>NC_133903.1:8461665-8762230 GCF_964199755.1 Larus michahellis | reverse complement strand
ATGATTAAATAGAATATATGTGTATAAAATCATGTGGAAAGGAAGGATGAGGAAGGAATAATTGTTCACTGCCCCTGTTCATGAAGGAACTGCGGGTGGAGGGAGGGAAGTGATAATACACGTGTCAAATTTGAAGCAAAAAAAGAAGGGAGATACTTATTCACACTGTGCATACTGGAAACATGGAACTCTTTGCGCCAGGATGTAGTAGATCCTAAAAGTTTCAAAATAGGAAAGCATAGAATTATGGAAGAAAAATCCATTTGCGAATATTAAATACTGAAGACCTACCCCTCTCTGACTCAGAAAGTTTCCAAACTGTATGCACATCATGAGAGGCTGGGGATGTGCTGCTACGTGCTTTCCTAATTCTTAAATTCTTTTCTCCGTGAGACAGTCAGTGAGGCCCTGGGAATGTTTATGGAGACTTCTGTGCCGTGGATGGTGATCTAAGTCTATGCACTTTTTTTGGTGAGTGTTCTTAATGCCTGTGCAAGGGGATAGAGCAGCCTGTTGGCACGGAGGAGGCCAGATGGTCAGGAGGCTGTGGCCTTTCTAGATGGAAAATTTGAATGAGTGAAGCAGACACTGACTCCAGTCTCCACCATTCCCATTCCTTTGCACGCTTTGTTGCTCACTGTGTAGCACAAGAATCAGGGGCGTGGAGTTCAGGGCTTCCTCTCACTCTGTGGCTGTGTTTCTGTCAGGATGGAGCCAGCTCCCCAGCTTTTCCTCTGCAGGAATCTTCCCATTTGCATGCCTCAGAAATAATTCCTGTGAATTTAATTAATCACAGTTTACATGGTAATAACCCTTGGAATATTTTTTATGGGTAAATAATGTGTATGCCCTGCTGTGTGTGGGGGTCTGCTGGTTGCAACATTCAATTATTGCATAATCTACTTCCCATTAAATGATCAGAGAGTGAGACCAAAGGAAACTAACAGCAGCAGGAATAACTAGCAGCTACTTTGTGTCTGTGGCACTGATGTACCTTCTTAGTGCTGGTTCAGAAGCCCCTACAGTTAAGGAGAACACAGGTTTTTGGTGCTGCCAAGCGAGTCCCGCAGAGGGAGTGTCAGGCTGGCAGCGTGGTGCCGTGCCCAGGGACCTGGCTCGTTCTCTGTACAAGGAGCCTTATTCCCAGAGAAGTCCTGTGCGAGTGATGCTGCTCAGCCCCCGCTACCTGACCGAGTCCAGTCCCTTTCCCTCGCTGCACACCTGGCTGCGAGCTGTATACGAGGGGGCCTGGGAATGCCTGGCTGCAAGATTTTGTTCAGTCCCTCTTCTCCTATCAAGCGGCTCAGAGCAGCTCCAGACAGTCATGAGTATATCACTTTCTCGTGAGACAGTGAGGAGTGTCGCTGTCACCCAGCACCTTTGACAGAAGAGAAGGTGCAGAGGCTTGCCCAGGGCTACGGAGTATGTCTGCAACGAAGCAGAGTCAGGACTTCACGTGTCTGTTGCTGGGAGTTACCAGCCCCACACTCTGCTGCAGCCAGACAAGCCTTTCACTGCAGGCCTGGCTGATAGCCCCTGGGAAGGTGACATACCAGCCTGGCTAGCAGCCATATGCATGATCACAACACATGCGGGGAGAACTACTCTGAAGTGAAGCGATGTCTGGCTGGGAAGTGCTTGCACGGGGGCACGCTCCAGTCCCTGCATTGTGATTGTCCTAAGCAACTGTATATTTTTCCCAATTTATGTTTCCTTTTCCTCCCTTGCCTTCGCTATTTTTGCTTTTATATAATGTTATATTCTCTGTTGTAATTACTTCGTTAATCTGTAGTGTTGCCACCTGCCTGACTCCCCCAGCTCCTGGGTGCCTTCAGGACCAGTGCTGTAAACAAGTCACGGTGTCTCTCAACAGCAAGGTTCCTGCTGAAATAGCTCCCTAAATAAATAAAAGGCAAATCGGATACTGGAAAAGAACTTTAAATAACATCTGAATTCCTAGGGAACTACATCTTACATCTCTGGTAGGGACAAATGGGTTCAACATAAGTAATAATCCTCTGGAATGAAAAATAAAGAAACACTGTTCACCAGCCTCTGTGGGCCGGAATGAGAATAGACTTTGGTGATAAATAAAAGCAAAATGCAAAGATGTCCCTGGGTGGCAGATGGGAACAAAAGATTTAAACATGATTGGACTATAAACACACGATCTCTGAAATGTGTCGTAGCTTGCCTCCACATAGCTGCTTTGGGTATGATGGGTCTAGCTTTTTCCTCTTGTGTAATGGGAAGAAGCTAAAAGCCCTTTATTGAGACAGCATTGCTGGCACGCCTTTGCAGCACATGCTAGACCATGACCTTGCCATATGGAGTTGCACCTTTCAAACACATTGTGCTGAATTCTAGCTCTTTAATGAAATGTAACTAGTTGAAATTCTCTCATGGACTTTATTTCTGGTCTTTCCCTATACTGATGTAATGCTAAAATCCTCTCTTATTCCCACTTCATATGATCTATTCGTGTTTGCATTCTGATTGTTGTGTCCCTGCTGTTTGATACTGACTTCTTCTCCACACTTTCAGGAGTTTATGACTGGACAAGCCGCTGAGAAGTGTGCGTATAGGCTCCTGACATTCTGCCTCTCCTGTGCGTGACATGCCCATTCTTTTGGTTCTGGGGCAACTTATTCCTGTCACTGAGTGGACCAACAGCTTTGTCATTGGATGCTTTGCTTCCTGAGCGATAAAGCCCTCTGTCAAAGTAGGACGGTGCCTGCTGTCTGTGACTGTGATCAGGCAGCTGAGCTCACCGTGGTGTGGGTGCGACGCCCTGTGCCGTCAGGGAATCCCCCTGTGTGTCCCACCCTCTGCATCACAACGTGAAGCAGGGAGTAAGGGTTTTGCCACCCTTCATCTCCTTCCATCTGTTTGCCCCCCAGTTACAGGCAGTGGGTATAGCTACTGCCACTACTGACCTACTCTTCATCTTCCTTTGCGTCTCCTGTGTGCATGCTCTTCCTGAAGAGAAGCTGATTCTTGCTCCTAAGAGCCAGAGCCGAAGATGAGCGCGTTTGGTGCCATAGAAAAAGCCCTTCCTTTTGAGAAGCACTTTATCTTTGCTAAAATGAAGTTCTTGATGTGCCTGTTTATGAAAACCAGTCCAAATTATTCCCTGCCCAGCAGGGTTGTGCTGCACCCTGGTAATGATTTAACAGCAGCTCCTGAAGAGGGCAGCATGAGTTAGCTGATGCTCCTTCACGTGGACTTACACTTTATATTCCAGCCATGTCTAAGGCAGAGCTAGTGAAATGTAAAGGAGCATTGAAGGAATTGGTAGTAAAACTCTTGGCTCTGTGATAAGATGCCTGGGCTGAGCAGACAGAGTTATCCCCATTCCTCTTGCTGCAGGAGAATATGGCTCTCGCCAGCAGTCGTGTTACCTGTCACAGGCTGACATGAAATTCCTGGCTCCTGTGGGACCTGCCTGCAGGCCAGACCCACTCCATTGTCCAGGGGAGAGCACAGGCACAGGAGAGCACATGTAGGAAACCCCAGCTGCTCCCCTGTCTTTAAAAGACTGACCCTACCTATCGGATGGATTGTGAGACTCCAGAGTTTTGGACAGGTTGTTGTTAATCGTTGATCACTGATGTTGCACTCAGCTCTGTGGAATGCACACAAAAGAACAAAATGAAAACACAAATTCCCTACACTGAGGAGCTTGCACAATGCCAGGATATGAAGTACTTTTTTCACTACGAGGAAGACACTGGGAGACCAAAGGGAAGGGATCAGCATAGTTAATGAATCCTGGGATTTTGGTGCCTGACTGTCTTACAGGTGATGAATGAACAGCTTTTTTCCTTGAAGCAGAAACCAGGATGGTGTTAAGCACACAACAAGCCTGGAAAATCACGTGGAAGTACTTGTGACATCCACATTAATACCAGATGAACTAATCAGGATTAATGTTAGTGGGAGTAATACCAGTGGATATCACAATGATTAGACTATTATAATAATGAGTTTTCCAGGGAGGATGATGACAGGTGATTTATATACTATACAGGTATTTCTTCTGTGTATCCACATGATAAGCAGCTCTGGCACTTTGCTGCAAGAAGTTGGGACTTTTCTTTATTCCTGCAGTTGCCCAGAATGTGGCTCCCTTCTAACTAGGTAGTTGGTCAAAAAGATCCTGGACAGGAAGGGAGGGACGGCTGGGTAGAGGAAAAGGGCGCTGGCATTTCATTCCTTAACTGCTTGCATAGAGCTGTTCTGAACCTAGGCCTGAGATGTTTTCTGGTCTCACTGGGAATAATGAGGAGAACTTCGTCTGGAGATGTGCTGCAGGGACAGTTTTACAAGCACCAAAGTACTCATAGCCAGTAAGGTGATGAAGGTGTGACTGCTGTTTTATCACCAAACTCTACCTTTCTGCTATACAGGGATCGGCTGTTTTCTGGTCTGGTATTCAGAAGAAATACATGCATTGGAATATAAACTTCAGTGGTAATGACAGTTTCACATGGTGTACATGTGTACAGTGTTTGGCCACAGAAGGCCACGATCTAACTGCTAGGAGTCACTGTCACGTGTAATAGCGATGGTGCAGAAAAAATGAGGAACCTAAGGTAGTAAGAAACAGTAGTTGCCATTTTCCCATGCACGGCATTTCATCCTTCACCATTTTTTCTGTGTCTTTGCTGAGCACTGACTGTAATTGTTGCCATCTAGGATGTAGTAATTTCTCCATAGACTTTCCACCATCTCTGTAGGCTGGCAAGAGATAAGGAATTACGGTATTCCTGTGCAAAGCCTCTTCTGCCAATGTGTCATCAAATTGTTCGGAAGAAAATTCCTCTTCTCTGGCACTGAAATCAGAGGACAGGGAAGCTATTTGTAGCTTGTTGAGGATGCAGAAATGATGCAGCGTTGGGAGGTCTCATGGTAGGTATTGAAGCTCTTTTATTGATTTGTTGACAGAGTGACCAGGGCAGCAACAGCTGAAATTCTTTTTTCTCCTCTCGAGTTGAGGGATACCTGGATCCTTTCCAGAGTTCCACTTTGGACTTTAGAAGCTATGTGGGTACCTGCGTCCCATCTGCAGCCTCTTTGGTTAAATACACAACTTTCTACGTTTGATGCCCACCTTGGGGAAGGTAACACAATATCATCGTTATTCTCAGTTTTATAATAACTTTTAAAAATTAAGTCAAATGTTTGGTGATAATAATAATAATGATTTTCAATATAAGCCTGAAAAAATGAAAATAAGTTCAGAGCATTTTCAACATTGAATTTTCATTATGGGTATTTCAGCTGCTTCCCTCTCAGCAAGGATTGTTCATTTGTTCCCACTGCTGTGTGCTTTGCACAGTGAGACCCGGGCAGCTAATAAGTGGGAGAGTGCCACAGATGCTGAGCAAGCCTTGTTTGTTCTGATTCCTGCAGCAGGTTAAGGTTGAACAGTCAGTTAAAAAGCCAAGGCTGACACTGCTGCCTAAAAATTAAGTGTCATGTGTTTCAACTGCACTTGTTTTGGGGTAGAATGAGATACAAGGCAGCATCTTTCAGGTGATAAAGTCCTGTCTGTCCTTTTATTTTCACATTGAGAAATTACTTTGGGGTAACTTTACAGATGAAACCAGCCAAAAAATTCCTGGGATTTTTCCATCATTTTTGTAATTCCTAAGCAGGGACAGCTCTGTCTGCCACAGGAAAAAGCTCCATGCTCTGCAGCAGGTTAATAGGCTCTTTTTTTTCTTTGGAAATGCTCCAATTCCTTTCCTGTCACCATAATCCTCAACCCTCAAGTGACAATGTGTGTTTATTAGAGCTCAGTCCAGAAGAGATGCTGTGTTCAGATTGTAATCTGGCAGAGAGGTAGTGTCCTGAGCCAGAGCTGCTTGCCCACCCACACCTCCACCTGGGACCTGATGATACACGCAGGAGGCCTGAGCGTGAGGGGATGGGGCCGGTGTGACCTTGTGCTGGTTGTGCTTTTTATTTCAGTGAATTCGAAGCAATCTCCATGAAGTGTTGGTTTGGAAGCGTTAGTTTGAAAATATGTGTAACCTTGGGCATATACACCTAGGGTTAATGTGTTATCAGTGTTACACCAGAGAACTTTATTACATGCTGTTTAGATGTACAAATACAGTTTTATGAAAAGTGCCTCCCATCAGTACTTGTGTTTTATTTTAAAGAACCCGAATCATGAAGGGCAGCTGGTAATCTACGTTAAAGCAAGACTGTGCTGTGCTATGTTGCTACTTGAATGCTTAAGTACCCCAGAGGTCCTTTTGCAGATTTGCTCAGGTGACATGTCATCTTTCCATGCAGCTCTGAGGGTCTCTTGGCCAGGTCCAGAATGGGAAGGAACGCAGGCCAGACTTGATTACTAATTACCTGCATTCTGAGCTTACTCTATTTGATGCTTGAATTCATCTATTTTTAAAACTGTGATTAGACTTTGCAGGTATCTCACTGATATGCAAGTGTCAGGCTGGGAAGTAGCCTTATAGCCAAGGAGAACTTCTGTGAGGTGGTGGTTCCCAGCAGAAGCACGCCTGCTGTGACCACAGGGTGTTCTGAATAGGCAATGCTTGGTCTGAGGTACATGGAATTGCCTAGGTTGGAAGGGACCTTTCAGATCATCAAGTCCAACCATCAACCTAACTCTGACAAAAGCCATCACTAAACCATATCTCTAAGCATATGTCTACACGTCTTTTAAATACCTCCAGGGATGGTGCCTCAACCACTTCCCTGGGCAGCCTGTTCCAATGCTTAATAACCCTTTCACTGTAAAAATTTTTCCTAATATCCAATCTAAACCTGCCCTGGTGCAACTTGAGGCCATTTCCTCTTGACAGTTGTGACACTCTTGGGGCTTGATATTGCTCTTTCAGAGAGATTCTGTCTTTGCTTAACCTCCTTCCTAGTGCGTTCTGATTTGTATTGCTGTATTGCAGAATAAAATGCCTGATTCAGTTCTAGATTAACTTGGTCTCTCCTTCACAATGTAGATATACTAAGGATCCCTGAAGGGGAAATCAAATGGAATGCCCTGGTAGCTGGTAAAGACATCTGGGAAAATTTTGTGCCATCCTGCTGAAGCATGTTAGGACTCTTGTCACCAGCTAAAGATCAAGATGCTGCATTCAACTCATTTGGTTTGGAATTAAACTAGGAATATACGAACTCTGCCAAGGCCTTTCCATGGTGCTGGGCTAGCTCCATAGGGAGTGACCCCACAGTGGAGTGGTGCTGGTATGATTTGCACCAGTTGTGAATCTAGTTCCCTGCACTCACTTTTTTTTTGTGCTCTGCACAATGGTAAGATGAGCAGTTGAGCTTTTGCTAGGGAGTATGTCAGCTTTGCTAATTTTGCTCAGTCTTGGATTAAGAGAGCAGCAGTACTGCCTAGAAGCTGGAACTGGAGACTTCAATAATTTTGCCACCAGAATCCCATTAACAAGAAAGTGATCTGTAAAGCAAGCTCTTGTCATGTCTCTCTTCTGTGCTGTCGGTTTGTCAGGCTTGGACATTAGACAGTGTTCATACAGGAGTAAGTTACACTTGTCTCTCCCTGGTTTGTGCCCCTGGGATGAAATGACAATCCAGTACAGCTGTACTAACTGTGACACTGACAGTCTTTCTTGTTTACTAGAGAAAAGGAAAGGAAGGGCATGTACACTGATCATCTTAAAAGCAGTCGAAAGGGGGTGATGGATACTGGGAGGGCCATGGTGTGCGCTGGCATCTCCAGGAGCTCTGCAGAGCTCTGCCTTTGGAGGCCAACAAAGGAATTTCTGCCTGCCAGGGAAGAGGTTTTCCTTGGTCAGGACCTGCATAGAGCTCTGTTTCCACTTCTCTGCATGGATTCACTTTTCTTACAGATAGTTGACTATATCCAATGTCTTTGGGAGCAATTTTTGTAGCCTGTTTGGATAGTGGGGCTCAGCTCCTGGATTACTGTCAGCTGCTTATGTCACCAGGGGCCCAGGAAGGAGAGGTTCTGCAGCCAGCACAGCAGGTCAGACCGCATGAGCAGGGCCAACACATGCACCTCCTAAGAGGCAGAGTTGTGCAGGCCACGACTCTGATCATAATGGCTGAGTAAGGTCGGGAGGCAACATGAGACAGGCCAGCCAGGGAACAGGGAACGTCCTTGCTATGTGTAATTGGCTTGTGGCTCCACAGAGCCCCTTCCCTAACTGCTGATGCGCTTGTCTGCCCTTGACTCCCGTTCCTTGCATCTGCCCTTGCTGGCCTTCTGCTTTTGTTCTCTTTTTCTGCTAATCGCTCTCTGTCTTCCGTCTCTCGATCCTGCAATGTAAAACACTGGCTCTACGTAATAAAATCAATGAAATTTTTACTCAGACATGACACGTCAGACCAACCAGTGGAGTCTGAGCAAGGCAAAGGCAGCCTATAATTAACACCTCTTATGGAAGTGCAGTCACTCCACAGAGGCACAAGGGCATGCCCTGTCCAGACAGGCTGGCTCCCTGGCACTTGGCTTGGCTTGCAGGAGCCAGTTTTGTTCGTTGCACATCTTCCTTTGTAAGGAGGTGCGGGGTAACAACTTCAGCTTGGTGTCAGCTGTCTGTTTTAAGCCAGACGACGCTGCAGGCTGCTTCCACCTGTCCTCAGGAAGAGGCCGAGTTTAGCAGCGTAAGCCATCCGCTTTTGAGAATCAAACTAGTCTTGTCCTATATGCTCCAAGCAGACTCTTTCCAGTGCTTTCAGACCCATGTGACTTTTTAGGCTGAAGACCTTGGTCTATTTTCTGTCTGTTGTTATTTTCTAATAAGCTTTTCTGTAGATACAGCATTATGCTAAGATAATTAAAGCAAATATTAGTTCTTGATACAAAAATGAGTCTTTGCACACAAAAATTATTCTGATAAAGAAGCTTTGAGAATTTATTAACCCTGTGCAATCAAAACATAACTTTTTTCCAACTAGTTAGATGTTCAGAGTTGTTAAATTTGACTTTCCAGAAATGGTTGCCAGTAGCATAATTGAACGGTTAACTAAATATATTAATGCAGCTTGCTACCTATAAAGTACGTGTTAGCAAGTTGAATGTCTTAATACAGGCCCACACATTTGCACATTTTCAGCTTTGTAACATTACCTAGACTGCTGGAGTGTGGAGCCCAGGGCTAAACCTCCGAGCGCTCTTAGAACAAACCGAGGAATCACACCTGTTTTGTGGGGATTGATGGGGCAAGTTGTGTTTTTTAACATAGGAAATAAAGCACCAGATGATTTCAGCTGTGCAGGTTCCAATCACTTTGTAATCCATGTTGGAGAACTGTTGGTTGGTTTAAAAGATGAACCCACCCATGGGCCAAACTCATGTTTGGTGTAAGTACCACATGCTCCCAAGCGCAGAGTTGGCTGAAGTTGTGCCTGGCCATGGCCGTGATGCGGAGCCATGATTTCTTTGCATCAGAAGTAATTAGGCAGCAAGTTGCATGGCTGCCTCGCACGTGTTCCCCCAGCAGGGACTCACCTTCCCCAGTCTGGGGTAGTGCCATGTGAGCCGTGATGTTTTCCTGCAGCTTGTTAAATGTGTTTGCTTTACATCGCATTTCCTCTGCAAGAACAGAAGAGCTCTAGATATATTCTAATGATAAACATATGTTCAGGCTACTGCAGAAAATAAGACCACAGGAACTGTGCACATTGTTAGTTTGCCTGATCTTGTAATTCAGCTGAAACTTGAAAAAGTTATGGGGCTGGATCTGTCGTAATCCAGTGGCTGCTTCTTTCTCTCCACTGATCGCCAGGTCATCACAGGTTGCTGCCATTGACCATTTTGGCTTTTGTTGTTGCAAAGATGGTCCCCAAAAAGCTGAAGAAGTAGCCAGAGAGTACAAAGAGTTTCCAGGAGAATAGAAGTGAACTTTGATGAAATTCATGAGGAACCTTGACTCCACTGCAGCGTATCAAAGCCAGGTCAAGGCATGTTTTAAACTTTACAAACATGACGTTTCCTCCTCCAAGGCTAAAACTACATCCCAAATTTATGGATGAGTAGCAAACTTCTCTGGGGATTTTCACTTTCTCCCCATTCCCATGTTCCTGTGCATCTGTGCAGGACAGGGGGTTCTGGTTAAATATCAATGTGTGAAAGCGACTAGACCAAGAGAGGTGCTGTTTTACTCCCAGTGCTTTGCAGCCCTCACGAAAAATACCTGCGACAACGCCCCAATTAACAATCTGTCCAGCCCCAGGTTTCATGACAGGGCAGCTCTGGGGAACTTCCAGCTGTTCTGCTTAGCCAGGTCTGAAAACCATGGTTTGAATGAACACCAGGCTCCTGAATGCCAGTGACACACTGCACAGATAAAATTACTCAGAGCCCTAGGTGCAGGAGTTGCCTGAAACATGCCATGTGCCTGAGTTCAGGGTCAAGCATCAAGAGCAGATTGTCAGAATGTGGTATCCGGACACCCCAGGGCTCAATTTCCTAGAGCTGTTCTCCGTGCACAGAGACCAGAGCACACGTTGCATCACCTTCCTGCGCTCTGAGCCCTTGCATTCGTCATCGTCAGTGGAGGTTATAGGATGTCATCTTACACTGTTTCAGAGGTTTACTCTTTACCAACAGGAAATTTCCAGCCTTGGTGTGGACTGGTTGCCTCCCTCTTCTGTTAGCTGTAGACTTACAAAGAGATGTTCATATTTTAAATATGGTGCAATGACATCAATAGTAATAATTATTGCATGCATCAAAGCTTTGGAGATTAGCCACGGATCATGCATCTAAATGGCAAATGGTTATAATAGCTCCATACGTGAAACATCAAAGTCTGAGGAACGTTGCTCTGTTATAAAAAATACATCAGAAAGAATGATCATTCCACTCCAAGCAAAGTGCAGAACTGTAGACGTGCATGGAACAAATGCAACACATTTCATACTCATTTGGGTGTTTCAAGTATGGGAAAAATTGATTCCACAGCACCAATTACCAATCCACATCAAGTGAAGACTGTATTGAAATTATGAGATTTCACACAATATTAGGCTTAAGTTGACTCCTCCTTGCGAAAATGTATTTATAATTAGGGCCTAGAAAAGCACGAAGCAGTATTTGGGGTTTTAAATTTTTATATGCTCCCTGGCAGAGAGAGAAGTGGCTGAGATTGCATAAAATTCTTAAACCCATGATGTTTCAAGTATCCTTTTGCTGGATTGAAATGGCTTTCTCATAGATTAAAGGAACTGCACTGTTGTTTTCTTTGTTAGGAGGAAAGTATTCTGAACTGAGAAAAGCACAGCCTCTCTCTGTTGAGCCTGGGGACAGCTGCTGGAATAAGAAAATGCAAAACAGTCACTAGAACAACAGAACCTCTGAACTCAGCAACTGAAATTCCCAATTACAGACGTGCTGCTGTTTCTCCTCCCTCATCACAGCTGTTTAGCTTGATCACTCCCCCAGCCCCAGTGGGACGAACAGTGTGAAGGATGCAGTGCCGTGCATGCTCTGACAGCCAAATCAAAGGCCCAGCCAAGTCTGTGCCTCAGCTAAGAGTCTGGAGGAAATCAGAGACCCTCATTAAAGTTTCAGAAAAACCTAACTGGTATGAGGACGGCATTCAAAAATGTATTTTGGGAAAACAAATATTGTTTTAACTCTATTAATAATTGAGGCGTTGCCAGCAGAGATCCTCATAGCATTAAGGGAATTGAAAATTAAAGGCACAAAGACACTACTTTAAGAAAACATCTTGATAAATAATTAATATGGCATAGGCCTACTGGAATCTGAAGAGTGTAGATTTTAGCTTGTCTTGTCAAACCTATGCTTTCTAATACCACAGTTTCTTCCAGAATGAGAGCATGGTCATTTTCATTTTACATCGACAAACGCTCTTCTTGTTTATGTTGCTCAGCTGGAATAATTTACTGGCTTCTGTGTCAGTTGCTTGTGCTGAGCCCGTAGGATCCTAAGTAGCACATACCCAAAGATCATAGCTTTCTTAAATCAAGAGGGAAAAAAGATTGATGATTATTTAGAAAACAGAAGAGAATGTGTCTGTTTCAGGGAAAGTACTGTTTGTCAGGGCCAAACTGGATCAGAAGAAGAAACCTTAGCAAGGACTGTTTAGCAATATGATGTACAAATGGCTGGGAGCGGTGTCTTGGGATGTGTAACACCCAGGAGCAGCTACTGCTTTAGTCTGTGTGTCTCTAGAGAGATGCATTTTCAATGGTGAGGCCAACCCTGGGGACTACACTGAATAATTCAGTGGCTGGAACTTCCCCTGTGCATTCTATCTGATGGGGATCTTACGGACAATAAATAGAGCAACCCAGCATTCCACAGGATACAAGCCCATCGGTATGACTAAAAAAGGCTGGACACAGAATGTGCTAAAGGAAGTAAATACGGAACTTCTGCATTTCCCTCCAAAGCAGCTCTCCACCACCGCTGTGAGCAGAGCCTGGGAGAAACAGCGTTCAGAGACATGGCTGAAGAGTTCGGCTGATGCACAGCTCCTGACACGGAGAGACACCGTAGTTTCAAAACAGAATACAGAGCACTGTGTTAACTAATAGACCTTCTGCCATCCCTGAAACCCTGTGTGTTGCTGAAGGGTGTACGAGCTCTTTAAAGTCCCAATTTATTCCAGTCCACTCCTATCTTTTAGGTTGTTATAATGAAGCAGCTAGTAAGTCAGGCATAATTGCTGGCAGGCATTCTAATTTAAGAACTGCACAAGAGCATCCACAGAACTATGTTTATCATTTCATTCCTTTAAATAAAGCAAAAGTGAATGCTACTTCTTCATTACAAATGTCTCAGTGCTTTACATGCAAAAGGTTTGTTGAGATTGATGGAGTTCATAAACACCCCTTTATTTACTACAGCAAAGTTAATAATTAAGCAGAAGAGAGAATATCCATGAATGCTGTCATAAAAATAATTCTTGCCCTAGTTCCTAGCAAAAAGCCCATGTAAATTAGTGATCGAGAACGTAAGGACGATCCACTAGAATTATAAAGGGGAGTTCATTTTTTCCATTCTGGGTAATGTAAATGCAGTGGTCAGACATTGCCTCAATATATTGGTGAGTGGAAAATTATCCAAACTGCAGCTGAGTGTGTTCTGTCCCAGGTAGATGGCCCTTTCACCATCCCCAGTACAGGACCTCATTCATTGCATCCACCCTGTGCGGAGCAAGAGCTCACCGTTCCCGCTTGCTGCTGGGACCCGTGCTTGCTGTGAGCACAGGCAGCAAAGTCAGGCCCTTGTTGGAACTGGAATGTGAAGAGTGTGGGCTGGCACCCACTGGGAAGGTCAGGCCAGAAAAAAGGTTGTGGAAAATTACCTCTTGCCCACAGTCCAAAGAAGTGGATTCCCTTGTAGAAGAATGCTTTGGTTTCAGTGCCATGAGACTGCACCTTCCCATAGCCATTCCCACGCCGCAGCCGTTCTCATCCCACTGTGGCAGCTGCAGCTCTTCTTCACTTCTTTGGTGTGTCCTTGCCTATGGCTCTTGGTACCTCTGCTTCCACTCCTGCCCTGCTCCGTACCCTCTGTCCTGTGTTCCTCCACCTCTCCCTGCTCCTGCCTGCTCCACCTCCCAGCTTTGCTTCTGCTGTGTCCCTCCCTCTTGCTGCTTTGCTTTCCTGGTGCAGAGGCCTTCTCTCCATCCTGCTGCTTCCATGCGTGCCAGACAGCCCTATTGTTATTTAAAGATGCTGACTCTGGGAGCCTCATCCCTGTCAAGCAAAGCTGAGAGTCTGTCTGATTTAACAAAGCAGGGAAACAAGCCAGTGAGACTTATCTCGATCTGAAGCATATTCTAGGAGTGATTAGCTGCCTAAACTTACACTGTAATTATCTGTGCTGAGTGGCTTCTGCACATCATTGCCGTTTTTCTGAGTGTTTTTATTTAAGTTGATAATGGAAAATGAATAAAGCCTTAGTTCCACTCTGATTTTGACACTTGTGCCAGAAAATATCTGAAGATTAACATTTTTGTGTTCACAATAGTTAGATTAATATTTAATTTGCTGGCATCCAGCAAGCTGATTAGTTTTCCTCTGATATGGCTCAACTTTGTAATTACAGGAACTGGCTGCTCCTGGTTCGTGCGTGGGGTAAGAGGCTCAGAGACATCCTGACATCACCATGACCACGATTTCACCAGACTGACGCACTGTGAGGTTGTTACCGTCTGAAGTCTCTACTCCTGGAAAGAGGTACAGACTGGGACCTACTCCATATCTTCTTAGAACAGGGAAAATCTGTCCATGATTGCATTTAAACTGAAGGGAAAGACAGTGTAAATGAGATGCAGCCATGTCAAGTCTCAAGGAACGTGTGAAATTTGCCTGGTGCTGCAAGCCAAGCCTTCTTTGGTGACACAGCCCATCTGGTGCTGCCGCTGTAGGGGAGACCCCACAGCACTACAGTTTGTCTTAACACTGGGGATGGGCAGAGCTAACCGAGACACAGCAGGAGATCCCCGCCTTGATGGCGATCCGCTGCTGAGTCTGGGGGATGCTGCAGGCAGGTGCTGACAGTGACAAGCCATTGAATGACCTCTAGCACCACCATGGAGAAAGCTCAGCGTGGCTTGGAGGGCTGGCTAGCTCAGGGTCTCTCTTTGGCCACAGCCATTAGGAGATGGAGACAGGACTGCCCTATAGCAGACAGGACATGGATTACATGATTAGTCTCCTGTGGTCCTTGAAGATCCTGCTCATGGTCTGTCTGGAGTGGTAGTTATACCTGACCATTGCACTGAACTACCAGGTGGGGCTGCGCTCCAGGAGTGTCTCTGAATCCTGTTGAAACCTGTGAATATATCTGGGCTCCACAGTGTTCGGGGCAAAGAGCCAACATTCAGTTCTGGGGTCATACAGCCCTTCCTCTTTCAGCCTGATATCAAATAATTTCACTGGCACCTCGTGATTCCTGCATTGTGAAACCAGGGGCTAGTGCACATTCTGTGTGCTCTGGTGATCCCTCCTGCTAGGGACAGTCCCGCCTTCCTGACTGCATTTGTAGGTGAGTCGACTGCCAGAGTTTTGGTGGGCGCTCCGGAGGCAGGCAGAGGGCTCTGCCTGCTTTAGGGATGCAGAGGCAACAGGCAAACTCGCATCCTTTGCCAGTGCATCCTTCACAAACGGGACTATGACCTGCGACTCAGTCGTCCAAGCGATCAAGCCTTCCTTATTTGCTTAGAGAGCAACTATGGCTCAGAATCAAATTCAGCCTTTAGAATTAACCCATCTGTACTGTCCATTAAGTCTGGATTCCCCTGACCAGTCATGCAAAGTAACATCTCGCCTTAGTGCCGTATTCATCTTGCACTGTCAGTTTTACCCAACTCCTAAGCACTCAGTAATAGCAAGACTGTCAGGGTGTTAGTTATTCATTAGTTTTCACTCACTTGAAGAATATATCGTTGTCATAATATGGCACATTGCACTGGGAACAAACTCCCCATGCAGACAGGGATTAGGGCCATTTTTCAAATGCTGCTGACTGTTAATTTGTACATTGTTTGAAGGGAAAAGGTCTTGTTAGAACTCCATTTTGAACGTTACTTTGACAGAGCACAGTGGGCAGTTTTCACATCCTTTCTGATAGCTAGGGGACAAATGTGTGCTGGTGACAGGGCTGCAGAGCACTAACCCCCATGACAGTATGTGCCCAGTGCCAGTTCTTGCTCGTGCACCCAAAGCTGATCAGGAGAACCTCATCAAAATCCACTTGTTCAGCAGCTGACTGTACAATAGCTGCTGGCTACTCAGCCTCCATCCCTCATCACTGTCCTCCAGAACTGTCTGCCAAAACTTTATCAATGAAAAGTTCAGATATTTTGTTTAGCTGCAAGACAATCCTGGCTGGGTGAGAAAAGCAGCAGGTTAAGGCCACAATGAACTGAGTAACAGTAGTAGCTGGTCCATGGGCAGCTGGTCTGCTCAGGAGAGGGACCGGAGATAAGAGAGTTAAGTCTGGTAAAACTGGGAAGGAAAAGTTGATCTTATATGGAAAATGTAAAGATAGCCACAAGTCTTCAGGCTGGTGTGGAGGGAATATAGCTGTGGTGAGAAGGGGAGACCATTTCACGTCAGATATAAGGTTTCTGTTGTGTCCCCACAGAGGAGTGCTGGGTCAAGGACCTGGTGCAGTAATATTCTTGTTGAGATGCATTGCACGTCAATTCCACGTGTGCAAGGGGTGAAGCGGGCGGTGTGCCATGCCTGCCCAGAGCTGGCTTCTTGCGGAGCTCAGGGAAAGCAGGTAGGCAACACCCTCAGGTCTGTCACCTCGGGTCTCCTCAGGCCAGAGGACTGTTGGGTTCAAGGGCAGCTTAATAATGGAAAGGAGAATTGATTAACATTTAGAACCGCTACATTATTGAACAACTAGAGCAGACCTTCTTTTTATTGAAGCTGGATAGTCTGGGGAGAAGGGAAGGAGTAGGGCTGTATGTCTGAGCCAGGGCACTTGCTATTCGCAGCTCCTCCGAGTTACTTTTCATCCTCTGAACGGCTGCACCCGGAGAGCTCTGGGAAGGAGGCATGGCAAATGCTGCAGAGCTCACAGTTCAGCCACCAGCTCCCACAAGCTGAGTGTCTGTCCTGTTTGCTTCTAGACCGAAGCAGCAAGTGGAACAGCCGCGGCTGATGGGTTGTTCTGAGCTGCGACGTGTCTCTGGACTGCCTTCACAAAAAGCAGGAAAATAAAAAAGGAAAATTAATCTCTCAAGGACAAACAAATCAAACCAGCAACCTCTGCTACAGCTCGTAGCCTACTTAAACACAAGTCTGGACTAGAACGTTTGTTGCAGCCATTTAGTGACCCATGCTCTTCCCAGATTCATCTTCTGAACTGGAAAAAGCAATTTGTTTGCCCATGTGCCCTGAAGTACTGATATTTGTTAAATCCACATGCTTCGAAAGCCCTAGAATTGAACTACTGGATATGTACAGAGAAAAGCAAATAAAGCCAGCTGTGATATGTCCATTTCATCTAGATAATGTTCTGATAAGGCCTGATTTATTACCTTTATGTCTTAAGGCCAGGCAAGCCTCATGGGGTCTCACCTTTGTCCCAGTCATAAAGTACAATGAGGCAGAAGGAGGAGGGTTTGAGAAAGGAGAGCCAGAAATCCTGTTTGCCTGTGGAGGTGTCCGTGTGCTTCCTTTCCAAGCTTTCGAGTTCACACAGTGCTGTCTAGTTCATTAGTTCACTGGCATATCGTCTGTCCCTCTCTGTCTTGGTGCCACACTCACGCACACTGCCATCGGCACGTGGCTCTGGGGTGCCAGCATCTCCAGGACATGATGCCTATGGCTGCCCAGGGTGGTTGTAGCACTCCCCCTTCTGTGCTGTTCTCCTTTGCGGAATCTGACTTTCCTTCTTTGAAAAATTGTTACGGTAAGAAAGCCCAGGCTGAAACCAAGTTATCAATGACAAGAACAGTATGAATATCACCTGTGAACTGGGGTTAAATAATAAGGCAAGACAAACACAAGGCACACAGAGGGTAATTAAAACCACAATACCTAGGGATATCTCTACATGAAGACAATAATCATCTTCACACTGAAATTGCAAAATAATGCATCTGAAAGTCTTAATTCTGCCCAAATGAGCAGTATCTAAAGAACTCGACAGTGTCTGCTGGCTTCGGAGATTCTGATGGGGTGAGCAGAGCAACTTTGGTCTCCCTGTCCCATCTTTGGGACCACAGGTGGGAAGGAGGCGCTCCATTTCTGTATTTGGCTTCCCTGCTGGCCTGCAGCTCCCTGCCTTGGGTCCTGAGCTCTCGGCGCAGGGGGGAAGGGAGCAGGCGGACACAGGATTTCCCCAGCGAAGTGCCTGCTCTTTCAGCCAGCTGCTGCTGCTGCGGCTGCCATTTTGTCATATTATTCTTTCATGTTTTGAAGTAGGGGAAAAAACTGGAACAGATGAGAATTAAAATCTTTGTAGTGTCCAGCACCTTTCTCGGGGAACTTGGAGGAAAATCACAGAAATCTTCCAGGAGATTGGTTCATTTTTAATGATACAGGATTATAGTTTGTCTGTTTAATTCAACCTGAGTGACATAATATCTTTCATTTGGACTTATTACCAGCAGAGCAGTTAGTCAGTTGGAAGCAGACCTAGGGCAGGGCATTTTGTCATTATTTTAAATTTTCTCTATCTGACAAAATTGAAGGCCTTGAAAAGACTAGAGCCATTGTAAAGGATAGAGCATCAGAGAATAGGTCACACAGTGTATTAAAGAATGAAAATTGATTCATTCTTTCCTCTGTTGAATAAGCAGCTGTACTTTGGTCCCTGTGATCCATGAAATAAGCTGTCAGGGAAATAGGAAATGTGCCACATTTGAACTTCACTCATTGATTCCGTTCTGATCCGAGGTGCAGTATTAAAATGCATTACAGTGGGTGCAGAATCCACAGCAGTGACAGCAGCTAGGCCTGGCTTGCTAGTCAGTTGTCTGGGTTATTTGTTATTAAATTAATCAGTGCTTTTACAATGCTGAGACTCATTTACTTAGGTCATCTGGTCAGAGCCAGCTAACAGGAGGAATTTCACAAAAGCGACGTTTGTTAGTTTTAAATAAAATCAAAGGCACAGAGGAGGCTCAGGAGGAGTGGTTCTAACAAGATCTATTGGCCCTTTTATCTGGAGAAGCAATTTTCAGGCAATTCAGAGATTCTGACAGTAATCAATGTAAGAAGGGGTAGCAGAGAATTCTAGAATACGGGATGACTAGCGGGAGCACGTTAGGCCAATTAATGCCTACAACTCTAATAGACTGCTTAGATGCAAAATTAGATGGAGGACTTTCCCATTGCATAAAAAACATAACCAGCTTCATTTTTTATATCAGAACACATCTTCTTGTTTTACACGCCTTTTCTCAAGTAAAAAATTAACCTTGTTGCGCTGTCCTTCAGCAGCATACAGAGGACTGCCTGCAACTATTATTTGCTACGGTAAGTCTGTTTTATCCATACTGAAGTGTCTTTTGCTTCTTTTGTGAGTTCTTACAGGTTTTATTAAATAAAACATCATTTTTGCTGCCTTTGCTTTATTTGCCTCAAAATTGTGATTCATAAAGATGGATTTTTGTAATTAAGGTAGAAATGAGAAATAACCCCCTATATATAATTTAAAATGTTGAAATTATAGACACTATCTAACTTCTGCTTTAAATCACAGGAACAAACTGTTCCCCATTAGCAGCCCTAATTAAATCCATTTTTCTATGAGTCTTTGGCAAATTCCATTTTAGTAAAGCTGTATTAAGCTCTCTTTTATTTCTTCTTCCTTTGCAGAATTCTCTGTTTGAGATGAATAATAGGTTGAATATGGTATGTGACAGCTCTGTAGACTCTGAAGATATAACATGAACAAATATATTGTTCTGGAAAGCTGGCGTAGGAACGCTACTGAGGATTTAGAAGGATCTCGACTACCAGACAGGTAGGAGCACTACCATTCTGGACTGGGGAATTAATACGTGGTGCAAGAATTGGCAAACATCGTGTAGCAGAGAGGCTGTGGAAAGGTGGAGGAGGCTTGGAGAAGGGGAAGAGAGGGAGAGTACTGAAGCAAGCAGCGTGCTGTTCCCCCTCTACACAGCACTCCTGAGTGCCGGTCTACCGCCCACTGTGCCCTGCTGGTGTTGTCCTAGGCCTTTTGTGAGGAATGAGCAGTTGCAGAGGAGTGGAGGGGAGAAAACTTTATGAAGATAGCCAGCTCTGCTTTTATTCAGTATGTGCAGTCATACACAGATGTTTTTTCTGCAAGGCTGTGCCAAGTTGCCTGTAGCATCTGTGTGAGTCTTTGTGACGAACCCGTCTAACAGGGGCCATGCTCCTGCTGAACTCAGACCCGTTTCCACATGTAGATCAAAACCTGGCCTGGGTCCCTGGTCCTGTGCATAGACAGCTTTGTTAGGCTGATGTTCACTGACAACTTGACTGAGGAAGCAGTGCACAGACCAGAGAACCCACCTGAAATGGCTTCTCATTTTGCAGTCCTTGTGTGTGAAGATTAACTTACTCCCAATAACCTGCAACAGTCCCAGAGCAGTAGGCTTGCTCCTATCCTCAAGCGGCTCCATCATTCATTTACTGTAATGATTGGCTTCAGCCTTCGATTTCCTCTGTGGAGCATATTGGAAAGAGAGAGGCTGAGCTGTGAACATTAATAACAATGAATAATAACAGTACGAGTTCCATAAGCTTTAACAATCAAATGAATCAACAGTCAGGAGAGTTTCATTAATAAATACTTGCTGGGGTTAGGTGACAAGGGAGCTCGTGCCAGAGGTGTGTGTATCAGTTAAAGGCACTTATCCTGTGTGATCCACCTCTCACCCCTTTGCTTACCTGGTGGGTCCCATATTCTCCTCCACGGTCTGCTGTGGAGGGGGCAGGGGACAGAAGGAGCACCGCGCAGACAGCTTGGGCTGTGTTTTTCTGTTGGTATCTGTGTTGGGTTTATGTGGCAAGGTTTTGGGAGCTGGGGGGCTGTGAAGGTGGCTTCTACGAGAAGATGCCAGAAGCTGCCCCCATGTTGGACAGAGACAGTTCCAGCCAGTTTCATGACTGACCCACCACTGACCATAGCTGAGCCCATAAGTGACAGTAGTAGCACCTCTGTGATAACATATTTAAGAAGGGCAGCAGCTGGGAGAGAGGAGTAAGGATATGTGAGATGCAACTCTGCAGACACCAGGTTCAGTGAAGAGGGAGGGGCAGGAGATGCTCCACGTGCTGGAGCAGACATTCCCCTGCAGCCTGTGGTGAAGACCATGGTGAGGCAGACTGTCCCCCTGCAGCCCATGGAGGACCCCACGCCGGAGCAAGTGGATGTGCCTGAAGGAGGCTGTGACCCTGTGGAAAGCCCATGCAGGCTCCAGAAATTCCTGGTGGGTGCAGCAACTCCGTGTGTGTCACCCCTGGTTCACTGCCTTTGTCTTCGCATGGGATCTTGTTACACTGCAAAGGCAGTGGTGCAGTCTGGGGTGACTTGTGCTCCCTGAAAACACAGGTTTGAGTGGGTAAATAGAAGTTGGTATAATGTTCTGCAATTTTACTTTTGGAAATGAAGTAGTTTCTTCGTGACTCAGGGGTAAATATTCCCCTTCCAAAGCTGCGAAAGTGAAAGCTGAGAAAGAGCTCTTAGGTTACAGTATATTCCCCTCAGGACAGAGTTAGAAGTGCAGGGTAGGGCTGTCTCATCATCTTTTGTGGCTTTCTCTTTGGGAGAGCAGAACCTGGGCTGGTTTATAACCTTTTATACAGAGCAATTCCTGTGCCAAGAGGAGCAGCCCTGGTCATTAGGCTTTTACTACAGCAACAACAAAAGGAAACACAGCCTTTGTTCAGTCTGGTTTGAAATCCAGAACAGAGCAATTGTAATTCAGCTAAGGAGGGTTTGAGGGCCAACTACCAATGTGTTCATTCATTTCAGGAAGAGAGAATGACATCTTCTGTAATCATGATTAAAAGAGCTGTTAATGTCTCTTTCAGGTTTTCTTGCTATCAAAAAAAGCAAGAGATATGGTTTTGTTTCTTTGGAATTTGCAGCAAATATGTCATCTGCCTTTTTTGTCTGGGCTGTTTGAAGTCAATTTTGTGAGCTTCTATGTTTTAAATAACGCAAACTATTTTCTACTAGAAGCCCTGCCCCAAGGCACATGATGTTGACAGAAAGGACAATTGGTTTAAAGAGAAATCACAGAGTTCAGGGGTGAACCAGAGCTCTCTACAGTTAAAAGGGGTAAAACTGGGACCTGTTGTGCTGAGGATCTGTGCAAGTGTTAGGCTTCCTGCGAGGAAAAGATGCCTCCCTTATAAAGACATGGGGTTTCACCTCAAAGACGGGGACTGTGAACCTCATTCCAGCGTGTCATCTCACCGTTCCCAGCTGCTTTTATGTATTCAACTGACTCTGCTCCAGTCTCTGAACCTTCTCCACCCTGCCATGCCTGGCGTGTAGGAGCTTTCATCAGGCTCCACATCACAGGCTAATTATACAGCACACGGCAGATGCTTGTGGTAAGCGGGCTTTAGCATGGCTTTTTTGGCCAGGGCAAGCATGTTACACTGCTGGGCTAGCAGACCCAGGCTACCTCTGGGTGAGCATGGAGAATATTTCACAGCCCTAGTAACAGACCTAAGCCCTTTACATTCCTGTGCCCATGATGAGTTGTGTGCACACCTGGCCCCTGCATGTCAGTAACGGAAGTGCTGCTGGCTCACGTGAATCTTCACAGTAAAGGAAAAGTGCCGATTGGCACTTGATTTCTGAAAGCTTGGTGCCTTCTTTTCCTGATCTGAAAGGAGTGTCTCTGTGCTTGTCTCCTGATATATCCTCTGTGATCAAAGATTTTGGAGTGCAGAGGTGCTATAAGGTCACAATGTGTGTGTGTCCAGAGAAAGCAGTGGTGGGGTTTCAGGCTCTGAGTGGTTTTTAAGTCCCTTTTCTCTCCAATGGCATCTGTCAGTTTGGCCACCCAGCATCTGGGCAGGTCAGCACTGCTGAGCACAACCACTGTCACCCAGTGCAGTCCAAAGTTTTGACGTCTGAGGTTTGGTCACTCCTTTGGGATTCACTCAGGAATCTCTTTGTCAAGTGGATAGGGTGCTTGGCAGCCTCAGAGCTCTCCATCTTGTTCCTCTGTAGCCTTTGGGCTTCTTTGCCTTTCTGGGTTGCAGAGGTGCTGAAGAACAACTTGTAAAGTACCATGTGGAGGTTTGTCTTTGTGGAATTGCTATTCCTGAGATGCAGACAACACCCAGTGCTCACATTTTTGTCCTTGATCCATACATGGGTGTCCTTATTTCTTGAGGACCACTGAATTGCTTGAGGACCACCCTTTGAATTGCTCCTTTACATCAAGTCCACCTGACAGTCAATATCCAAACTTCTCATACAGATGAAAATGCTTCTCCTTCCATGATAAAGCGCTGGCCATTGCTGTTTGAGTGCCATGCTGGCATATGCTCTCAGCATGTGTGAGGGCACTGCATCTACAGCACTGGCAGCTTGGGGCTGTGTTGCCTTAACACTGCAGCTGCTCTGACCTCACAAGCTGGACAGCTGGGCACACTTACCCTGGGGAGATGTGTGATCAGAAACCCCGCGAGGGCTCCTTGTGTGTGCATTGCAGCAGCAGAAGCTCCAGGCTCTGGATGGAGCCGATTTGCAAAATGCTGCCCAGTCACAGCCGTTAGGGCTTCTTGGTCCAGTTCCTAGACGGCTCAGGCTGTGAGGTGTGGTGTCCAGGCTGGGTGCCGAGACAGTGCTTTACATTCTGTCTGAAGCTCTGCTGTGGTTTTGATGGATGGGATATGCCTTCTCAGTGCCTCCCTAAGCTCCTGGCTGCATACAGTTGCTTCTTCCTGCTTCAGATGGGGGTAAAGTGATCCCACACCAACAGTAATGCTGTAAGGCCATCAGACTTGCAGAAAATATTATATAAATTAAATTATCATAATGATTTAATAAAGATGCTGTTAACAATTATGAACTCAGCCAGAAATATAGCCTGTTCAGTCTGTTCTGAGAGTGGGATTTGCATTTGCCTCTTCCCTGGCTGTGACGAGCTATCAGCATTATCATTGTTTTTTCAGCAGAAGGCCCTGCAGTGTGCCATGCTGGACATTTCTAAGGACTCAGTAGATGTGTCATAGCCATGCTGCTCTGGCACAGCACTGTCTGTGTTCCTGACGTGTCTGTGTGCTTTATTGCTTGATTGAGTTGGTAGGTCTGTTATGTCTTGCTCTGGCAGTCTGTTGGATTTCACTCTTTACCTACGGTCTATTTCCTGATGCTCTCAAGATCAGCGTAAGGAGATCTTCACTCTTTTTCCAGGCCATATTTGGAATCTTGACAGATGCGGTCCCTGTATGTCGGTAATGCAACGGGAGATCACTGGGGAAGGCCAAAGCTGTTACCGGCTCGCAAGAACATAAAGTCATGAAGCAGCCCTGGAATGTGTAATATCAGTTAAAAGTGACCAATGCAGATATGAATGAATTATTAAATCTATTAGCATGGGGCTGCCATAATGAAGTGTCAAATTCTTCACAAACGCAATTCCTATTAAAAAGACCTAAGATTAAAAGCAGAGTAGGTTTTAAAATGACGGGAACTGAGAGGAATGAGAGAACACAGTATTGATTATCCACACCAGTCATGTCTGTTTCTATTTAGAAATATGAAAAACAGATTAATGAATTAATGATTCAGTGTCAAAAAGGGGCCCAGAGGGAGCAAGTCTATTTAAGTCATGTGACTGTGACTGTAAGAACCTCAGCAACGTTGGGAGCTGGTAAGAAGACAGCGATGGGAGAGGGGCTGAGTGGCAGTGGTTACAAAACCCCAGCGCAGACGAGACAGGGAAGGGATGTGTCGGATTTTAACTCCATGACAGTGAATGGGCACTGAAGGTCTGGATTCTTGGGGCACCCAGCAGGCGGCACAGGGGTAAGAGATAACCAGATGTATCAACCACTGGGTTGAGGTTCAAGTTTTCCAGCTCAGCCATTAGCAGTGGTGGTGGGTTAACCCTGGCTGGCTGCAGGTGCCCACCAAGCCACTCTCACACTTTCCCGTCGGCAAGACAGGGGGAGAAAGTAAGATTAAAAACCCCGTGTATGAAGATAAGAACAGGAAGATCACCATCACAGGCAAAACAGACTTGACTTGGGGAAGATTAATTTAATTTATTGTGAATTAAAAATAGAATAGGATAGTGAGAAAGAAAAACAACACTAAAAACACCTTCCCCAAACCCTCCCTCCTTCCCAGGCTCAACTTCACTCTTACACTCCCAACTCCTCTTCATCCCTCTGAGCGGTGCAGGGGGATGGGGAATGGGAGGTTGTGGTCAGTTCATTATGCTTAATTTTGCTGCTCCTTCCCCCTCATGCTCTTCCCCATCTCCAGCATGTGGGCCCTGCCATGGGAGACAGGCTTTCAGGAACAGACTGCTCCAGCGTGGGTTCTCTATGGATGCAGTTACTGCCAGAAGCGTGCTCCAGCATGGGTCACAGCCCCCTTCAGGTACATCCACCTGCTCTGGCATGGGGTCCTCCGTGGGCTGCAGATGGGTATCTGCTCCACCATGGACCTCCATGGGCTGCAGGGGCACAGCCTGCCTCACCATGGTCTTCACCGTGGGCTGAAGGGGAATCTCTGCTCCGGCACCTGGACCGTCTCTTCCCCTGTCTTCTCCTCTGGCCTTGGTGTCTGCAGGATTGTTTCTCCCACATATTCTTGCTCCTCTCTCCCCAGCTTTTGTGCAGTGTTTTTTCCTCTTTCTTAAATCTGGTATCACAGAGATGCTACCATCGTCACTGATGGGCTCAGCTTTGGCCAGTGGCGGGTCTGTCTTGGAGCTGACTTGAACTGTCTCTGCCCAACACGGGGGCAGCTCCTGGTCTCTTCTCACCAAGGCCACCCCTGCAGCCCCCCTGCTACCAAAACCTTGCCACGTAAACCAAATACAACAGCGATGGCAAGTCATAAAGAAGGAACTGCACAGACACTGCCGCATCTGGAAGGAATTTGTGTTTGCTTTGAAACCTGTGCATGTGTTTTGGCTTTTCCTTACTGAAGCTGAGCAGCTGTTCCTTGCTTCAGCCTGAGTCTGTGTCCAGGAAATCAGGAAGTGCATTGCAGAAGATCAGAAAAATGAAACCAAGGTGAGAGGCAGATAGGAACTGGTAAAAGATGTAGAAACAAGGTTAAAGAGAGACTTTTGATGGAACGTTTTGTTTCCAGGAATAACAGTTATCAGCATTTCTTAGCATACAGTATAAATTTGCAAGTCTGACTGTTGATCCACTCTCATTTTTATACGTGTGAGCGTCTGTGGGTTTGTGCTCGTGAATAGAGGGCTAGAAGTCTCGGGAGACCCACACTTCAGTTCAAGCCTTTTCTCCAGTTACCAGCTGATTTCAGGGAATGTACCACAGTTGTACAGCTCTGGGGAAATGTATTCCAGTTGCCTGTAAATTCATTTCTAAAGCTTTATAAATGCCTTTTCCTTTAACCTTTTCAGTGTTCCAAAATGCAACGCGTGAGGAACTTTCCCTGGTATTGTTGCCTAGGGGGATGCACTGCTAGGCAGGGTGCTTAGCTTTTATTCCGTTACCTGGTGCTGATTGAATGCACGGCCTTGGAAAAGTTATTTGACCTCTTTGTGGATTGTTTTCTCATAAAACAAAATGGGCACAAGGAAAATCGACCGCTTACATATCCACTAGAAACCTAAATTCAAGTAGAAAGGCAGTCAAGAGATTCTGAGAGGAAATGTAGAAAATATTTGAGAATTTGGTGTTTGAGTCATGGGGAGGCATTTGGAAAAATTCCCTCTACATGGCATAGAACCACAGCACTTGTTTGCTACCGGCATTAACGTATCAAGTGTATAAAAGGTCCTTCTCTATTAGCCGCATGTGTTGCTGTTGTGTGGGATACTGCTACATCTTCCATGTTGCCCATGCCACTTGTTTTAGGGTGATAATGCTTTGTTTTGCGTAGGCACACGCATATTTCTCTAATTACTGTGCCGTGTTCTACATAAAGCTCCTTGAAATGTTTTCAGTGAGATCAAGTAACTTGTAAAAGCATGATTTACTCAAGCGTGATTCTTGCCTACATGTAGCTGGTTGGTTGTTGCAACTCCTGTTTTCAGCCGGTGTTGGGCTGGTGTCGTGTTTTAGTGGCAGGTTTTTGCACGCACGGCCCCTTTCTGGTTGTGTGTGAGCTAATGGCGCTGCTGTTCACACCTCCCTGTGCAGGTATTGCAACGCCTTTCCACACATACGATTAAAAGGCAAAACTTAATTTTGCAGAAATTAATTGCGTTAGCAAAATGGTTTTTAAAACACTCCGGAGAATGTTCTGTCAGCTTGACAGATGAAGGTAATGCTACAAAATGAATTTTGTTGACAAAATAATTTCAGGGTGTTGATAAAATGCGTTTTGTCTTCAGAGTGAAAAATACCAGACTGACAAATACTATTGTCCTTAGAAGTGTTTTTTCAGCTGTCAGTCAATTATTCCCTTTTTGAGCCAGCCAATGATAGTTCTTCATATCTGAAAAAGCTTTCGTAAAAGATAGCATTAAGCTCTGAAGGACAAAATAATTAAACTTTGATTTGTTGCTTTCAAATTGAAAACAGCTTTGTTACTTTGATGAACAAGGATTGGTCGCCTGGGAAGTGGAAACAGGTGGCAGGCGTCTGATGGAGATTTGACACGCGTTGTGGAGAAGAGAGGGTGGATTCGGAGCTGGGTTTCTTGAAACAGCTGTTTGTTTGAAAACTTACTGCTAGGATATTTGAATACGTTGCAAGCTTTTAAAATGGGTTTCCCATGGATTTCACAAGCCGTTTGCATGCACTCGGAAGTCTCATTCCTTCTTGCCGTTATCTTGCACTTCTGGAGCGTGAGAGAATTTTGCTGCCCGCAGGCGTGCAGGGTGGGCTGGGGGCGGCCGGCAGCAGCATGTGGATGAAAACTGCACTTTTAAAAGACTCTAGTGGCTGAATTTGTGAAAAATTTTGTGAAAATATTTACTTTATAGCCATTTATGCTATGTGGCTTTCAAGGTCTCTGTGTTTTTGAGCCTACCCACATGCAGGGAAGAGGAGGAATGAGACCTGGGCACTTGACCCAGGCTGGCCAACAGGATTATTTCGTACCATAAACATCACATTCAATATAAATTAGAAAGTTTGCTTTGAAGTTCTCTCTCCTAGAGAACTTCTTGCCCTGATGCCAGACCCCAGAGCCCTTCCCTTCCTCCCAAAGCCACAGTGCTCATAGTGTCCGACAGCTGCCATCCCTGCTGGGAGCGCACGGCTTCCTGCTGGTAGAATGGGCTGAGTATGATCCTTGCATATTTTATATTGGTATTGGGATCAATGTTGGTTCTTTAGTGTTATTAATGTTAATTATCTAGTCTTAGTCTATTAAATCTGTTTATATGTCAACCCTCAGGTTTCCTTGTTTTTCCCGATTCACTTTCCCAGGTTGGGAGGGGTCATCGGATGATAGAATAATTATCTAAATGACAATAAATTGTTGTGTGTTTCTCAAACCATAACACCACTGCGGCCAGAAGGCCCTGGGTGTTCATCACACCCACTTTTAGGACAGAAAGCCTTCCCTGGCCCACTGGCTCTGTGCAGACCAGGGCAGGGTAGGCAGAGGCTTCCTCGCTCTCTGTGGCTCAAGGTGATGCTGCCAGGCAGCGGCTGGGAAGCGGCGAGAGCTGCTGCGGCTGCCACAGCACGATGCAGAGGAGGCAGCGCTCAGGAGCTGCCTGGTTGCATGGTCTGCAGATGTCGAGACTTCCCATCAGTATTTCCTATGGTGACCTAGAGATGTCAACAAAAACGCTCCTCTGGAGCATAGGCAGCTGTCACAGCTTACAAACGCTAATGCCATCACCAGGCTTCTGGTTGTACCTTAATAATAATAATATGTACATAGAAAAAAATGTTTGAGTCCTTTCAGGAGCTCCCAGGAACACTAGGCCCCTTACCATGACACTTGTATCAGGTCAAGCCCAGAAAACCAGTGCTGAATCTGATGAGATTTTAGTTTTTAGTTTCTGGACCAAAGTCCCTCCTGGTGCAGCCCAGGAAAAGTTAACCAGGTTATAGCAGGGGTAATTGGAGTCAATAATTTCAGTCACTAAATGCATGGAGCTGTTTCTCCTAGATGGAGAATGGCTCTCTAGCCATTCGGCTGCTTCCCAGGAGGGTGACATGCCAACATTTTTTCTGAAACCCTCTGGTTTTGGGATCCCGGGTTCAACAAACACATCCCCTTTTCTCCTGCAGCACAGAAAAGGAAGGAACGCTTATGGGATTTTTGAGGAAGCTTGAACTCAAGGAGATAGTCTTGTGATGAGGTAGTGGTGCTTCATTGCCAGGTTGTATTTTTTTTCTTCTTTATCAATACTGGCATAACTAATTACATTAAAGCATAAATGACCTTGTTGGAACAGCTAATCTTAGTCAAATGAGTGTGCCACTCCCACAAGTCACTGGAATGACACTTAGCGTAATAGCTCCTTAATATGTGGAACATCTGTTCTTTGTTTTTGAAATAATCAGTGACTCTTCCTCGTTACCTTCACTTACCAGTGTCAAAGTGAGCCAGCCATCCCTGGCATAACATTTAAACTTTTTAACTTCTGGCTGTATGGGTTTTTGAAAGCACTGACAAGAAAATAAGCAACCAGACTATAAATTATCTAAAATCCCAATTACAATTAATGTGTGATAATTAACTAATAGTAGTTAATGGCACTGGCTAATAAATTAACAGAAGCATGGTTTCTCTTTTGGAATTAGAGTTAATGGCGATGCTAGTAGCATCAATTATGCCTTCAGTCTCGCTTTTAAGGGGGACTGCCTTTTGCTTTAGGAGCAGTAGGACTGAAACCCCTCCAACAAGCTGAGCACAGCGGATAGTCTTTTAAAACATGTTAATAAATACGAGAGCCCACGGTGACCGTCCAGTCAAGCCACACCATAAGCAGAGCTGCTGTCTGTGTAAATTGCTGCTCCTGTTGCAGCAGTGCATGGGCTACTTGAAGGCTGCTTTGGGAGAGCCAGGGGAAGAGATGGGCTTCCTGAGGCCCTGGAGGGTGGTGGGCTCTTGTTGTTTCCCTGCTGAAAAACAGCCCCAGCACTCTCTGCCCGGGCACTTCTGCGGCTTGTGCCAGCGACATTGTCGTGGGCAGAATGTGCCTCGGGTGACAGAAGAGCCCAAACCAATCCCTCCAGCTTCGTTCAGGACAGCAGGGAAATATGATGTGGCCATTCCCCAGGTGAACTGGGATGTCTGGATATTATTTGCTGATTGAACTTCAACAGAGCTGTGCTTTCCCCTTCCATGCTGTCTGTCTTTAGCAGGCAGATATCAGCCTGGCTTCTCCCTGCTGGGGCGTGGAGGACAGGGAGAATCAATGCACGCCTACTAATCTGCCTTCACTTCACTTCTGCCTTTTAGGCTGCTTGGTCCCGTGGTACAATCACAACAATGCTAGAATAACACCTGAAAACCAATCATTTTTATGGGAACACACATAGTATAAAAGGTCTGACTGTCTGTGCACACATATACCATCAGTGGCTATTACCCAATAAAGCTGTCAGATAGAGAAACATCACAGCAAGTCCTTGAACAATATCTCCTCAAGTTTAAACAGAGAAAAAGCTCCTCACAATTCGTTTCTCATAAAAATAAAGGAAAGAGGATCAATACAAGCTGAATGAATGAATCAGGGTTGCTTTCTATAGACAAGGAGAGAAACAGGGTGTGCGACCACAGGTGCTGGCTTTGGGAGGGCAGCCCGCTGGCCATGCAAATCACCCTGACAGACTCGGCAGGAGCCCTCAGCTGCTAAATGCCAGTGTTGACTGCCTGGAGTGTCTTCTCCCAGGATTTGACTTTTGTTCTGGAGAAGAGCAGGAGGACGGGGTCCTTCCCAAGAGCTGACAGGCCAGGGAGTGCCAGACAACCCTGTTCTCTCTGCTTTCTCCACACTGAGAACAGTCTTGGCGCAATGACAAACCTGGAATAATGAGCAGGGTGTAAACGAGCTGCTCTGCTGCACTGGTGTCCCTGTGTCTGTAAATGCTGTCAGCACCCTCCTCCGCTCAGTGCAGATGCACCCAGAAATTCCAGGTTTCGTTGTCCCATTTTTGCAGTGGTTCTTGGCCCCAAAAGGAGCTATAGAAAGTGCTTTAATTTCTCTATAGTGATTAGGAACACAGTGCTTCCTTCATGACATGCTGTCTGTGCTTCTGAGGCTCCTGCACACTGAGCCCTTTGTATTTCTCTCTTCACAGTGTGAGTCCCACGATGCTCCATTTAATGGATGTTATTTAGGTTGAAAGGTAAGCAGCTTAAATGCTTCGCTTTCTAGTGTCTGTGTCCTGTTAGAGCCATCTCTCACTCACTCTCAATTGCACATTTTGTTACATGAACATGTTTAGATAGAACAAGGGTTTTTCTCTCCTTCAAATATTTATAGTGATGACTTGTGATGTAATCAATAGGGTTTGCAGAATTTCACCCTGCACCATCGCATCTTTATTCTTCAGAATGATGCTTGCTGCAATATTGTAGCTAGGACTGACAAGATAAAGCTGAGTTAAAACAAATTGCACATTATCTGCTTCCATCCTGCTGTTGAGATTGCAAAACAGAACAAATGAAATTCTATCAAAGAGAAGCTCTTCTCCCTCCTCCCAAGCAGAGGAGTGGCAGCTACTGAGGCAGACGACCAAGAGCAGCTCTGACAGAAGCTGTGCTGAGGTGGGGCTCCTATTCCCTCGCCCCCAGCAGATGACCCAAGTGCTTTGCGCGAGGCTTCCAGATCCATATCCATCTCACCTCCATGCTAGATCCCGAGCACATCTTTCCCAACGCCACTTCAGTCTTTGCTCAGTCAGCTCCTGGGGGATCTCCAGAATTCATCACGCTGTTACAGACCATGCCGGAGTACGGTCTGAGCTCTCCTTCTCCTGCAGCACACTCCAATAGCTCGCACCAGCTGTTGCCTGTTCTCCTTGTCTCCTTGCCCCAAGAAAGACTGCAAGGAGAAACACTTCCAGGGAACTGGGATCATAAGACAGTTTTTTCCTTGCTATCACAGCCAGCAGAGAGCCAGTTTTCCTGGGCCCAAAAAACACTGGTGTCTCGCATAGTCCCAGCAGGAGATGCTGACAGGATCCCTTTGTGGGCCAATCTGAATGCTGGTCCTCTGCTCTACCAGACCTGCATCATGAAGTCTGAGTATTTGACACTGCAGGCCTGCTGTGAACCTGCCAGTACACACTGGAAACATTTTTTGAAGGACTTTGGGAAAGCGGGCAGGCTATGGGGAGGTTTGGCTGATGTAGCTTTTGAGGAAAGTGGTGTTCAATATGGATATGTGTACTCTGTGCTGAACTAAGAGGTAACAGGAGCTTTTCATGTAGTGAGGAATGAAATACAGCCCTTTCAGGAAGCCACATGCTTCTGTAGTTGATGAGGAGTTGAGAGTATCTTGTCCCAGAGCTGCCCAAATAGGGGACTCGGCACAAAGTCATTGGGCAGAGTTTAATCATGTCCACGTGGCTCCTTTGTGCCGTGGATGTATCTGACTTTATCTCAGTCAGTGAGAGTGGGATGCTGTTTTGGGCACAGTAACTACATTGAAGAACATTATGGTATTGTTGTTCTGGATGGAGCTGCCAGGAATTGCTTCTTCTTGCTGTTGGCTGGAAGGTGGCTTCACGCTTTTTTGTTGTATGAGGTAGGTATATTTAAGTTCATTTGACAGGAAGCCTCTTGACTTCAGCAAGAAGGCACTGCAGACAACCTCTGGCTGAGAGGCCAAAGAACTTCCCACTCTTGTTGCTGCTCCTATGAAAATGAAAAAAAGAATTTCTCAAAAATAAACCACATTTGACCTGTAAGCAGAGAGTTTAGCTTGGCAGATGGCAAGGGAGGAAATGAGGGATCAGTCAGTGAGAAAGATACAGGCAGAATACCACCTGATTTCTGTCTACTTAAAAGCCAGTTCTTTACTGGCAGAAGTCGCGGACTCTGCCTCTGCAGAGCTCCCTGCCTCAGTCTGTGAGTGCTGAACCGGGGACTTCTCCAGTCTGAGACTGAGAGAGCTGCAGAGGAATGCTTAATTATGTGACTGCTACCCCAAAGGATAATTACCCAGAATCTGAACTACCTGCAATGCCCCTGGAAAGCTGTTTAGCATCAAAGACATTATTTAGCTAGCCAATAGCAAAGAGTAATTTTCAAATACAATAGGAAATAAACGTCTACAGATTTTGAAGATACTAAAAGTGATGGATCGTTATTACCTGGTATTAGGAGTTATTTTTCCTAATTCTGTGTAGAAAAGTCAGGCACATGCTGGTGGGTGGAAGGAGCAGCAATTCTATGTAGCCTGAGTACCTTGGTTCAGAATATCCTGGGGGTAGTGGAGTCAGGAAAGACTCTTCCTCCTTCTTTTTAGGGATCCCAGAGGAATTATCTCCAAGCCCATCATTCCTGAAATGTCTTTTAATTGCTGCAGGGCCAGTTCTGTCTGGGACAAGTCCCTGAGCAGGGTCCTTCTGGGCTCTGGATGGTGATGACCTCTGGTTGGCCCCAGGCTCTACCTGGTGGCTTAGTCAGGATCTCAGTGGCAATAGCCCACAGTTCCATGGCTGGGGGATGCTTTAATGGCCACACCAGCCAGCAACCTGCTTTTACGTCTATCCAGAAGGACACAAGCGTGTATCACCCTTGGCACTGGACCATCTTGCCTTGGGAGGTGTGTCTGGTATAGCACTTGGGCTGCCCTTGGCATTGCAGAGCAACATCAGTTAATGCAACATGCACGTACAGTGAGTGTGAGACATGGCGTTTGTGCAAAGACGTGTCAATGCCATGCCAGTGCGCTTGCCTGTATCCACGGTCATCTTTGTCTATAGAGACATAGTCTCTATCTTGTCGATAGTCATCTTTATTGTTGGTAGAGATTAATTAGTATTTTATAGCATATATGTGGCGGGCCACCCCCTGTTTTCGTGTTAAGGGAATGTAGCTAACTGCCCTGGGTCAGCTGCTGGTGCGCTCCCTGGGAATGGTGCACGCCCTGGGAATCGTTCTGCCCACGGCTGCCCAGTGAACTGAGGTCCACAGCAGTGGAGCTGGGCACGTGTCCTCCCGGCCTCTTTCAGATGCACACAGAACCTTGTGAAGAGCAGATGCAGCCAGCATCCTTGTTGATCCTGGGAGTGTCTGGAACCTGCAGTACTATCCCATTCTAGTAAGAGTGCTGTTAATAAATGTAGGGCTTGAAAGTACCAGTCGTGACTGAAATAGTAATGAAATTACATCATAAATGCAGCAGCAAAGCTGATGTGGTTCCCTGTTAAACAACTCAGCTGTATATCCCATTTCATAGAGCTCTGAGGAGGCACTGCGGATTCCCTCCCCCATCCCACTCAAAGGAGCCTTGTCTGCTTTGAAAGCCTGTATTTTTTCCAGAATATCAAGAGTTTGATTTCTTTGGACCTGACTGCAAATCCAGGAGGCCTTTGTGTGTGTTTCACAGGGCTCTGTCCTTGCAAACAGAGTCCTTTGGTTTTCGAGCTAGTCAGGCCCAGGACTTGCTTTGTGTTCTCTCCCTTTATATTTGTATGACTGTTCTATTACAGTAAGGTGTTGCAGAGAGGAGATGAAAAGAAGCTTGGAAGTCTATTTCTATGAAAGTGTGAATTTATTTTTAAATCTCTTGAATTATTTACTTTGTCTGCCATTTTTTAATGACAGGTGAATACGTTTATGACTTGTTCTCTTTCCCAAGGTAACGCTTGGCATGAAGGGAATTAATTACATGCAGAGGAAATGCAGCTGATGTTAATTTTCAAGTCAAGTTTCAGCTTTGCTGAAATTTCAGAAAGAACGTAGTGTTTTATAAATTAAACTCTGCTTTGTATGCTTTCTTTTTAAAGGAGGCTTGGCATTTGGAAAGGCAGCAGGAACAGAAAACAAACATACGAGATGAGGGAAACTTGTCTTTAAGGATGTACTCCGTCAGCTATCAGTAGATGGCTGTGAGAGATTGGTGTGACAGCCCATCAGCTCTGTGTGGAGAGTGTAATAGACTCCAGCAGCATACCAGCACCTTTGGCAGGACTTGGTTTCAGTGGCAAATTGCTGGTCTGTGGCACGAGCTGCTGCTTTGAACTGACAGGGTGATTAAACTAGTTGCTCCTTGCTGTGAGAGAGCGCATGCCCTGTGCACTACCAGGAATACCTCGTTCTGCTTCAAAGCAGTTTAGATACTGATACCACTAGAGCTTACCTGAAAAGCATCCTGCACTGCCATGTCACAGAATCACAGAATGGCAGGGGTTGGAAGTGACCTCTGGAGATCATGTAGTCCAACCCCTGCCAGAGCAGGGTCACCCAGAGCAGGGTCACAGGAACGCGTCCAGGCGGGTTTGGAATGTCTCCAGAGACGGAGACTCCACCACCTCCCTGGGCAGCCTGTGCCAGGGCTCTGCCACCCTCAGGGTAAAGAAGTTCCTCCTCACGTTTAGGTGGAACTTCCTCTGTTCAAGTTTGTGCCCGTTACCTCTTGTCATGTTGCTGAGCACCACTGAAAAGAGCCTGGCCCCATCCCCCTGACACCCACCCTTTAAGTATTTGTAAGTGTTGATAAGGTCCCCCCTCAGTCATCTTTTTTCCAGGCTGAAGAGACCCAAATTCCTCAGTCTTTCTTCCTAAGAGAGGTGTTCCAATCCCCTAATCATCTTTATAGCCCTTTGCTGCACCCTCTCCAGCAGTTCCCTGTCCTTCTTGAACCGGACAGGACCTTATCGACACTTATAATGTCTGCGCTGTCTATGCAGGTGCACTACCAAGCAGGACAGGCAAGGCTGTGCTTCCGTGGAAAATCAAACTACTGTCAGCAGACATTGGCAAACTGGTCCCCTTTGTTGTTCCATCTGAGGCTATAGTTGGCATTTCAGTTCCTCCTTCCAGAAGGCTGGAATGATCTTACATTAACTCTTGTGGTATGAGAAGTCTCAGGAGCCCATCCCCAGAGCTGGATAGGTGCAGTGGGCTGGGGCGGTGGCGCTGGGTCTGCTCTCCAGCAGACAGGCTGGGCATGAGAGCGGTGACCCCGGCAGCTGCTTGCCAGCCCTCAGTAAGTTGTCCCTGCAGGCAGCTAACATGGGTAGGGTCATAGTTATTTAACTCTCCATCTGTAAAGTCCACTTTCCCTCTCCGGAATGACAACTCATACCTGATGCTTTGGAACTAGAGAGCAGCTTCTTCCAGCCTCCAGTGCTGTTTGTGGGCAGTGATGCCCTTTGCAGCTTAGCAGAAAGCAGATCTGTTTTAAATGGGGTCTTCTGATTCTTATGTACTGTGGTATTTACAAGTTCATGTCCAAGGTCTTACATCCCAGATTTCCAGCTGTTGTGTTTAAATCTGATGGAGATAACCCTGGGAGAAAAGGGAAAATCTCTGCTTGGGTGAAACTGCTTTGGCTGTCCACTGCCAGTGAAGCACTCTGAGCTGGGCTGGCTGAGTTGCAGTATAATCCATGTCCCATCTGCATCATTTCATCGTCTCTTAACAAGAGGACTACTAGTTTAGTGTGCCTGAGTGTATTTATTGCTCTGGGTCTTGTTCTGAGGAGCAATGACCACTGGGTGCCCCATTATCTTTTAGCTCCTACGTGTATGAAAGAGTCATCTCATGTTTCCTGTAGCTTATGGCCCATATCTGATAGTGGAATGTAAAATGAGTTTATGATTTAGAAGTAGAAAAGGTTAACTCTAAATAATAATAAAAAGTTAAAATGCAGAATAGAAATGTTGCTTTAGTTTTTATGGGTTCTACATAATTTTGGCTTGTTCCCCGAAGGATTTAGTATAACTCAATGAGAAAATTGCATTCAAATCCTGTGGGCTGCTCTGCCGTGACTGAACTGAAATTAGGGGAGATATACAAAGTAGTTTTATAGAAACTGTTTGGATGGCTGCCTGCCGGGGGGAGCACTTCGTGCCTGGGCTGTACTGTCCCTTGAAAGGGACAGAGATGGGACAACAGCAGGCTTGTGGTAAGGAGGGAGGACACAGCTGCATGGTTTTGAGGCTGTAATGACGCCTTGATGGTCCCGGGGGACCTGAGTGCACAGTGGCCTCTGCTTGCTATTCCTGCCCCTGGGATGTTTGCTGAGAGCTACTGGGAAGGAGCAGCTCATCAGATGGCTTCTTGCTTGGAGCATGGTTCTTGTTTTAAATGTGTTGTTGGGTTGTTGATAGCAACTTTACCTTCCTAGGGCTCCTCAGCATCCAGTGCCTTGGTCTGAGGCCTCCCAGAAGGAAGCAGTACCAGTGAGAGATTTTGCCGTCTAGCCCAGACCCGTGGGCATTGCTTCTGTCTCCTCCTTAGCCTTGCTTGAGGTGTTTGCCGAGCTCCAGAACTTCCCGAGCAGTCCCATGAGCACATGCACAACCAAGTTGTGGCTTTGCCTGTTCCATACACTGTTCAGAGCACCATAGAAGGATCTTCCTGTACACAGGCAAGGCGCTCTGCCTCATCCTCCTGTGAATGCTATGATGTGGAACACAGCTGGAAAAAGGCTTCCTGAAACTTGGGGCAGTCTTAACTCCTGGTCTTTGGGAACAGAGAGGGTAAAATCACAAAATAACTGTGGGTCTCTGCCCATGGAGGGCCCTTGGGAACGGCTTCTGAGTGAGAAGGACGACTAGGACTCAGCTCTCTCTGTACAAGTGTCCCTTTGCGGGGTGTGCTGCAGGGCTCAGTGCCCTGCAAGGCTTGCCTGGTGCCCACAGCAGGAGCACTTGGGGGTGTGAGCACACAAAGGACCTGGGTTGTTACTCAGTGCTGACATTCGAGACATGACTAAGCCAGTCTGATGAAAGAGATGGAATCTGACAGTTTTACTATTCAATTGTTTCTTATAGATTTCAAATAAAAATAAATTGGCTTCTTTTAGAAGAACAAACTGTGGAAAAGCTTTTGTAAGCAGAAGTGAGTGGTCTCTGAAGCATGGCAGACAGCTCTGTATTCACAGCCAGCTAACAAGCTCTTCAAGGCCCATTGCAGAGGGGGCTGGATTGAAAAGCGAATGCCTCTTCTTGGCTCAAGCTTTGCCTTGAGGCACTTGCGGAAAGAAATGCACAGGAGGAAGGGGAGGAGGTTTTAGAGCCTGAGCATCCCCCAAAGGCAGGCTCATCCCCAGCACAGCATTGCAGACAGCACACTGCTGGCACTGGTGAGCTCCTGCCAATGCCTGCAAGCCCCAGCGGCGGGGTGCTGCTTGCAGAAGAATCAATGAAAACCCGTGTGAGACCGGCACAGTCTCTGTTTGCCGTTGCTGTTGCAGTGGGTGCAGGAGGACGAACATTCTGGGAGACATGGTTCCTGCCCTGCGGGGCTGACAGGCATGGGGTGAGACTGCAAGGAAGAGGCAAGGAGGCAGTGTCCTTGCCTGTGAGAGAGGGATGAACTCCTTGGCCCTTCCAGGGGTGGGTTTTTCATTGCTGGGCTGCCTTCCTCTCAAGGGCAAGCATGGGGCTGTGTGAGCTGGGGTCTCTGGAGGGGCTCTCCATGGGTGCTGGCATTCCCGGGTCTGCCTGTGGCAGACTTGCTTTTTCCAGGATGCTGGAGTTGGTGGCAGAGTGGGTCTGTTTGGATGCCTCCTGGACCCCAATCTCCTTTGTGAGACTCCTTTCCACAGAGGCTGCTGCAAGGCATCTGGGGAGCAGCACATCCGCAGGCGCTGTGACACGGTTGGTTTGCATTCAGAAGGAACTGCTGGCTTAGGAGGTTTATCTGCTACTTTTATAAATCACTGGCCTGTCCCTGCCCTCCAGGCAACATCCTGCTGGCATCTGCATGACTGGTAGCCTCTGCAGACTGCCGAGCCCAGGGTGGTGATGGGGATGCTGTGCCCAAGCTGGGGCTGGCAGCGGGTGCTGGGGAAGGGCAGGGTGACCGCCAGGCCCCCAGGTGCAGTCTGCCTGCAAGGGAAGAGTTTGGTGCACGTCCCCAGGCGCTGCTTGCTGGCAGGCCATTCCTGAGGAATTAGCCTTGGTGCAGACAGAAGAGCCAAGGGAGCAATTGCCCTGACATTAAACAAGCTGACAGAAAGTGCATCTGGAGCAGTGATGATAAGGACTCTGTTTATCAGGATAGGGCTCAGAGAGCTGGATGCCTTGCTGTGCCCCCAGGGTGGGAGGAGGGAGCTCTGTGAGGCCAAGCAGCCCCTGCTGCCCCTTGCACACATCTCTTGTGAGTGCCTGTGGCGAGAGCAGCAGGCTCCATGCCCTCAGGGTGCTGTTGACCAGAAGAGCTCTGTGCCCTGGGCTGAGAGGTCACCCTGCCCTTCAGCAGCGAGCTGGACTTCACTGGTGTAAGCATTGGCCAGGGCCAGGCAGCTGAGATCCTGGATCCTCCTGCTTTCCTTAGTGCTTTGGTTCAAGTGGCAGGCTAGAGAGTCTGGCAGTTCTTCTCGGGCTCTTTGCACCTTTCAGCTTAGCTCCTAAGGACTGGTGTGTGCTGGGCTATCTGTTTATCAGCTGGAGTTTGCTAATGAAGGTATAAGCATTCTGGATTCTTTGTCGGACTTTGTTTGCAAAGACCCTGGGATACATGAGTAAATGGCTGTAAGGAAAATGCCTTTCATCGTTCAAGATAAAGAACATCACAAAGCCTTAGAGACATCACTTCATTCAGGAATTAAATTGCAAGAGTCATCTGGTGTCAAATAAGTTTCATTTAATAGGTCACTCACTTAAATAAAGTTTCTGTAGAAATCAATATCACTTTCTCCTGCAATTGACAGCTCAAGACATTGAAAATGGCGTTTTTCACATAAGGTTTATTTAATTTTAGGAGGAAGAATCCCTCCCACACCTTCTGCTTGGTCTAGGCAGTGCTGATACAAGGTTAACAGTCTGCCGAGGTGGAAACCTGCCCTGTCCTTTCCCATGGGGGTAATGTGAGGTCATTTTAGCACAGGCTTGCCAGTCTCACGTGCAGTCAGGATGCCATTGTCACAGGGCTGTATCAGCCGTGTGTCCACAGCTCACTGAGGGAAACAGGGACAAGTCATTGTGTTCCCTCTACAGATGAGTTTGGCAGGGCAAAATGCCTCATTATGTATCTTAGCTGAACTAGGCTTTCTGTAGAGACTGGTACCTGTGGGCTGTGAAGACTGGACATTGCAATAGGGATGCTTCTGTGTCCGGGGTAGGTGAATCTTGCAATTTCAGCCTCCCTTAAGAAAATGGGACACCTTTGCTCTGTGTTTTTTATTTCAGTCTGATAGTATCCCGTGGGCCAGGGAGGAGACTCTGGCAGCTTTCTGCACCATCTCCCAGGAGAACTTTGTGTAGGAAATAAGAGCTGTTATTATTCCTACTACAGTGAAATAATTGTTTCTGAACACTTGCTGTTTCCTCCACTTGCTTTTCAGTCTTAAGCAATTTCTGAGGTTGACACGCCATCTCCAGTCACATTTGTCTTGTTGTATGGCATGACTGATGCAATTACAGCTGACGTTGTCACAGCATTTTGCACAAATGCCTTCAATCGCAGGATGGCAGATGACCCCTGAAATGAGCAGCAGGAGACATCAATGCCCTAAACTTCCTCCACAGGAACGAGCTGCTGGCTCTCAGGGTAACGTGTGGCCAGCGTCAAGTTATTAAAGCAAACACTTTTCTTCTGGTTGTGTGCAAGAAGCACTCCACTCTTGCACAGCCTGCATGCAGACTTTCCCTGTCAGCATTTTTGGCCACAAGACACCACCTGCAACCCATGAGAGTAACTGCATTGGCAGTAGATATCAGAGTTTCGGATGACTGAGGAGTGCGTGAAGTGCTTTGCCTCCTGTCTGCCCATCGATACAAGTGCCAGCAGCCACGATGAGGTGCAGAGGGTGAGGGACCAGGGACTGGCCCAGGCTCTGCAGAGTTGCATGTCCTCGCAGAAAAGCAAGACTCTTTTACTACCTGGGTATTTACAGTGGGAGAGTGGCAGGCTATGAAGGTGCTTGCAAGCCCTTCTCTATGAAGAAGGATGGCAGCACACTGGGTGCGGTGCTGTGCCGGGAGAGGAAACGCCTCGGATGCGAGTTAAGCAGTGGGAAGCGCAGCGGAGGTGTTGGGAACACCTGTGCTTGCTCACGGCACAGGCACACGGGACGCTCAGCAGGCCCAAAACGTAAAACTGGGGTGGAATATTCTTCTCCTTGGAGCATACAGCTCCAGAGGCAGAACGTCCATGGGACAGCAAATGCTGGCTCTTGCGCTGAGATGCAGGCGGCAGGAATGCTCGGCAGGGCACCAATTGGTCTGGGAGACGGACAGGAACAGTGACATGCTGGCTGGGCTCACTGTCATTGTTCGGAGAGTGTAGGAAGGCACTTTTAGGACATGGTTGGAGCAACTTGTAGCAGCTAACCCAGAGCTGATGGCAGTTCCCCACTCCCTGCCTAACAGACAGAATTAGGTGCTATGTAAAACCACCCAAGCTTTTAATGACCTCTTTCAGACACAAACTGACCATCTAACTTTGCACGATTCACTGAGATTCCACTTTACTCAAGGAAATAAAAATAATAGTTTAAACCATTTCAAATATAGCTGTAAATCCCTAACAACGTTAACCTTTTCCAAAGCATTAAACTGATCCCTGGTGGATTCTCGAAATTGCTATTAGAAGGAGGCACGAGATACTCTCTCCTGAACTTCATGTTCCCAATGTAAATAACAAGCCACGCTGAGTGTGGGGTTTATTAGCTTTCTGACTGGTGCCTGCCTGTCTCCTCACCCTACTCTGAGTCATCAAACATTAGCATTTGCTGCATTATGAAGGCAAAAGTTCATGCAGAGAGTCACAGATGTGAGGAGGGGGACTAAGGTGACGTTTGGGTTCAAAGAGGGAACAGCAGCTGCTGCGGAGAGCGTGGGAACGGCGGAGAGCTGTCTGGCTGGTACGGCCGTGCATCTGCCTTTGAAGAGATCTGAGGCTCTGGTGTTCAAATATCAGAAGGACTTGGCTGGAGACAGCAATAGCAGGAGAGGTTTAATTAGGCTTCTGGGTCCAACTCATTCATTATACAAGACTAGATCCGGTATTTCATTTTGGTGCACTGGCTGAGGGAAGAGGATGGGGACCACTGACCTCTCCGGGGCCACAGAGGATTGCCCCAAAAAGGGTAAAGTGGCTGAAAGGAAACAGCTTTTTGATAATAACACCACAGTCCTGCCCAGGCAGGAAAAAACAGATCAGGGCCTTTTTACTAAGAATTTACCCCTGGTGTGGCACATGCAAGATGAATACTATCATAAGAAAACTGCTAGAAAGGAAGAATGTAAACATAAACATGAACGAACACTGGGATTGTTTAAGGTGCTTTAGCAGATACCCCAAATGATCATAATCTCGCAGTCATGAAGAAGGAATCTCCAGTTAAAAAGCCTCTTGATCAAGAGAGAGCTTATGAAAGTATCAATTAAAATGTAAAAAGGTACAAATATGGATCTCACTGGGAAAATGAGAAGCTCAGTAAATGACACCTATTTGGCCATTCATCTGAGAGAAGACACTGGTATCAATGAAGAATCCATGGGTTAGGGCCAGGGTTAAACATACCAGGAACAATTGTGCTGAGGACTAGGCTCTGATCGGCACTCACAGAGTAGGAAAGGCTGAAATATTCCTAACCTGTATTTGGAAATAAATGGGTGAGCCACTCGCCTCCTGCCGTAAACACAGAATACTTTATTCTACTGGAAACTAGAGGATTTGATAAACTGGGACTCTTAAATGTTTAAATTTGGAAGATGGTATGAAAGAGTTATTTGAACCATTAACGTTGTTTTTGAACAAAATGTGGAGCACTAGAGAAGTTTGAGAGGCCAGTAACAGTGAGTAACAATGACTGTTAAGCAGCATATCGGGAAGGTAAGGGAGGAGGCCAAGAGCTGCGTGCTGGTGAGGCTGATGGTGTTCCTGGGAAAATATGCAGAAAAAGAAGTTGCTTCCTCACAGATTGTGTGTTTAAGAACTCCTTCTTCCTTGTGTGTTTGGGCCGCATCTCAAGGGAACGCTGCATTTAGTCTCCTGGTGATGTCGCAAACCGCATCTCCTCTGATATGGCTCAGCACCGTCTCTGTTTTGCTGCGTCCCTGTGGAGCCTGGCTCTGTGTTAGGCTCTAGGAGATGGAGCTCCTTTTTTCAGGCTTCCCTTGGTAACATCCGCACCTGCCCTGCTGCCGTGCCGCTTTCTGGAGCGCTGGTTGTGCTATCCATTCATAGCATGCTGGGAGAGCAGCTGCAATTGTATATCCAATAAGGGCAGATACTTGTAGGCTGCTTCAAGTGCCATTAAAAGACATTTAGTTCTAAGAAAGGACAAGTTCACATTCTATCTAACATCCTTAATGCTTGTAATTTCTATGAGCAGTAATATTGATTCCTAGGACTGTGCTGACTATAACACAAATGGACAGCAACTGGTAGGAGGAATTTCCTAACCCTGCTATATTGGGTTCCCTGAAGATGCCGAGTGATTTGTGTGTTCCCAGCAGCTATAATCTGGTAATGCTTGTGACCTGCATGCTATCGGATACATCCTGGCTACAATTTCCATGGCAGAAGCTTGGGCGGGGAAGCAGCTTTATACCATCAGTGCTCTCTAGTTTTCCTTTGTTATAGCCCCTTGTCAGGGGCCCTCAGGCTTTTATGGCATTCCCAGTTCTCTAAGGCAGGGAACATCCAGGGGCTGGTTCAGGATGCCTCCTGGCATGGTTCAGTGTGGAGGCAGGAGGCAGGACAGAGGTGGGTGAGCCAGCAAGGGGCAGCTCAGCTGGTAAGGGCCCCATTTCCACGTGCTGTCCCTGTCACTCCCTGTCCGGCATTGCTCCGTGGTGTGGCCTTGCAGAGGGTGGAATGACTTTCATCAGTGAGAGACGGGCTGGAGGGACTGGGTGTCACCCCACCATAAGCAAATGGGGACAGGAGCCTGCCTCTGGGAATGGCGTTCTGTCCCGAATGGCAGATACTGTGTTCCTAACTTCAACTAGCACCGATGCTGCTTTTAGGCTAAACAGCTGACAATTAACAAGCTTGTTACTACATTTGTCCCAGGCACTTCACATTGAATTACTGATATGTTAAATATCTGATTACCTTTGAAGCTAACTAGCTTACGATAGATCCAGCACAACAAAAGCATTGTCAGCTCTGAGAAGGTGACAGTCAGAATTGGTACCATCTGTTTTTTATTGGTAAGGAGTAGAAAACTCCTTTGTGCTCAGAGCAGATATCACAATTGGAAAGCTATGATACATAGCTAAAGTAAGACTTTGTGTTTCCCATCTTTTCATAGCTACAGAGCTTTCAATAGTGCAAAGTCGATTTTTATTTGAACATATTTGTGAGATTAACCTAAACCGTGGACCTGGACTGCAATTTGCCCTTCTGATAAACAAGGATAAACAGAACCGGTACTAGCTGAGAAACAAGATCTGGCAGTAAACAGAGCATTATTGAAGAATGTTATTTTCAGCAGTGCAGCTGCTTGTCTCTGACAAATTAAAAAGGGAAGCATCTGCAAGGCACAATGGGAAGAAAATACTGCAGGAGAGGTTTTGTCAAGAGTCAGAGGTAATAGTCCTGTGGAGACAGTCTTCTGGTGCTCTGCAAAGTATTATGATGCTAGATGTTAGCGTTCAGAGAGCTGAAGTAGGCATTTGTATGCGTTGTGCAAGGAATGGTATGTTATTTAAACATGGTTTCGTCTAAGAGTCTGTATTCTCTAATTCTCTGTCAATACGTGTCTTAGAAGGGTTTCTTCCAAATGAGGAGGGATTTCACCCTTCAGTGCTTATGGTAGGAGAGCGGATAGGTAGACCATCTCCCTGTGCCTTCTCCAGGCTGATACCAGTCACTCTCACTCCTTGTTTTTGTCTGGACATTTTAATAACATGGTGAAGACAACCACAGGAAAGCTCTTACTGAGGAGCGTGCCCTGTGCTCTCGCTCCCTGTAGCACAGCTAGCGAACACCTTTCCTGAGCAGCCGCCCTGCCTCTTGCGGGGCTGTCGCCTGAGACATCCCTCCGGTTCTGCAGTGGCAGCGAGCTGGGAGCCTGCGGGCTGCCCTGTTCTCACACCAGCAGCCTGTGCCTCTGGAGGTGCGTTTGGTTTGCACTGTGGCTGTGGGTTAACATCGTTAGCCACAGAGGGAGGAAAGGAGATTATATTTATGTGTGAAGTGCATGCATGCCATTCCAAGAATTGCCTGAAAGAAAGTGGAAATAACATTTACAGTTGGCCAGGAGAACAGCCTCTTAATTTGACTGGGCGTTTATGATTTCCCATGCATTTCTTAAAAAGGCATCTCTTCCTGCTGTGTTCAAGTCAACTGTGGTCCGTCCAGTCTTGGTGCTGCGTCCTACCCGAGGCACTACCCCAGGTCTATGAACCTGCTGGATGCTTGGGTACCCCAAGCGTGGTGTGAACTCTCTGTTCCTCCTTTCCTGCAGCCCGGCAGTGGGAATCCCTGCCCGAGGCTCTGCTGGGAGCTGCCCAAGACAGGGTGTCTGTCTGTCTTCCAACCCTTCTCTAGGACGGTCATTTAACCTGACTTCTGTAAATTAGATTGTGCAGATATTTCAGAATATACAGACTCAGACAAGTCTTACCTTTGACTACACTGGGAGTCAAGACTGTATTAAAGAAGCAGCTACAGCTCCATAGCAAAGACAAATGGGGAGACAGTGTTGGCCTCACAACACTGGTTTTCAAAGCATTCGGAGGTCTGTACACCAGAGAGGGCTGTCCTGAAAGGCACAGGGCACTCCAGACTGTCTGGGCTGATAAAGCAAATTCCCGAGGGAGCTGGGACAGCCTGATCTGTAGCAAATCTAGGACAGGAATTCAGGAAACATCTGCCACATTCAGACAAGAGACCAAGCACTCCGCTGCCAACACTGGTTGAACAGTGTTAGGGCTGGAGAGGAAGGTGGGAAGGGGGTAACCACCCGAACAAGGGCAGGGAGGGCACCGTGGCAGGTACTTTCCCTCTCGCTACAGCACAGTTTCACCCACGGTTCAGAGTGAGCACACCCAGACTCCCTGCCTGCTCATCATGGGCCACTCTGCTGGGACTTTGCAGGACCGTTACGGGGGACTGCAGGGAAAATACGGCAGGCTCAGCTAATGGTTGGAGCAGGTGACTGCAAATCAAGGAGTCTGTATCCTGCTGTCAGAGACATGGAATGGACACGTCTTTTACTTATTTGAAAGGAGTATTCATGCTTTGTAATACAGGTGTATTCCCTCATGGAGGTGATCTATAATGCATCAGAGGTGTGACGGAGGTACAGTACTCCTCCTGCCGTCTCACACCTTTCCTTAACAAAGTGAGTATACAGTTACACAAAAATTGGAGATGAACTTTTTGTAAATGATAACACTTAAAATTCCTGCTGCTTTGAAGCTGGAGGCTGAACAGGTGCTGCGCGCTACAGCCATCACCCCCCTGAGATTGTAGGTTTTAATTCACCTCCGTTTACGTCATCTGTTCCCTGTGTGCTGGTGTGACACTGTAAAATGCGCTCAGCTCCCAAGGTGCCTATGGACCAAATGAGTTCCTGTTCCAGCTCTTGCTGCTCATGTGTCCCTCATCCTTTTAGTGTGTTGGGCAGCACCATCTGTGGCCACGTTGAGCCCCTCTAGGCACCAGCACCTTTCCTTGGGAGAACCAGATGTTTCAAACCAGTTCCACAAAGCTGTCATCTGAGGAAAATCTTGGTCATCTAGCCATGTTCTTACACCTCCTTGCAGCATAAGCTGTGGGGGTCATTGGGGAAGTTATCAACAGGTTTTCAGAGAAAAGGAGCCTTTCCAGGGGGTCAGACTACCTGCCTGTGTAATGAAAGCACTGACTTCAGTAATGCCTCTTCCTGGAAACCCGTTTGCACGGGGAATGGACTGTATGCTCTGAGGACTTTGTGTGTTTGTGCTGTAGCTGGCATTGGGGACGACACAACTAGGTCCTTAAGTCAAGTCAGGCTTGGGTCTGCCACTTTGCTGAATGCCCGCCAGCTCCTTGGAAGGAGGAAGGAAAATGTGGGAAACAGGCAGGAAGGCAAGCTCCCAGGTGGCCCTTGCAGAGGTGTTGTCATCTGAGGACCAGGATGGTATGCTGCACAAATAGGTTGTCCAACTCTAGGGTAAATGTTAAGCCTGGAAACAGATGTGGTTGTGGGTACCCAAGGAGCTTCTCCTCCAGAACTGTATTAAGCATCAATTGTGGGACTCCAGAGAGCCTGCAGAGGGGACGTGGAGCACCTCACAGACTTGCTGTAGCTAATTCTTGTCACAATTTGTAAGGACAGTAGGGCAGAGGAGCCTCATAAATCTGATAATTGCCCTAAGGGAGTGTCTTGCACTTCTTGCGTTGGAAGACTGTTGCTCATGAGCACAAGGCAGCGTGTACAGCATCAGGCTTCTTGGTTCTGAGTAAGAGAAGAAAGCCATACGCTCTCATTGTGTACTTGTGGCAAGCAGAGAAAAGGTATTTCATAGAATTAATTCTAATAGCACTTAGATGATTCCTGTGATGTCCATGACTCATTCAAAGGGCCAGTGAAAGAATGGTGCAAGCCTGTATTCCAGGGGAACACTGCCGGGTGTCTCATGCTGGCTGGGCTAGAGCTCTGACTCTTCTGTGCAGGACCTCAGTCCTCTACATTAATTATGTTTCCCTGGACAAATCCAGCGAGATGTAGATGAAGCTGAGATAAACGTGCTTTCTGTAGTCCTTGGCTCTTGCTTAGCAGAAGAAAGTTAACCTATTTAGTTTATTAAATATTTTGCATCTCTTGTTTGGTCATGTTTATCTGTAGGTGACCATCTATTTTCAATATGATTATACTGGAGGGAACTGGCAGGGTTTGCTGCAGGAAATTCCTTTAGCTGCCCAAAGCCCAGTCTAGGGGTTGATGCTTAACATGCTGCTGCAGTACAGACACATCCTTTAAGCATCAAGAAAGAGATGTGGACTGGGTTTTTTTTTTCTTCAAAAAATGACATTTTGGAGTAGGTTAAATCTACCACTTTTCCACATTTTCTCAGAGAGAGATTTCTTCTAGCTAGTGTACGTGCTTTCCATGAGAAATTATTTATGAGCTCCTCAGTCCCCCGTCTACTCTTCTTGATGTAACAATAGTAGATCTGGAGGAATGACCAAGGTTAGGTTTATAGTCTCACTTCAGATGTAGTGCCAAGTTATTCAGTGCTTCGTTTTGTTAGTGCCTGAACCAAAGGGCAATTTGTCTCAGCACTGTCCTTCAGATTATACCCATATACCATTTTACCAATAAGGCATGCACCTGCTGCTCCAATCCCAGAAGAAATCAATGTTTCATTTCAGAGATGCCAATTCTTTGCTCTCCTTTCGCCATTCTTAAGAAGACAAACTTTTCTAGGGGGCGTGGGAAGAAATACATAAGGATTGTGGAAAAACCTTGTCTACTTCAGCTACTGCATCCTGTTCAATTATGAATAATAGACCATCTCACCACAGGCCTTGTCATCAGGGCTTCAGTGATCAATATATGTGAATGGGAGAGGGGATATCCTTTGTTGGAGATCCCTCTAATTGGCCTAGACTTCTGTAGTCCTAGTGGGAGGTGTAAGATGCGGCCATGTCATTATTGTCTTTGCTGGGCAAATGCAGAACTGCAGCTCAGCTCCTCGCTCACAGCCGGTTATCTATCCTGGCACTTGTATAATTATAATACATGCTTTATTGCTTGTCAATATTTTAACCTTTCTGACACATTATCCCCTAGGGCAACTGAGCAACCTTAATAATATAGCCGATAATTATCTTCCACACGAATAAAGTTATCACTAGGGTCCTGTATAAATCATATGGAAAAGATGACAGATTTCACTGGCTGGTCATCACAAAAACGGGAAGAGGCACAGATTGTGACAGCTTAATGGGGAAGGTAATAAAACCAACAATAAAGTCATTTATAATATAAGCAATGATTCTCAGGCCCTTCTATTTGTTTTCATGCTAATAGAAGATAAATGTCAGATTAGGAACAAGACCTGAAATTTCTATTAAAAATATTTGGAAAATGTCATTAAATATCAGCAATTCACAGCTCAAGAAGTGGCAGCATGGGTCTTAATTACCTGTATGAGGTCCTTGGAAGCAAAGTGGGGATAATAGTGTTTGCTTTGCCGTTTCCTGAGGGGCTGTGAGGAGTAATGTTTCTACAACGCTGAGAGCATCAGGAGCCTGTGCTGTCCCTGCAGGCAGCAGCTACCCCTCCCTTGTGGAAGGAGCAAGATGTTGTGTGGTGCCTCAGTAAGAGGAAGCCCCCTGGCCACTGGAGGAGAGCGGGACAGGGACCCTATCAGGGATCCTGAGTTGGGTACATCACAACTGTTTTGGCAGGCCTCAGGTTTCACAAGGAACCCAAGCCGTCATTATAAACAAAAAAACCCCCAAAACCTCAGTGCAGGCGTGAAAAAGGTCTGCAGCAGTAATGGAGGGGTGAGAAAGGGGAGGGTGCATTATAGTGTATATGAAGGTATAAGACATACTCAGTAGAAATACATGAAGGACTGGTGTTTGTGTCTTTAGGTTATATCTCAGTATTGCTAGTCATCTGGAACGCACGCTGTGAAAATGCACCGACAAAAGGTTTGGGAGTGGGAGTGAGCAGTGGTGGGAACACGGGGTGAGCAGAAGTGTCCTGGGGAATGGCAGAGACTCCCTGTGTGGCAGCAGGGTAACGGCTGAAAGAGCAGCGGAGCAGGATGCTGCTGCCCCAGCTCTGCTGGGGAAAGCCAGGGTGGCCTGGGGACGGTGTGGTGCTGGGGCAGGAGGTGCCGCGGGCACTGCCGTGTGCCGTGCGGGTGCTGGGGAGCTGGAGGTGATGGGGGCTGGTATGGTGCTCTCCAGCAGAAAAGCGCGGGCGCTGCCTGGGCATTGCCCCCTGCACGCCAGCTTCCAGTGAAGCCAATGCTGCTGTGGCTGGAAAAGCAGGAATGGCTCTTCCCAGGCTCTTCCCAGCCTGGCCTGGGCTGTCCTGGCTCTGGATGGTCTCTTCAACATTTGTCTTGGTGCTGGGATTAATCTGGCGATGTCTGTGGGACGCAGGCTGGGGAAGGGGTGGGGAAGGGAGAGGGATGGAAATCGTATTTGTATCTGTTGTTTAACATTCATGGTGTGTTCTCTCACTTGCACTTCTTCCAAACAAGCACTTTGAGGTCTGAGCCCCGGTGCCTCTAATCCAGTGAGCGCCTTATTGATCAAGTCTTGTCATTTGATACCCCGAGCTGCCTAGTGTTGCGCAAAAAGGGTAAATTGCTCCTTATACTTTAAAACAATCAGAATGTTTTTAGAGCATGTAGACCCATATGATAAATACAGAGGCACAGCTGGGATGAGAATAGCAAAAAGCAGAGGGATAATTAACAGCTGGAACACCGCAAACCAGTTCCCTAGCCCAAGCCCTGGAGGAACACGATACATTCATCATGTTGCTCTCTGGGCTGATGCTGCGGCTCTGGGGTGTGAGGTATTGAATTATAGTCTCTAGAAAATATTGTTTGGGGAATGTTGAGGAGAGCTGGTAAACAATGTGCTGGAAGGTGACAGATATGTTTGCAGCTTCATATAGTGCTTTCACAATAAAAAGAGCCATCCGGGGTTTTCCCATCACTGCCCTGCCTGTCAGAACTGGCAGGCAGCAGGCTGTCTGCCAGGCCTTGGTGGGGGAAGTCAAACCCAGCAGCCAGTGGGCTTGCTTAGTTCTGACGACTGCTTTCTTTAAATGATTATTTTATTACTGAGTACAACACTAACAATGGCTGATGAATCTCAAGCTTAATGAAGCACCATCTGTGATTCAGCTGTTGTAGAAAACAACACATAGAGAGCTCTTAACACTGGCTTTGGGTATAGTCTAGCCTGGGCACCTCTTCTGGGCTCTCCTGTCCTTGGTGTGGTGTCACGGAGGATGCCACAGAGGCTCCCAGCTCAGACCCGCTGTCCGCATGATCTGGGCATAGCCGGCAGCTTCCCGTGGGCTTGCACCAGGAGCAGCCACACAAAAGTGGGGATGGTGGAGGCAGCCAGGATCTGCTTTGATCTTTTGCTTTGCTTTATATCCCCCTTCTTCACAGGGAATCATTCAGAAGACTTTGATCTAGGATGACACTTCACTCCTACAAACCTGCCAGCAAGTCATGGCAGTCTCCCCCTGAGTCAAGCTCGTGCCGTGCTCCGCTGCTGCCTGTCTCCTCAGCATCCTGAGTAGCCTCGTCAGTGCCTGCCTGTGAGTCATGCTGTAAAGCACACACCAAGGTAAAGAAGGGTGGGTACTAGGTTCTCTCTCAAATGCTACATTACATTCCTCTGGCAGCAGAAAATAAGCGCTCGCTTACTTCATTAATTAAATGGGTGACTCCCACAGCCACTGTAATGAGAGGTATCTGTGCACAGGGGGTGAACAGGAGATCAATGGTCAGATTTTGTCTGTGTGTTGATGAAAGGGGGAGTTTTAAGGTGGTCTGATGCCTGTTAAAAAACCCCACGATAATCTCAAAGAGAGAAAAAGACACACAAGAGCTGTTTATGTGGGAGAATCTACAAAGAGCAATATGTTTCTCCTAGAGGGATTTTCCTGCACATGTAGTGAACGCTCCCAGCAATACTGGGACATATGATGTCCACCCGGATGTCTGGTGAGGATGCATCAGGTGCTTTCTGCAGAATATGTGTAATTTAAGGTTATTATATCCTTGCTCATGATCCACGTTCAAGGAGGATGGCATTACAAATACTGCTCCAGAAATCCTGACTGCATGGGAGGCTCTGAACCGGACAGCTCCAAGCCATGTGCTCCTTGCAGGAATCCTGAGAATCACAGCACGTCTCTTTGCAGTGCCATGATTATGAAAATTCATGAGGTCAAGGTTATGGACTTTGAGGCCAGAAGAAGACACAGCAATTGCCTAGCCTGATACCTTGCATAGGCCTGGTGATAGGTCTTCCTGCAAAAATTGGAGTGCTTTATAGCCAAAGCGAAAAAATTGTCCAGTGTTGGAGCTGTCTCTGCCTTCCTGGGGAAACTCTTCCCGTGATGAACTGCCTCTGCTATTGAACTGTTATTTTTCAGACTCTTGTCCTCGTGCATTCCAGGACTGTCCAGGTACTGCATGGGAGAAGGGGATATTCTCAGGTGTGCAGTTGTTGAGCTGCAGGGTGGACAGAGATCAGGGTGCTTGTTACAGAGCATGTCTCATGTTGGTAGCCCCAAGAAGGAACTGCGGTTCTCAGGGGAGCACAGTGCAGGGTTTCCTCAAGTGTTTGCCTTGCAGTGCATTCTCAGTGTAAATTTCTACCCTGTCCCTGCACCTTGAGGATCAGAAAATATTGTTATGTGTAGCATGGAGAAAGACAGGTGAAGGAAGAGCCAAATGCATTTAGCAAGCCCATTCCTGGTGCACGTCCAGTGTGACAGAAAGGGATGAGATGTCACAGATGAGGTGGGAAGTGAGATGTTAGACAGGAGGGAGCATTGTGGAAAAGCAGGCAAGAGCTATTTGGTTTTATTTTAAGACCTGCCACTATCTAGCTGTATTTCATCGTCTTTCTAGGAAAGCACTGAGAGACCTCAGGGGCGGGAGGTTTTCTAAAAACATAGACAAAATTTCTGCTAAACATCAGCCTGTGCTTCCTCAGTGCTTTGGTGATGCCATGAAGGCGGTTGTTTTCCACGGCACACTGCATGAACAGAGGACCGAATGCTGCCTGTGCTGGGATCAGGTGCCAGATTTGCAGTCTCCTCCTTGTGTCTGCATATGACGTGCACGTGTGCATTTCCGTGTTTGTAGCTCTTGCTTCGCCTTGGCTGTTGCCCTGGGCTGTGGTGAGCCTTCTTCCTCAGCAGGGAACTCTGCCTTCTGAGGATGTGGTGGCTTGAGATATTTCCATAGGAATTTTGCAAGTACTTCTCTTCACAACTCCTTTCATTGTCATGCGGAAGAAGGAGGTGGTAGATGGCAGCGGTGATGGGAAGGCCTAAGGAGATAGGTTTGTTTGTTCCATCCCTCCAGCAGAAGGGGTACAAATCCTCCCTGTGGTATGTGAAGCGAATGGCCTGAGGCTACAGGCAGCATGTTGTGTGGTGGACCAGGAGGGACTGAGCACTGAGCATCAGCTGCGTTATACTCCAAGGCATTGGAGAATTGCCCCTAGCAGAGATGCTGCAGCCAGCAGAGGTGTGCAGGGCTCCCTGGGAGAGTGGTGCCCACAGGCATCGGCCCCCTGACGTGTGCTCAGGGCTGGCTCAGGAATTGGCTCAGCCGAGGGGTTCCTGCCTGGCTGGTGTGGCTGCTCTGAAGCCGTGCAGAAGTGGTGGTGATGCTACAACTCTCACTCATGTTTTGGCACAGCGTGTTTTAAAAATTACCTGTTTCTGTGGGGAATGACAGGTTGGCCCTTGGGGAATTCAGAGAGGTTTTATTCTGCTGTCAAGGATAGGGAAGTTAAAATAATCTTCTATGAAGTAAGTAAATAAACAAAGTTGATGAATCTCTATTCCCTTTTTGCTCCTTGCCGCCTCAGCTCTCCCTCCTTTTTGTCTACATTTCTCTTTTTCTCTTTTTCTTTCCACCTCATTTCCGCTGAAAGGTTTTCAACTTGTGAGTCAGGTTTCCCGGTGTGGGTTCACCAGCAGAGTCTGCCGTAGCGGGTGTCGGTAAGGTCAGTGTGAAAGCTGCAGTTCTCCCTCAGCTTCTTGCTTGAAGGAGCAGAGCACAACCCGGGGAAGACCGAACCCTTCTCAGAGGAAAATCTGAGTGTGTTGGGGGCCCATTCATTTGTCCCTGGGAGCTCAACTTGAGAACAAGGCAGCGAATGGATGTTTCCTGATGCTGCCTGCCACTGGCCAGGACGGGCCTCAGGTTTCTTCTCTCTTGCGCGTGGCTCATTCTGTGGCAGGTTGCTGAGCTTGGTGTGCCCCTACATGGGGGGGACCTCTTCGTGGACAGGAGGAAGGGTGGGTTCTTACTTCTGCTCTGACGTGGCAGCCTGCAATGCCCAGTGTTGGCCTCCGCAGCCCTGTCCTGGGAAAGCCCCAGCCTGCCTGCCTGCTCTTGTGTGGACCTCTGCTGCTCTGAGATAAGAGAAGTGTCACACCAGCAACAAAAAGCTGAAACAGCCACATCTTCTCTGAGATTTTTTTTCCTGAACATGAGGTCTTTTTGCTTCCACACTCGCGGGTGCATTCCAAAGCGGCTGCCTTGGGCTTGCTGCCACATCTGCCAGCTTGCAGGGCGCCTCCATGTCTCTGTCCATCCTCTGTCTACACTTTGTTTCCTCTACAGCCACCGTCTCTCTTAGTACGTAGTTCTGGGTCAGTCAGTTGGGTTCTTGGGCTCAGCTCCATAATGATACTCAGCTCATCTCAGCTCCCACCACCTGGGCACCAGCCGGAAAGCACTGGTGTATGTGGTCATTTTTAGATGCTTAAAAGAGAGGTGGGCTCTTCTGTTAGCCCTAATTAAGGTGCCGTTCCCTCGAGTCAGCTGTCCTGTGAAGCAAGGGACCTGGAAGTAAAAGAGAAAGTGTGAGGAAAGGAACTCCGCTAGGTTTCGTTCAAGAGAGAAATAGTTTTCCTTACCCCAACTTTTTTTCAAGCAGTAAAAGCCACACAACTGAATAGCAAAGGTAGATCTGCTCTGGGCATTTGCATGTGGAAGTCTAGAAAACACATTTCTTTAGATCTGTTCTTATTGGAGGTTTCTGGTTAGGGAGAAAACCTCTAAGTGCTGCCTACTTTAAAGCTGCAGGGGCCCTGGGCTCCTCGTACCTGCACATGGTATGGTCTTCTGTTGTGCCCTTTCCTTCTTCACCCCCAGCGATTGCTCAGGTTGTTTGGCCACTGGGACCCACTCTGCCCTGACTGAGCTCAGCTCAGCCGCAGCTCCGTAGTGCATGCATGGGAATCAGCTTTGCAGAGGGCTGGGCTGGTTGGAGCGTTCCCGGCTGGTGGGGAACTGAATGAATGCTCCATACGCCGGCTCCTGAAGAGCTGCATGGTGCTTTCCGTAAAAACCTGTGGGTGCAGAGGCTGCCGGCAGGTGCATCTTTCGTGAGCACAGCTGAGCTGGAAGCAAGCAACACACCCAGAGCTGAGACAGTGAATGTGTCCCACTTCCTGGTAGCCCAGTCCTTTCCCTGCCTGGACTGCTGCTCAGCTTACAGCTTCCAGGGTCCCCGTGGCATCAGGAGCAGCATAGGGCAGGAGCAGTCTGTATTCCAGCGCCGGCCACCCCTGGCACACACGGTGCCTGAGCAGAGGGCAGCTGGAGCAGTTTCGGAGGGGCTGCGATGGGGCATCTGCTTCCCTGCCAACATGGAGCTGTCTAAGCCAGCAGCTTTTAATGGGCTCTATTACTGCTCCAGAGCAGTACTTTGATTACAGGATGAACATAAAGTCACAGAATCACTGTCAAAACCTAAAGTAAAGAATTTGGCTCATAAAAAATGTGTCACCCGAACAAACAGAAGAAGAGTTATGACTTGCCATTCTCCCTTCCTGGAGCCAAGGGGAGAGTATGCCACTATAGCACACGCCTGAGGAGCTGATAGTGGCCAAAGCGGAGCATTTCACTGCCCCTGGAGAGGCCCTTTCAGAGTTATTAGTCATAAGTTTCTATTTAATATACTGATTAGGGACAAGACTTGTAGACAGCCACTGACTGTGCATGTGAATTGACTTAAGCATTATTATGTACGACCATCGTCAGCTCTGCTACCCAGAAAGATTGATACACAGAATGAATCTTCTCAAGCTGTTTCTGAAAAGATTCACGACACTGCAGTGAAAGTGGCTTCCAATGGGAACCTCTGTGTACTGATGTCAGCATATATTTTATTCCCCTTGACTACAAGGGCTGGTTAGGTTATGAGCCTCCCACTGAAATAGACTGCATACAATTGCCAGATAATTGGTTCTTTCCCTTGTAGGCTGATGAAGTTATGATTCACCCCTGACTCCCCCAAGAGCAGCAGTCACAGCACCATGGGTTGCTTATCTCTCATCCAGCTGCGCTCGCTTGCTTTCCTTTCCACCTGGCATGGCAGAAGGGAAGCCCCAAGAACTGAGGGCAGGGAGCAGCTGCTGAGCATGGTTTTAACCCTGGGCTTCCTGCGTGAGCAAGCAGTGGGACTGCGGGACTGCATGGGTTCATAGGATGCTGGTCCAGGCAAGCAGGCTGGGGATGATGTAGCAGATTCAGCTGCAGAGTGATGCTGGAAACAGGCTTCTCTGAGCATCAGTCCTTAGCTCGTGCTGCAGCCCAGCTGTCCTGCCTTTGTCCCCGGCACAACATGGTAATTTTCTGCTGTGTCATGTCACAGCTGGTGCTGCTCAGGGCACAGGACACGTGGATGCCTTCAAGTCTTATGCTGATTGTATCCAGCTGTGGTGAAGGCACAAGAGGCCTTGGGAAAGAGTATGTCTGCATCTCTTGCTCTGCTCCCTGTCTGATTTGATCTTTCCAAGGGGCTATGGCTGATCCTGAAAATCTCCCTGACTCCCAGCCAAGCAGACACACAGAGAAGCACAGGATGCCTATCTTCTTCCTTTGGCCTTATCCTTCTTTGAACACTGACCCTCACCCCAACACAGCTGCTTTCTCCTCTGATAGACCTACTTGATTCTGCAAACGTGGCTCTCCTCTGCACTGGCATTTTACAGTGGGACTGCTGCTTGGAGCCATCCTACTTCTTGCTCCTCCACTCCTTTTTGCAGGCTTGTACAGTGTCTTCACCATGTGTGAGTGGAGTCTGGGGCTGAAATGGGGTAGGGTGGTGGGGATGATGCTGCTGGGAAGACCGTGCATGACACGGAGCAGAGCCTTCTGAAAGCTGTCACCCTGCGCTGCTGTTTGACAATGTCAGCACCAGTTTTGTCATCTGATTGCACTTGCTGGTTAAAATGTCCTCTTAGGTCTTCCTCTAGAAACAAAGCTTCCTCTAAAATCTACTTGCTTATCCTGTGTCCTGAGTGCTTTTCCCTGCTGTGGGGAGGGCAATGCTGAGATGCTTGGAGGTCTGTGGCACTAGTACCAGCCAGAGCTGCAGCCAGCCACACTCTGTTGCCTTTCTCTTTTTTCAGTCTCTTGTTCTAAGTAGGATAGCACAGCAAATCAGGATTCCTTGTCCCAGCTCCCCCAGCCTCCCTTGCTCCCTTCTGCAGAGTTCCCATGCCCTAGTTCCCCAGGGATGGATGTGGATGCAGTTATTGGAAGAGTTGGGGCACCTGGATGCTTGTCCGCCTGGCTTGCGTGCTCGTCTGAGAGCAACACTGCTGTCACTTGTGGGACAGAGTCAAGATGCAAATGAATACTTATTATTCTTCAGAATAAGTCCATGGCTTGCAAGTACAAGCATGGGTAAATGTTTCATGAACATTTCAGGGGTTTGATTTTTTTTTCCTCCCAGACACATGAAATCTTCTCATAAATGCAAATTTTAAAACCAGTTATTAATTGGTGTTAAAATGCCAATGCAAACTCCATCAGAATTCCAATTACCACTGACCATGGGCAGTGTTTGCTGTGTCAGTCAGAATAAATTTCTTCTCAGGTAAACAGAAATAGCTTGCTGAATGCCTGATTTTTGTCTTATTTAAATCAGCTTTTCAGAAATCTTTCTTCTATTACAGCAACTTGAGAGAATCCATCTTTAATAGCTTATAATGAAAATTTAAATGTTATGTATATTAAGCAGCCTGCTAGCTCTGTACTTACCTTGCTTACTGGCCTGAGCTTCTCTGTTAGATACAAAGCAGGCAAAGGGAATGAAGTCCCAGGAGATCCATGTGAATGAAACCACCTTAAATTGTAGCACTGCTGCTGTGACTTCTCTCATGGCACCCTGGCAGGGCACATGCTCGTTTAGTGCAGTGATCACCACCTGGGAGCCCCCATCAAGGCTGGCAAGTCCCTCCCAGGGTTCCCAGCAGCTCAAGGTGCATGGGCTGTAAATAGCCATATTCTGGCCATCATGTCTCCTAATCTACACAATCCCCCTTGTCCCTGGTCTTCAGCAATTCACCCTGGACCTGCAGCCCTCCCTGCAAGTTCTGCGTGATGGGGGGCAGCCTGTGTTGGTTTCACCTGCAGCCTGTGAGCTCTTCAGGGGAGCATGGAAAAAACTAATGCTTTTAATGGTTTCCATTTTTCTAACCGATTAATTTGCAAGACACATCGACACGAAGCTGAATTAATCACAGAAAAGGAATATTAAAAAAGCGACTCTGACAAGGGAAGGATTTCCATCTTTGACCCATGACAGCTTCGCTGGTGGCACGGCATGCTGGACACACAGCTCTTCCTGCAAAGCTGGGAGCGTTTCATGTGCATCTGAGGAGATTTTTGACCATTTTTATGTCAGTTATGACACATGGTTCCTTCAGACTAAGGCCAGTGTAGAGAAGGGCTGCTGCTCCACTGTCCGGAGATGTGCCCAGACCTGCCCTTGGCACTGTGTGCTCAGGGTGCCGTGCTCAGGCTGGGCTTCCTGGGGCAAGCAGCCTGTGGGCAGTGCTTCCAGCAGCCCCTCGTCTCCCTTCCCTGAACCTCAAGTGTTTGAGCAGCTGCCTGCTTCTCCTGAGCTCTCAAGGTCTGCTGACTTACCATGGCTGTGTTGCCTGTGGAGGTCCTCAGCTTCACAATGGGATACTTCCAGTGTTCCCAGAGGACTGATTTTGGAAGAACCAAGCTGCCAGGACAGGACGGCACAGCATGATGATGCAGCTGGCTGGCCCCCCAGTCCATAACCTGCAGAGAGGGGCCGGTCCTCCTGGACATGCTTTGGGAGGAAGGGGCATGCGTGCTGCCAGTCTTCAGGCAGAAAGGTGAGAAAAGGACTATTAAAAACATTTTCCCATTGAATGGAGATATAAAACACTGTCTAGGTGTTTATGGAGCAGATTAGGTGCTTGGTTTAGCAGTTTATAGGGGTCAAGCTTGTGGTGCTCAGGGACCTGTCCCCACCCCATACTTTTTTCAAGGGCGTTCCTGTGCAACCTGCTCTAGGTGACCCTGCTCTGGTAGGTGGTTGGACTAGATGATCTCCAGAGGTCCCTTCCAATCCTACCATTCTGTGATTCTGTGAGAGAGGTGTCCTTCATCATGGAAAACCCTGCTCACAAAGAAGCAGCGATGGTGCAGCACCTCATGTGCAGCAGCTGGTTGGGATGACCCCGTCTGCAGCAGAACAATCTGAGACACCTGAGAAGGTGATTCAGTGATCCAGGCTGGTGCAGACCATCTGAGAATGGGATAACATCTGAACTGCAAAACACGTACCCTGCTTCCTTGGCTGGCTATCCATCTCCTGCGGTGTCAGTCTGAGAGGTGATGCATGGTGAGGGTTACCCCAACAAAGCCAGTTCATCCAGCAATGGATAAATACATGCAGCAGAGACTTCATCCAGCAGTTTGTGTATGTAGTTCTCCTCGTGGAAGTGGCAGCTCAGAGCAACGTGAAGTGGAGCGTTATCCACTACTAACAAACACAGAGCAAGGCACACTGGAATGAACAATCTGAATTATTCATGTGTCTTACAGGTTCTGAATTGAGTGCAGCATTGTTGCAGGCAAGCCAAGGAAACTCTCTTCAATGCGTACCAGTAGTCAAAATACAAAACATTATGTAAGAATTCACAGGAAATGTGATAAGAAACAGTATTTGGTGCATCCCACCTTCATGTAAATGGCTCCTCCACTCTTGCTTTGCATACTGACTGAGTCCTTGATCATTTCCCTCTCCAAAAGGCACTGCAGGTAGAGTGAAGAGGGAGAGATGAACGTTGAAATTGATGCAAGATAAATGTGTTTTGGCTGACATGGGCAGGGACAAGTATAAAAAGGGGCATGAGAGAAGAGACAAGTGTCCCTGTTCAGAGGATATAATGTCCTACCATCACAATACCACACGATATAGATGCTGTATTAGGCAGGCTTTTCCTAGATACACTGTCTGAAGAGAAATTGGCCTCTGAAAGGCACTAGTTACTTCTAAGCAATGAAATCTGCCCTAGGAACATAAAGCTTTTGCAAACTGCTGTCCAAACATAGTCCCATCCATCAGGATGTGCAGCCAGTTTATCTGATGCTCTTCATTCTTCTCCTCTGCTATCAAACTGAAAACTTCTCATAGCCAGGGGGAAATGCAGCAACACCTTCTCTACATAGAGTCCATGAGTCCTCCAAGAAAACTGGAGCAAATTGAATATCCTATTCAAGACCAGACTTGTAGAAGGTTGTTGCCATTTACTTTGTCACAGCAAGATGCCTCATTTTCAGTATTATCAATCATTTTTATGACATCACCAGCAAAATATTGCACTCATTTACTCGTTTTTCACCATCTTGCATGATGAACACAGGAAATCCCTTTCAGGTAGGCTGAGTCCTAGAGTCCTAATCTCAGTCTGCTTCCCAGTGAGTGTACCAAGCACATCTTGATTAAAAAGGGGAACCTCACTGTTTTCCTTTCCACCTGAGGGTGCTGTTTGGTAGTAGATACTGTCACAGCAGTGCTTTGTGGGTTTGCATGTTTCCCTGCCCGTGGCAGGGGGGTTGGAACTAGGTGATCTTTAAGGTCCCTTCCAGCCCGAACCATTCTATGGTTCTGTGTTCAGAGAGTGTATGTGTGCTTTCAACAGCTAGTGAAAGATGTAAAGTTACCTCTATTGCAGTACAAGATGTGTCTTGCTTGAAGCAATTGTGTACATGGAGCCTCTTCAGGAAAATTCTGCAGAAGGTTTGGAGTTCATTTCTATGGCATGCCCTTTTTTTAATAGAAAAACAGTGTTTTTTTGTGGACAGATTCCATTTTTTAATAATTGTGCATATGTGCCTGTGTGACAGTGCCATAAAGAAGCACAGTTAGGAAACAATTAGTTTGTGAGTTATTGTAACGTGGATGCTCCCAGCATACAGAGTTGTCCTGTCAGTATGGATGAGGGTTAAACAGGATTTCGGTATTGCTGTGTGTTCTCACACCCAAGGGTTGCGCCGTGCTACCTGGGGGAGGACTGTTGAGCAGGTGGAGGAACAGAAAGGACGAATTTCCAGGAGTGTGCACCCTGTGGTGTCCAAACCAATGTCCAGAGGCAGGACTTGGGCTCCTCTGGTCTGCTGATCCTTGTGAAGACAGTTTTGAGAGTGAGAAGAGGCCTTGTCCATTTAGAAATGGGTGTAGGTGAGCATGTAATGAGAGGCTGCTCAGTGCCCAGTTAACCAGAGAGTGGAGGCTCAGGGAGGTCAATGCAGAGAGGAGAGAGCTCCAGTCTCCTTTGAGTGTGCCAGGTTTCCAGACCTCAAATAAAGGTCTCTTTCAAGGAGGGGGAGAAGGGAGCAGGGAGAGATATTCCTCAGTGGACGTTTGGAAAGCTTTGACTGCTCTGTTGTTGGCATTTAATTAATACACATTCTGTAATCCTTCAAGAGAGAGGTTTCTTCTCCTGCAATCTTGTCAAAATAGAGTCTTTTAAATAAATCAAGAATTAATAATATTCCTTAATATTAAAGGTCACCAAGAAAGTACAACTGAATGCTCTGAACAGCAAATTCCCCCAGGAGACTTGGAACAAGGGATTGTAAAAGAACTGGAAGAATAGAAAACTGGTGCTAACTGGTGCAAGAGAGATCCTTGGTTCACTCTGGGGTTGCTGGGAATGTGGAAATGTGAGCTCAAGCCCCATCCCTAGTGGATCTCTGTTCCCATGAAGTTCTGAGCGGCAGAGGCCATGTCTCCTCAAGGGTTGCCTGCGTGTGGTTTCCCAGGCTCGGCTTCCCTCCCCTGGCTCTGCTCACAGTCCTGTTACAGGATGGTGTGGGCCGGACCCTTCGCAGCTCTTTTTTTTTCCACGCCTACCTCTTTCCGTTTTGATGACCCATTGACATCCCATGCCAGGAGGGAAGTCCAGTAGCTTGAAGTCAGCCCTGCCAGGGCTCAGCCTTGCGGAGAAACCGGTGTTTCTGGGCAGGACAGCATGTGCTGTAAGTCTGTGCAGGTGTGGGGAGAGGGTCTGCCCTGCGGTCCCGTGGTGCTGCCCGAGCAGGAGACCGAGGAGGCAGGCAGGTGGGGACGCTCCGTGCAATCTTGCCATTGCATGTGTAGAGCTCTGCATTTCTTGGGGAAGGGAGAGAAAAAAACGGTGGTAAGATTTCTCTCAGGATTGCTGTAACAGGTTAAGTTATTTTATTAAATTACATCTAGCTGAGGATTTTCTGAGAGAGGAAAGGCAAGTAGGAGGCTGGGTCTCTGAAAGGCTTGTTCGTCTTGTTCATCTGTTCATAATCCCCTTAGTACTTAGTGCATGTTTCCTGCACTGCGTTTGACAGAAAGTATCAAAAATGATCACAACTTGCTTTGCTGGAGCGTTTATCATTTATCCATCTAGAAACACCAGTAAGCCCTACATTGTCCCCACAGTCTCCCTTCCCTGTGGTCATACAGAGAATCGCTTGACCTCTGTGTCCTGTAACTCGACAATGAGTACAATGCAGTCACCTGTATTTTGCCAGCTGGAGATATCTGTTGTCATGAACTCAGGGTTATGCAAGTGCTCCCTAGGGGGGATCGCTGGAAAACAGAGATTTATTTATGTGGCAATAATTGAGAAGCTCATTTTATTCCAGTAAGGATCTTTCAACCACAATCAATTTCACATGGCATCATAAATAATGGAGGTCAGCAGAGCACTGTGAGTGCTTCAGCAAGCTCTGTTGACAATGTTAAAATGCAATAAACAGCAGCGAGATGCAGCTCTGCATGAGTGGGTGTACATTAATACTTGTTTAGAGAGTGTTTGATTGGCAGGCCTAGTTCTTTTAGTATCTTTCTGATGGAAAATGCTTCATATTTCTGTAGTTGGGCTATTGGGGTGGCTTGTCTAATTTCCTAGGCACCCTGTGGCAGCAGGACAGTCCGGCTCTGCTGTCAGTGCAGGGGGAGAGGCAGCGGCTGCTGCCACCCACGCTGTGCGGCTGGGGATGGGCCCTCACTTCCCCAGGGCGCTAATGCTTCATACTTGCGCGAGTCTTTTTTTAAACCTGGGTGCTTTACCTTGGTCAGTGGGCATTCTGGAAGAGGTCAACCCTGAGGCAGCAGTAAAGCCCACAGAAATTAAGAGAAGTATAGCGAATCACAATTCCCAAACTTCATCCCAGCGGCCCCTCAGCATGGTCTTTGCTGGCCAGGCGTCACTCAGTCACTTTTAGAAAAGTGAATTTCATTTCCAGTTTTCCTACCTTTTTCTTCCAGGTGTGAAATCTGATTAGACATTATTTGAATATCTGATGTGTTGTCCCTGTACGGGGCCTTATGGGCTGTGATCAAGTTGCCTCTTAAATTTCCCTCTGATGTGCTGAATCTGTGGAGCAACTTCAGTCTCTCACTGCACAACAGGTTTTGAAAATGTGAAATCATTCCTGCTGTTCACTGAACCCCTTTCAGTTTTAAATAACTGGAGAAGGCTCTGCCTCTGCTCCCCGGGGGCCTTCTGTATCCCTGTCCCAGCTGGCAGTATTTGTGGCTGCTGGAGGTGTCTCCCCAGGAGGCGGCAGGCACTGGAAATGCTGGGAGTGCAGAAGAGCCGCTCAGGAGTATCCCTGCTAAGGCCTCCTCCTTGTGCTGACGGTACGCAGTACTCCAGAATATAAAACATGGAAATAATTAAGTAGATTAATTAGCTAATGTTTGCACAGGACCTGGAAAATATAAAGCACTATATAATTGCTAAGTACAGTAGGTTAATTAGTTAGTGTTTACACAGTGCTGCGTAAATATAAAGGCAGCATGGCAGTGCTAAGTGTTATTATTAATTAAGTTTTCACTATTTGTAAGATTCATTATGGGCAACAACAATGCCAAGCATTTAGTTTCCCAGTTTTGCCGAATGCACCCTGCCTCGTGAGCTCCACACAAGCAAATGACATGTGGGTCCCACTGCAGGCTTCAGGGGACTGTGGTGGGGTGTGGTGTGACCGTGCCCATCTTCTGAGGATGCTACCGCAGACGGGACAGGCTGCAGACAGCGTGAGGGGGACAGTCATGACCACGGAGTGGGTCAGCAGGAGGGCTGGTGGTAGAGCTGAGGTTTGAAACTGCACGTGTCCTGGCTTTGCCTTGCGTCGCCGTCAGCGGGCAGGTGGGAGCTGGTCCCTCCACAGACCATCTCCTGCTCCGGCAATGCGCAGTGTGGGACGGTGCCCAGCCTGCGCCGGGTGGTGAGGACCCCTGATACAGATGGCCTTAGGGCTCCTGTCCGCAGTTCAGACCTGGCTGCGCTATGGAGTCCGATCTGGCTGCTGCCTTTGGGAAGAGCTCCTGTTGCCTACGGAGGGGCAGCAGCCCTTGTCCGTGTCATGATTCTGTGACTTTCCAGGTCACAAAGCAAAGGTAACAAGCACAGTGGCAGTGCTGTGTGATACACAGGTATTTATCTTGCCGTTCGGTGTGAACAGCCTACTTAGAGCTTGGAGCAAACCACAGGAAACTGGTGACCTGAATGGAAGATCCCTGAACAATCTTAGCTGGAAATTCCAGGGGAACAAAAGTCTTTGCATTGTGTTCGTGCCTGCTACTGCTTCTTTGTTTCCTCCAGACTCATCTGGATGCTGCGAAGGCTGGTTCTCAGCATAGCTATGCGCTGGGATGAATGCATCCTGGTTTAGAGACTCAGAGGGGGTATGGTAGGGCTGGGGAGGGCACGGAGCAGGAGGATGGCTTGCCGCACAGTAGTCCCATTGCTGCGCTCATGTTTATTGCCTGGAAGACCACAAGAGCTCTTTCCTTCGGGCACCGGGAAACCCTGCTTTTGGCTTGCGTCCTAGGGTGGTTTGTGTATGCACTTGGGCTATTTGGCCATGGAAGACTTATGATTATTGCTTGATGCAGTCAACTGTGTATAAATGTAAACACACATTGCGCTGTCAGAGGGCCCAACATGAAAACAGTAATTGCTGTCTCATTTGTCTCTTTTAGCTGTGGCAGCTGTTAGGAAGGGCACATGTGGATCCTGCACTTGGGTATCATCTGGATGCAGTAGTTCCTGTGCAAATCTGCAGTATGTGAAACCCTTTAATACATGTGTTTCCTGTGGATCAATGTAAATAGCTTGAAAAGGCTGAAGCAACTCCAAGGAACTATGGTGACCTCTTTATTTGCATACTGCAATAAGAAATCCATAGCACCCCCTGTGAATAATAAATACTGCAAAGAATTAAAAGCTGCCTTTCATCTTTCTAATTTTCTTTGCCCTGTCTTGTCTATGGAGCTCAAAACCAATTCAGCAGTTCCTTAGAATAACTCCTCCAGGTTCTTATTTTTTTTAAACAGCAAAGGAGGCAAATTAGTAGCCATCCGTTCATTAGAAAGCTGGTATTTTACTATTTCCATCTTCTACACGTGCCTGCTATTTCCTGCAGGATCCAAGGGGTTTTTTTAAAGCCTGGCAGGCTGGTGAGCTTGCCGCACAATCACTTCCAACAAGGACATTGCAACCTCAGTGTACTCCTACTCCGCAAAAGAGCAGAGAGATATGAAACTAACTCTGTATTTATTAGCAGATAGAAACTTCTCTGGTCTGTACATTTATTTGGGTAAATAATGAGAGCAGGATTTCCCATGCTTGTTCAACAAGTTAATTCAATTTGAATTCTGTCTCCCAGACATATGCTCCTGCACTGTTCATAACGCTCTGGGTCAGTAAGCAGAAGGCACTCTTCTTCCCAGGCTTATGAACTTGGGGGGGAGGTGATGACATGGTATTTGTCACTGCTAGAGACCTCCTCACAAACACTGCAAACCTGATGCTTTTCTGCATAAGCAACTGGGAGAGCGTGTGTTAATCACACCCAACTTTTCATGGGCTGAAGGAGATTCAGGGAAGGTGAGGCTTGGGGTGTCAAGCCAGCAGCCATGTAAGGGAACAGATTCAGAGGAAGAACACGAAGGCTGCGTCGTATCACCACTGACTGCTGTGTGAGTGTAAGAGCACAAAACCAAGGAAGAAGAATCTGGCCCTAAACGAACAGGAAATTTGGAGCCTCCCAAGGTTCACTGCCCACCCTGCTCCATTCCCAATTTGCTCTGATCATCATCTCCCTGTCTTGCATTGTTCTGGTCCTGATGTGGAGGACTACCGCTCTCTGCAGAGCAGGGCATGCAGAGACCCTGGGATGCCCTGCTCCAGCTCTGGAGGTAGGACCTTGATCTTCTGTTCTTCTGGAAGCCGTGTGCTGCCATTGCTCTGGCTGGCTCCCTCCCAGCCCAGGCCTCAGTCTGTATATGGAGGTATGCCAAAAGCCATTCTTGCTTTTAGTCACTGATGTTCTGGGTGGTAAATGTCAGAGGGAACAACGTTACTTTGCTGAGCACGTGAGGAACATTTAACACCCAGGCAATGCTGAGCAGACCTCTGCTGCAGGGACATCATCTGACCCCACACTGGTGCGTCCTTCCCAAGGAGGCAAGAAGCTGCCCTTGCAGGCTGTGCCAGCGCATGCAGCTTTGTTGGAGAAGGCGCAAGGACGTGCTGTGTTTCTGCGAGATCGAAGTCCAACAGGGGCTGGCAGCTCTGGTAGCTAAGACATCCAGGCAGGCTGCTGATAATGACATTGCCTTTGACACTTACGTTACTGATTTCTTCATCTGTCATAGAGCAGCGCCTGTACCATCTGCTGTCACTTAACACTTGGAGATGGGCTTCCCAGTGCCTTTCCTCTACTTCTGTTCATCTCTTTTTTTTTTGCATTTTGGTCTTTGCAGACAGTAGAAATGTGTGAAGAGCTGGAGGCTTATGGGAAGGGAGTGGGAAGGGAGCACAGTCCTTCCCCAAATGACAGCCAGCACCTCACAGGTGGCATCAAGGGTGCTCCGATCTGCAGCCCATGCCCTGCCCTGCACCAGGGAGCTGTGCTGATGCCCCCATGGGCTCAAAACTGACAGGGTGCAGGGGCAGAGATCTGAGAGACTCTTACTCCATGTACTGAGAAAATAGGTCTTTCTTCAACTGCTCTTTTAGATGCTAGGAGGGCTGCTGCTTCTTGCAAGTATAGGCAGACGTCCTTGCCACATGGTGGTATGTGCTTGTTTATTGACTCTGTGCTTGCAGGACTGTGATGTTTTCTATCCACCAACACCTTTGTGAAGACAGGCTTTGTGAAACAGCCAGGAGGTGAAAGTACAGAGTTTGCCTATTAACTATATCCTTGGTTTATTCCAACAATTTCTTCCTCAGATTCAGTGGCAAAGATGTGCAGGATGTCTGAAGCAGCTGCAGTTCATCAGGAAGGCAAGAAGAGTGCCAGGCACGGGGACGCATGGAGCAGGCAGGCAGTCCAGTTGCAGTGGTGATGCTCTGTAACGCCTGGTTGCCAGGCAAGAGGGAATGGCTTTAAATAACATCTTTATTAGGGTACACTGCTTAGCATCAAAGAAATGTCAGGGCTGCTCTATTCTGAGTCCCTGCCTAAGGCACTAAACTAGCCTGTCATTCAGCAGTCTGAGTACAAACCAGAAGAACCACTGGCAGAGTCCTGGAAAGATTTATTTTTCCACATTTAATTGCCCTTTTTGCTTTGTAAACATAAAGGTTGAAGCTTAAACTCTGACAGCTCCAGTAGCCTTTTTCTTATCTCCTTAAAAAAAATGACATTCAGCTTGTTAGATTTTTCTTTTACTGCAGTCCAAAATCTCACAAAATCTGCACAACTTTTTTTTAAAGATCATTGAAGCATTTCAGTACTCACTTTGGGAAAAAACCTTCATCTCACAAAAAGACAAAAGCTGGAGCCTGAAGAGCCAAGACCTTTCCCCATAGCAATGCAGGGTAAAAATGCTTGGCCAAAAGAGGCAGAGCAAGCAATCAGCATTCCACCTTTTCACTGGGAGCAGATTAAAGCATGCTTATCTGCTCCTATTATTGTTCCAGAAAGAAATGCAAAGACCAAAGACAGGAGCAAAAGAAAAAGACAAGCAAATGTTAAAAAGCAAAACTGGATGTATCATAGCAGCCTGAAAACTTCCTGAGTTTAGTTCCTTCTCTGAAATGGGCTCCCTGCACCTGGAAGAGGGTCCCTGGGGTGGTGGAGCTGCAGGCTGTGCTGCCCTGCAGATGATGCGTTTCCTTCTCTGGAGCACTGTGACTATGGCAGCACTTGGGTCAGGGCTGTGAGCTGCTCCCTGTCTGCAGTTAGTCACGGTTAAAGACATGCATGTCCTGGATTGTTTCATAGAATCATAGAATTGTTATGGTTGCAAGAGACCTTTAAAATCGCCAAGTCCAACCGTTAACCTAGCACTGCCAAGTTACCACTAAACCATGTCCCTCAGCACTACATCTACCCATCTTTTAAATACCTCCGGGGATGGTGACTCAACCACTTCACTTCCCTGGGCAGCCTGTTCCAATGCTTGACAACCCTTTCAGTGAAGAATTTTTTTCTAATATCCGGTCTAAATCTCCCCTGGCACAACTTGAGGACATTTCCTCTCATCCTATCGCCTGTTACTTGGGAGAAGAGACCAACCCCCACCTCTCTACACCCTCCTTTCAGGTAGTTGTAGAGAGCGAGAAGGTCTCCCCTCAGCCTCCTTTTCTCCAGGCTGAGCAACCCCAGCTCCCTCAGCTGCTCCTCATGAGACTTGTGCTCCAGACCCCTCACCAGCTTTGTTGCCCTTCTCTGGACCCGCTCCAGCACCTCAATGTCTTGTGGTTTTGGAACTACAGCTCTTGAAGAAAGTGCCTCAGTTTTTGAGGAGGGGCTGCTTGTTCCTCCATCTGACATGAAAACAGGGCTGCCACCTCGCCACCACCTTCTCTGTGGAGTGCCCTCCTGGCCTGGTGTCTACTTCCATCCACCTGCAGGAGATGGAGAGCGGAGACTGCCCTGCCTCTGACTCCCAGACCGAACCCCCTGCTCCTGTGCAGACACTGTGCACATCCTCATCCACGTACCCAGCCTCGACTGTACTCAGCTACCTTTGGCTTACCGAGTTGTTTCGATTAAACAACAAGTGACAGGGCAATCAATATTGTCTTGTATTTCAGACCTTAAGCACACATGCAGTCTGCAGGAGCAGCAGCTCTAACAGGCCGTGGGTCTGGTCCAGATGAAGAGGGTTTTTTCCTGCCTGTCCTCCCTGGTGCTCTTTCCCATTTGCCATGGGTTCATGCAGGATGTTCTGTGATCCTGGAGTAGCCCTTCTTCTTAATCAAATGCAACGTGCTTTCTGTTTCTGTAAGGACGGGCTGTGTCAGACTGTGCCTAAAAGTAGGTCTTGATTTCCATGTTAGTGACTTCGTAATAATCTTACAATAGCCAAGACCAGTGCAGGAGATTCGTAAGTTTGCAGGTAGGATGCTGTAGGTGTGATGCAGCACCAATTATCTTATGGCGTCTGCGTTGCTGTGCTTTGCTGTGTGCTGAAGACAACTGAAACAAGGCCATTTCAGAAACAATTCAAGCTTTTTACAAACAGAACAGAAATGTAAAAAAATCCTTGAAACACATTTTGAGCAAATCCTTTGATTCAAACTGCAAGCTTGAAATGACAAATGGGAGAGAGAAGCTTCAGGAGAATCTCTTGTCTATCACAGATCCTTCATCTCCCTATTGTCATCAATAAGGAAGCAACAATGATTGGCAAACTCTGATTACCATTTACTCTGCAGAGCTGGGCACAGGCAGGGCTGTGCTTTGTGGTGCTTGAGGAATAGCTGTCACAGTTGTTACAGTGAATATGTCTTTGTTAAGTTTTTCACCTTCTTTAGCTTCCAGTTTGCCCAAAATTAAATATTGGTGTTATTCAGGTGGGGCTTTCAACAAGGTGTTGAAAGAGGACAGCTCTGCAGCAGGTAAATTTATCATTCTCCTTTCCACAACGTCCCTGTCCATGGGTACTATAGTCATGAGGCCCCATGGTTTTTGTAATAATCACATATTTTTTCCTCTTCTTTCTACATCCACATTGGTGGGCTGGACATGTTCCAAAAGTCCTGCCTGGTCCCTCCTCTCATGGCCGATAGTGATGACTTGCTGCAGCTCACAGGGAAAGTGTTGCTGTTTCTGAAGATTTACTGTCCGCCCCTGAGTGTGCTTTGTTGAAGGATGAGTCTGGTGTTCTTTGCTTTCATTTTTTTCAGGCTGATGACTGGTTTGTCCGTGCACAATCCTTTGATGCTTCTTCATACAGACAATTATGTGCTGCTGGTTTGCATGCACAGAGTGTGAACGGGTGTGTGCTCTCTGGTGACTGTCAATTGGCTGGAAATTCCGACAGGTCGGTGAGGATGAGACTCTCTCTCATTGCTGTCTGACTGAAAATTTGGCATCTCCTTGGGTTCAAATGCATTTGCTGTGTTTATCTCCTTCCAGAGCCTTGTTATACCAGGAGCATCTGTTCACCCACCAGCTGTTAGGAATGTAGATGCTCTAGACATACTGGGGAATGGACTCCAGAACAGTTCTCTGAACAAAGATTTAACTCCATAATGAATTTGTCACTTCCTTATTGGGCTAAACAGTGAATACCAAGCAACAACGCATTACCGCTAGTCACTGTGACATCCCTCTTGGGGTCAAGCAGACCAGCAACCCAACTTCACTGATTGTGAGCTGTCAGTGTCTTTTTTCACAAAACACCTTACATACTTTCTCATAGATTAAGCTTTTCTGTTCAGTGCTTATTTTTGTTCCTGTGCTTTATGGTTCACTCGTAGTACTCTTCCCATCTCTGTTGTAGGCTTTAGTTTCATTCATGCAGATACATTTGACTGCTTCCTGGCCTACCCATTTTCCCTGCTGTTTACTAGTGGGTGTGGATTTAACCAGAGATGTATAGGTGCAACTAGAGGAACCTTGTGGAGATGCTCCTGAGTTTTCACTGGACCACATGACTCCCCTCTTTAATACCCTTGTTTTAGCTGCCTGCTCTGGTTGTATTTCTCCCTCAGCCCATCAGATACTTCATTTCTCTCTTGCAAGATGCTCAGCTGATAAGCATTTTAGCTCTTCGCCAGACAGCGTGTGCGCTTGTTAGCTGCCAGCCAGCTGATCATGATTAGACTGTAGTTTTGATAGTTGTTTCCTGTCTTGCAAGCCTGAACAGATGGCATGCTACTCCCAGTGCAAGCTTTGACTTTCATAGTACTTCATGGCTTGGCCAAGTGGCAGTTGTGTAGTCTATACATGTGAAGCTTCTCAAGGGGATCCTTGCAAAGGCAGAGGAGCAACTATGTCCTCTAAGGACCCTGCAGAGTTAGTATCCACTTTAGAGGAGTGCTGGGATTGCTTTGTTTGTTGGATGCGGTCCTACAAACTGCAGTTTTGTCCCCCAGCTTATAACTCTGTTGCTAATATGCCGTCAGTATCATATTCAGGCTCTGTATTTTTGAGAACGAATAGTGTTATGTCTGATAAGAGGTGCTACTTTTGGATTTTATGTTATAGGATTAACACTCTGCAGAATGGATGACATCAAGACCTTTGTAAGAACCAGACAAGCAGGTCTTTTTCTGTCATAAAGAGAGGAATCAATCATTGTTTGCCAACAAATGCTACACTAAATTGGTGCCTGTCTGCATGGGTTTAGCAAGGGACTAGAGCTGGTTAGAGGGCAAAGGAACGTGGAGCCTACAGAGGCCTGATAATGGGTTTGCTCCCTGGATTTCCAGATCTTCTTTTTCTTGGGACAGTTTCAGTTCTACCATATCGGGTTTTGGTATCAATCTGTCCGTGTTGGACCCACAAGCCTAAGTAGATCTCTAGCTACTGTACAGGGTAACTTGTCTGGGCTCCTTCTGTCCCTGGCATATGTGGGGCTTGCATCAGCGACAGGAGCCCTCTGTGCCCCCCTGGCTGAGGATGCCGAGGAGGCGGGGAAGGTCTGGTGGCGACAGAGCTGTCAGGAAGGAGATCTCCCTCAACAGTTCAGTGGACTTGGGAAGCACTCTGACTGCCTTGCAAAGATCCTTGAAATGAATTATTATCAAACATGGTCACTGTCTGCCAAAAAATAACATCTCTCCAGCACCTAGTCCTATAAGAAAACAGCTCCTTCTTATGAAACAATAAGCTTTCATCTCTTCATTTATTGCATTGCATGAGAACAACTGGCAGGCTGCTCGCATGAGCCATTTTATTAACTAAATCTCATTTACTAACTGGGAACAAATTCCTTTTACTTGTAGCTGCCGAATACAAATGAGGTTGGGCTTCAGAGCTGCCCAGGTGCCAGGCAGCTTCTTTGGCCCATTTGTCCTTGTGGTCAATGGCAGTGTCACTCTGCCAGTAATAAACCTCTCTTCTGATGGGCCCTGCTAGACGTGAGCCCAACTTAATGAAGGAAGACCAGACTCACTGGGAGACCCATCTCTGTGTGCCGAGTTGGAAGCAGTCTGTTCCAGCTCAGAGGAACACATTACCATCACTGGCAATCATTTCTTCCAAACTGTGTGCCCTGCCCAAGTAGCAGAAAGAGAAAGCTCAGCCTTGGAGCAGGCAACTTCCTAAGGGCAGCTGTTAGCCATGTCCTGTGCCCAATCCTGGCAGGCATATCTGTGATGACATAGCTTTGAGCTGTGTGCTGGGCGCAGCAAGGATTGCCCCAATTACACCCGCTTCTGACAAGGGCCATCCGCTCTACTGCTCCTGATCCAAGCGATGGCACTTCCACCCCTTTCTCAGGAGAGGTTTCCACAGCTTGTGGACACTTATTCCTCCTCCTGCAGCATTCACAGCCATGTCTTTCCCTGTGTTCTTCCACCCGCTTTGGGAGCCCTCCCCTGGCACAGGGGGATCAGGAGGAAGCAGGATTCTTGCTGTGGCGCTAGGGTTGTGCTTGGTGTCCGTCCTGGCATCCAGGTCTGCCAGTGCCCAGGCTAGTGAAGCCAGCTGCCCATGCAGCCAGAGATGGGCTGCTCAGGTCATTTGTAGCCAGAGCTGGCTTTCCCTTGACAGGGCAGCCCACTAAGCGCAGGGTGTAAGGGCTGTCCCCTCTTACTCCGGCTGCCCTTTTGGAGCAGGGGATGAGCCCCGTGGCTCTGCTGGGTGGATGCCTTGGGCACCCCCAAGCTGTGGCACAGCGCCTGCTGCAGCAGCGGGGACAGATCCCCTCCTCAGGACAGACCAGAGGTGGGCCAGGACAGGCAGACCCCAGGTGGAGGATGAGGGGGAAGGGATGTCTATTGGCAGGTCTCCATCGTTGGCTGGTCTAGATGGTGCCCGGACCACTCACCTTCCTGAAGCCATTCTGCTAGCTCTCCGGGTGATCATTTTCCCCGGGTAGCGCCCTCTTAGCTCAGCATTTCCAGCTGCTCCCTGGTGCAGCAGCTTGGACGCCTGCTCCTCTTGCATCCCGTGCCTACATACAATTCCCTGACAGTGGTAGAGCAAGCTTTCTTGAACAGACCAGCACTCGCTCCTCGAGAGAAAGTCACTGTGCCGGCGCTCGCTCTCTGCCAAGACACAGTCACTGTGCAGAACATGATGGTGCCTCTCGGCAAAGGCTTTGTCAGGAGGCAAACAGGCATGTTTGGTTTTGAAATCTCCGGACAGGACGAGTCTGGTGCCAGTGTTTGCTTCCTCTTCATACCCACATGGTTTAATGGTTTCTCCCAAGCAGGAAAAATAACAATAAAGATAATTCTCTTAAAACTGATTATCTGAGAGTACAGATTGTCAAGCTTTATGCTGTTGGATAAATCAAACTAACTGCTGAGAGTTAATTTGTCTGACCATAAAGTGGATTCAATAAGTGTAAAACAAAACTAATTGGTTCTCTTCCATACAAATTTAATCATACTATAAAATGTGATCAATGCAAATAAAAAGCATTGAGTAGGTTAAGTGTCAAGAATCTATAAAGGAAAAAATGGCTTATGTGCTTTCTTGCAGGAATTGAAAACTGGATAGGTTTCCATCTTTGTACTAATCATCTCACGATGTGGTCCTAGTCTGAACATACTGAGTGCTGGCGTCTGCGCTGCGCCTTGTGTGTGTCAGAAGTAACTTGTCCCTCAGTCTTTGTAGTTTCTGTTTTTTCCACGGGTCAAAGCTTTTGGTGGAATGGTACGTGACTCTTGTGGATGCTATGCTTAGACACACAAACCAGATGAAACACACTGAGCAAAATGCAGGCCAACAGCCCTTGCCTGTGCAGGCTCCCCTACAGCAAAGGGGCAACTGGCACCTCCAGGAGGCCCAAACGCGGACCCTGTCCCAGAGCTGATGCCAGGCTTGGGGGTGTATGCAAGGCACCAGGACTTCTGCTGCTGTTCTCTGCTGCACCCCTGCACCCTTCCCTTCCCACCAGGGAGTGGTGGCACTGCTGGGACCCAGTATCCTTGCCCATGTGAGCCCCCTCCTCTGGGCTCTCCTTACCTCTCTGCTCTGAGAACAGCCACCTGCTGATGATTTCTTCAGAAGGACTGACTTCATGGCCGTGACAGGCCTCCTCAAGGGACTGAGGCACTGCCCAGACCTTCCTGACTCCTTCCATACAGAGCAAAGCTTCAGCTGAGGATGGGAAGGAGCACTGTGCCATCTCCTGGGGCTCGCTTGGTGTGCACTCTATGTGTTGAGCCTCTTCAGTTGATGAGCAATTGCCAAGGCAGCCATCTGGTGAAGTGAGAGGAGGCTGCCAGGACAAGAACTACGGCTTTGCCACAGCATCCTGACAGTGGTTTAGGGAAAATCAGATGCAATCAGCCAAACTGAAACCTTTTAAATTAATCTGTTGAAAGACCTGCTGCGAGAGGCTGACATAGGCTGTAGTTATGGTGATGGCTGGAGTGTGGCTGAGGTTGCTGCAGTTGCTGCTCATGCGGAGAGACACTAAATCCCTCAAATATGCAGGTTGCCAAGAGCTGACATCTTTTCTAAACAGCATCTCCTCAGTTTCCCCATGTGGATGTCCAGCTTGGGCAAGGCATGGAGGAAGACACCTACAGCTCAGTAAAGAGGAGAGATGGGGAGGGAGGGAAAGGAAAGGAGCAGCTCGAGACATCTGGGAAATTAAAGATGCAGCTTCCAGCATGCAGAGTTCCTGCTGTGGAAATTGTCAGAGCTGGGGAGGGAGAGAGAAATGCCAAAGCTGGAGGTGAGGAAGAGGAGCAGTTGCAGCACTTCTCCCAGCTCAGGCCTCTTCACCAGCCTTTCTGGGGCTTCAGGGGACACGCTCGGGAGGGCAGGGGTGGCTGTCACTGCACACAGCCTCCCTCCCCATTTTGGGTCCCAAGTCAGGAGTGTTGGATCTCCTGATGGGAACACTGGGGTGATGAGTGGGCTGTGAACCCCAGCGGTGCAGGGGCCCTCCAGGGCAGGCGGGTGCTATCCCTGCGTGGAGCTGGAGGCAGCCCTGCCCAGGGAGATTTGATGACCCAGGACCCCCCCCATCCTGCCTGACAGGTGGGGGCTGTGGGCAGGACCCTCTGAGGAAGCACTTGGCTTGCAGTGAGCTTCGAGTTCACTGCTGCGGCACCCTCGTGGAGACCTCTGAGATCCCAGGAGAGATGCGGGATGGGAGGGCTGGGGTCAGTGTGGGGATGACTCCCCCAGCCCTGAGCCAGGAGGGAGGACCGGAGGAGCCTTACAGAGTCGCATTCAGTGCCCTTAACCTAGGGTGGCAGTGGCGCTGGTTTGTCTGCTGCTGCCCCACCATCAGCTGCTGCCCCTGAGTTTCCAGGAGAAACACATCTGGAAGCCACTTGCTACGCCAGGCAACCTGTCGAGCCTGCTTCCCGTCACCTCCTTTCTCCCGCCTCCCAAAATTCTGAGGTTAAGTTCTAGTATCTCATAAAACATCATGTTCATATCGTAATTTCAGCCTGCAGGAAAGCCTTTTCCATGCAAGGGCCAGGATGCATACAAATTGCTGCTCTAAATCTCCAGCTACAATAAGGCAACTTCAGATGCTGACAGTTTACTTGATAAATACCTAATATAGCTTAAATAATTATTTAATGCGGACAAATGGAAAAAAGGAGCATCCATATGCGGTGTTGTAATAAATTACAGCTTGCAACTTGCTGGGCAATAGCAGCAGCAGCTCTAACGAAGGTCTCCACCACGGCCTGGGAAGGAGGGCTCAGGCTGAGGACTTACAATGGGAAGACCCTGCACCCTGCCAGGAGCTAATGGATATTGGGTGGCAGACTAATGGGGGATGAAAACCCTCTGCAAGCCCAATTAATACAGTGCTGATCACCTTGGCGGAGTAAATGATTAATTCATCCTGCTGCTTGCCCCTTGGTGGGGCCGAGTGCTGGCGCAGGGGGGCAAGTGCAGCCCCAGGACCTGCTGGTGCTGCTGGGAACTGGCCGTGGGCTGCGGGCAGAGGGGCGTCTCCAGCAGCATCGCCCAGGCGGGAGCGGTGGAGAGCAGAGCGGGCGGCCTCCATGCAGGCTCTCTGAGCGGCACCTTTCCCTTCTCCAGCTGGCTGCCATGTCTCAGAACTTCTGCGCCCTGTGAGCGAGCGCTGCTGGCTGCCTCAGCCTCCCGAGCAAAGCCGCACGGGGCTTGCAGAGTGCGCTGCCTGAGCTTGGGTTAACCTGGAGCGGGCAGCGAGCATCGGTCCCCGCAGGTGGGCGCAGAGGTCGTCAGGTTCTTGCTGTAGCCTGGAGGGAAGTGTAAAAGTGCGTTACAAGGCAAATGGCTCCCTGTAAGCTGAACAAGCTCCCAATGCCAAGGGCGTTGCTCTGCCAGTAGCAAAGCGTGCTCCCTTCTGGAGCTGCTCATGCTCTGCATTCCCAGGCTAATTTTGTGGTTTTGACGAGCGTAGCTCTCAGTCTTTACCTCCTTTGAGCTCCATGGTCAATGATCGCTTATGGGTTTTTCTTTGCTTTATATGCTCAGTGGTATTTCGGGACGCGTGCGGATCTCCTCCGTGAGCTCTCTGACAGATTACAAGGGCTGCACTTGACTGAGCTCCCGGTGTTCTGCCGTGTCAGCCTTGCAGCAACAGAGGGCTGCGGATACGTGCCTTTGCATAGCAGAGGATAAACACAGCAGCAGAGATGGAAGATAAGTGGCAATAAAAAGTAAAATGTGGAGTGCCCGCCCTTTAAAATATATTAGGCTGTTTATAAATAAAGCTCCGTATTTTTAGGATGTATGCGGAATTGTTCAGCCTGTAGCCCTTAAGGAATCTGACCTTGAAGAGAAGAAATACATCTGTGAGCAGCCTTCGAAATGTTCTGGGAACAGACAGACAGAACAAGCGCTCTTGCTTATTATTTCAGCAGTAGGTGAGCCTTGTTAGGCTCATGTGGTTTGGGGCCTTGTTAGGCTGGTGTGGTTTGGGGAAGCAACTCAAGCTCCAGGACTCCTCTCGCTATCAGATAACTTCAGCGTAAAGCCAGAGGCAGAGAACTTGAGGGTAAAAATACTAAGTTTCTGGCGAGATTTCCAGGGATCCTTAACTCCTGGCAGTCAGGACGGTCTCGGCTGTGTTGCTTCCTCTGCTGGTCCGGGGCAGACAAGCTCTGATGGTGTGAAACTGAAGCAGACAGTAGCGCGCAGCCTGGTTCCCAGCACCTTGCTCGGCCCTCCTGTGCTGCAAAGCTCTTGCCTGGCAAGCTCTGCTCTGGGGGTGTGCAGTGCCAGCAAGGCTCCTTCTCTCACCTCTCCTTCGGGTAGAGCATCTTCTGGGATGTGGGGGCCTTGCTGTGCTTTACCTCCCCTCCAAGGGCGGTTGGAAACGTATCTCCAACCTTCTGTGTCAGTGCCCTACCTGCAGCAGCAGCCTGTTTGGGGTGAGATGGACTTTCTTCTGTTACTGGAGCTCTTCCACTTTGTGTAGGGTAGTGAGCTTTTTGGTGGGGAGACGGAAAGAGCTCTTGAGCAGGTGACGTAGTCGGGAGTGAGGAGAGGTGGTTTTTGGATATTGGGTTGAATGCTGAGGAGTCAGATGCCTTTTCTGGACAGGCAAAGTTATGGCCCAAACTGGCAAAAGCAGCTGCTGATTAGGGATCCTTCTGTTTTCAGGCATCCTGGGGTGAGATCTGGGTCTTATCTGCTGCTGGAATAACTCCGTCTTTCTAAAGGATGAAAGGCATCCTTCCAGCCCCTGTTTTCTGGACAATATGAAAAACAGTGGCCCTGCAGATGCCTTTAAGGATACTGAGTGAGAGGAGACAGCTGTGAGGTGAGCCTAGGGATCTGAGCCGTAGCCTTCTTATTTTAAATTTGTTCTTAGAGAAAACACAGGTGACTCCCTATGTGGAGGAATAGCCGCTGAATCGATCCCTGCACGTGCTGATGCAGGGAGCCAGAATCTCCATGTGCTCTGGGCTCCGGCAGAGAAAATGTAAACAAACTCCAGTTTTATGTCTGACCAAGGAGATGTAAATCAAACATGTGTGTTGAAGCCTTTTAAATGTTTTGACATTTTCCAATCCATCAAGGCCTTTAATTGTATTTTGAGTGAGTTGCTCTATATGTAAATACCAGTTAATGTTGAAATTGTTTATAGCCAAATTGTCTGTTTATGCAAATTGTGTTCCAAGATCACAGAGCTTCTATTGCAGAATAAAAATGTCTCTTTTATTTAACGCTAGAAATGTTTCCTTTGCCTGCTGCGGCTTTCACAGACAGCGTGGCTCTTCTGCACTCCCGGAACATGGTGGAGGGTGCCAGCCCCCACGGGAGGGCAGTTTCGGCAGCGGGCAGGGGAACGGCCAAGCTTGGGACGTGACGGCTGCTCCGATTGCTTGTGCTGCAGAGTTAACTCCCTGAACCCGGTGCCCTGGGATTGTGTCAGTGCCTGCCTTGCCCGTGGGCTCTGGTGCCCTCCAGGAACCTTGGGAAGCCGGCTGGATCACCCTGCTCGGCTCCAGCAGGCATATCAGCGGTGCCCAGCATGCTGCAAACACTTCCCTCTGCCTCGCTGCCCGGCTCGGGCTCAGGCAGAGCCTCTCGCTGGCTCGGAGCACTCTTGTGCTCAGGTGAGGACCCGCCAGCTGGTGGGTGGTGTTCTCTGGGATTCCTCTGTCTGGCTCTAGTGTTAATTCGAGATTCTGGTGCAGAAGGCAGCAGGCATTAAAAAGCGCTCCTGCTGGGTGAAAAATGAAGAGAAATCAACATGCTGCTCCTGCTTGCTCTGTGCCTAAGCAGTAATCAAGATCATCACCTGGAGATAAATCTCCTCCTGCCATCAGACAGAAGAAGAGGAGCAGTTACTATGGGCTTTGCCTCCAGGTTTTTAATCATGGGGGAACACATGCAAATTAATGGCTCACCTATGATAAGAATCAATAGAGCTGGAGTGTTTGCAGGCTGCGACTCAGATACGCGATGTGTCTGATACACAGCCAAGGGAGCAGAGTTCACATGGGATGCAAGCCTGCCTGTACAGCTGCATGCAGAGACTCTGATTGAATCCGGCCACCGCTGGAGCTGGCCTCTGTGTCCCGGGACCACACTCCCTTTCTCCTGTATTTTTCAGTCAAAGAGCACTGTTGATCTGGCCTTTGTATTTGCCTAATGTCAGCATTCCTCAGGGAATACTGCAGAGTAATAGCAAGCTGCACAGCCTGAAGTTGGGCTCCCATATTATTTCTTCATTAATATTTGTTGTTCATAAATATATATTCACTCCTATTTATCACAAGAACACCAATTACCAACCATAAATTCTAACTGTGGGGAATATTTCAGTCCAGTTTTATTAAGAAGTGATTTTTAAAAATGTTGCTGAGGCTTTTAGCCAGTTATGTGCTACTAAATATTTAAATCTGTATCTCTTGCTGCATGCTGAATTACAGCAAGGGGATATTTAATGCTCCCATTTCTCCAGCATAAATCTGTGAAAGATTGACTGGAAGAAAAATGCAGTCATGAACAGCCCACATACATGCTGAGTGCTCGCTTGTGCCGTACACCCACTCGCCGTACAGGCAGCGGTCCAGCCTGGAGGGGGGGAATGCCTCCCGCATTCATTCTGGGGGTCACCCCACCGTGCCGTGCTGGGGGGGAGCAGGGACAGGGTGCTGTCGGGGCAGGGGACGTGGCAGAGCCACTCTATGGCTGCAGAAGCAGCCGGCTGTGCTGGTCTGGCACGTGGCTTTGCTGCTGTCAGCCGTTATAAGCTACGAGTGCCTGGAGGCCTGTTACCCACCAATTAAACTGTGAGTCTTATTGTTCGACCGTGAGCCTGGTTTACGATATGAAAAGCTTTCGACAGTTAAATAGTACTAATATTAACCACTCCCGCATGGGCTCTAACAGTCTCCCCCATTAAAAGTGTGATTAAGAAATTAATTCATCTGGAAGGGATTGGCATGCGGTGCTAAACAATGGAATAATGATTTTTTTTTTATTAAGGCTGAACCCCTGGCTGCGTGGAGAGAGGAAGCCCCGTAGCTCATGCATGATGGCTACGGCAGCAGCTAAATGTGGTGGGAGGACCAAGCCCCGGTAGGGTGCCAGTTGTGGGTTCACAGGGGCGGCAGGAGGCAGGTCAGGACAGCAGGGACTCTGCAGAGGCTGGCAAGGAGGACGGGCTGCCCTGGCCCGCTGCGGTGCTGTGGGGCTCCCTGCGGCAGGTCCATGCCGAGCCGAGGGCTCTCCGCTGGCTGTGGGGACTCTGCCCTCCAGCTGCTGCGGAGACTCGGCCAGCCCCGCAGGGATCAGGTCGCCAACCTCTCTGCTTTGTGGCCCCATGTAATGCCTGTAGCATCCAAATTAGCTAAAAAAGTGGCACTTCAGGGTGCTGCAAAGCAGTGATGCAGTATGTGCTCTCGGCAGGGGAGGAGCTCCTGGGTGTCCCCATCAAATCTCCTGCACAGCGCTGCCAGGGTCAGGGCTGCCTGGGCTGTCCTCACTATGCTCCGACGCAGCTGCTCCACCGGCACAGCCTGGTGCCTCCCCAGCCCTGGGTTCGAGGGCTGGACGGTGCTGCGGGTGCAGATGTGGGGCTGTGGAGCCCATTCAGTCTGGAGTAGGGCACTCCTGGCACTGCGTTAACCTGCTGGAGAGCTGAGCATACTACAAATGGCAATTAAATTCTGCCAGACATGGTAGAAGCTTTAAAGTCCGTCAACATCTATTGGCAGGTGACTCTAAAAAGCTGTCATTTGCTTCTGAAAAGCAATCAGAGATTACCCTTAAACCGCCCATGTGGGGATGAGCAGGGTGCTGGGTCTGGCAGTTTCGCTCCCGGCATCCCCTCTTCCTGCTGCTCCTCTCACCTATTCTCGTGCTTCCATTTTCTGACCTGTGGTGGTTTATGGTCTTTGATGGGTCTTGCAAAAGCTGAACCACCTTGGGGCCCAGCGCCTCTCTTGCCCCTGCCATTTGTGTCCCAGGCTTGTCCCCGGCTCTTGCTCTGCAGCAGGGGGGCCCCAGGTGGCCGGATTGCAGGTGAGTGAAGGACGATGCTGTATGTTGCTGTGGGAAGCGCACACTTCCAGAGCAAGCTTCCTGATTGAGAAAAAGAATCAGGCAACTCCCCTTCACCCCTGGAAAATGCCAAAAGCAGAATGAAAGGAAAAATGGCTTGTGCGACTGCCTCCACGGCGGAGCTGGGGTCTGTCAAGCCGGGGTGGAACCCCTCTGCATAGGGGCACTGCTGGCCAGCCAGGGTGGAGGGGGCCACCAGGGAAACGTGCTGTTTGCCCAGCACAGCGCACACTGGCAGACTCTGCAGAAGCATCTTGCTGGCTGCTTCCAACCCTCTCCCATCCTGGCAAAGAGCGAGCAAGGGAGGGAGGGAGCAGCCTCCAAAGCGGAGCTGCAATGCTCCAAAGAGCTGCTGTTGTTGGAGACAAAGGAGGGCAGGGAGGCTCCTCCGTGCCTTGAAGGAGTCACTGTGTGAATGCAGGCAGGAGCCGCGTGCTGCACTTGCCTACAGACACTGAGAATATTCATATTGTGATTTATCCCATTCTTTTTCTCCATTGATTTTAATTAAGTTCACTCTCTCCTGCCAAGCCTGGGGAACACAAGCAAAAATTAAAAATACTGAAAGCCAGCTTGCTTTGCACTGGAGTCTTCCCAGCCTTCCAGAGAACAGAGGAAAAGGGGGCCCACACCACCACACAGGCATTTCCTGCGCTTTGCTAGTCCCCAAATAATAAACATAAAATTAAAATCCTGTTAGGAGAATCACAAAAGCTATTACATCTCAGCAGCTGATATTGACTCTGATCAAATCTTTTATGTGATTTCACAGCATTCTGGGCTACTCACCGTGCGCACCCTGATCATGTTAGCTGTGGCTTGGTTTGTTTTTTTTCTCTCCCTCAGTGAAACAAAGCAAAAAGAATGGCAAGAAAACCCAATCTAATGTTGTGATATAAGTTTGTGTCACACTTTTAAAATGAGCAGCAGAGTGGCTGTATCGCCTTTGCAGACAGGGTCCTCCTGGGAGCGGATGCTCGCTCCTGCGTTGAATGTGCTGCCTCATCCTGCGCACCACATGAGCTGCCGGCTTGGGAAGGCCCCATGGGGACGCTGGCCAACGAGGATTTTATTCGCTGTATCGTGCCCGTCGCTCAGAGCACATCAGTGATGCCACTGCTGTCCAAAGCGAGTAGCAGGGATGCTCTGTTTGGCCCTTGCATGAAGTAACGTATGATGTTGTACTGGTGCAATGTACAACGTTTTAAACAATCTCGACTTCTGTCCATCAACATCTGGTGCCTGTGGCGAGGTGGGGGTAGCACTGAATGGCAGGGTGGCCTGGTGTAACCCCGCTGGAGGCAGGGCAGGATGGACCCAGCTCTGTGGAACCGCAGGTCCCTGCAGCAGGAGCCGGGCAGTGCTTCCCCTGCCACCGCTGGTCCTGCCCAGGGGAGGTGGCACCGGGCGCTGGCTCTCTGAGCTCGAGGGAGTCTGCTCAGTACCTGTGCTCAAAAGCATCTCGTTGTTTGCATTGCTTTTATTCTTACAATAAATATTGTGATAGACACAAAGAGTACCAGAAATGAGATGAAGGTATCCCAGACCTGCATCTCCACATATTTATGTAGCCACAGCTTGTGCAGCTATGAACAGAGAAAGCAAAAACACAGAAACTTTTTGCATGTCTTTTCCAAATATCACAGGCAAGCAGAAGCAGTCCCCAAAAATAACCCAGCTTAAATCAGAAACTGGTTTAAAAAACCTGCATTATATAGATATCTATCTTCATGCTATTTTTCAACAGTTGGACTCATTCTTCATATCAGATAGGGTGATAAGAGGATAAAGGTACCTCTTATTCAACTCTAATTTTAATTAATATGGTCATCAAATTGGATATGAAAAATTAGGAAACCTCAGCAAAAATTCCGAAGGGATATAAAACAGGACAATTTACTGTTTGCCGATCTGTGCTCTCCTCTAGTCATAGGCAGTCACGGTGACTTAGTTTTTGATAGATGTCTGGAAATACCTGCAGCAATCTCTTTACAAAGTTTAATGACCTTGGGTCATTTAGTTTTTGAAATATTTCAACTACTAGGGAATAAAAATGGCAAGATTGTTACAGTTACACTCCAGAAGGTCATATCCATCTACCTTTGGCTAAAGATCTGAATTCCCTCAAAGCCACCACCATCCAACGGAAGATGAGCCTGGCTTGTTTAACTTGCTGCACGCCTTGCCCAGATGGATAATTGGTGAAATCCCAGGGAGGAGATGATGTTTCACGGTGCTGGCCATTGGCTCTGAGGGGACAGAAACCGACCACACTCCATTTTCTCACATCTGAACCCACTGGTTATTTCAACAGAGCAGGAGTGTAACATCTCCCAAGGACAGGGTTAAATACACGAGGGGAGTGGGGACAGGGGAAGCTCACATGGTCCCACAGCCAGAAGGTTCACACCACCTCCATGGAAACTTCAAGAAGTCTCCTGCAGACTGTCCCCCCGCCTCGTCCCTGCAGCTCCCTGGGGGCCAGTGCCATCTCTGTGCCCCATGTCATTGTGTCCTGCCCCAGAGCAGCCGCTCAGGCTGCCATTTCACACCCCAGCTGGGCTTCCTGGGAGCTCCTTTTGGAGTTGGAAAGTGTTTTTCCTCTGCCTCTTGTTCTTCTTTAGCAATATCCTTGTCTTGCCGGTGCTCGCAGGGTGCAGCTGGGTGTTGGCACTAGGGAAAACGGTACACGAACGGTTCGTGGTAGTGGTTTTGTAAGAGGTCTGGTTGCTTCTGTCATGACTTGAGCAAGACAGAAAGTGGGCACGCTTGCCTCTTCCGCGGGAAAATGCTGGTTTGACTGGTTGTATTTTTGGCAGTGTGTTCCCAGTTGGAAAGCTGAGGTTAGTCCCAGTTAAAAAGCCTTGGGAACTGCTCGCCCCTTGTGACCACCTAATGTGCCATACATAGCTGTGGCAGAAGAGCACCAGTCCAGATGCTGGAAGCTCTCGCACATTTTCTGGATGGAGGCGATCTCTGCAGACCCCTCCTGGTGCTGCAGTGCTGCTGGTGGCTTAGGCTGCCCCCCGACACTTTCTGAGCTGCAGCACCCGCTGGGCACAGTGAAGTGTCCCAGATCTGAGGAGAGGAGCTGACAAGTGTCACAGAGACGAAGGGACTGGAAAACAAGTGTCACCAGCTGTGACCATCTTGCCCTGTCACATTTGCTGTATGCACACCGGAGGGCACAGCTGTGCCAGGGACTGGCTCCTGCCAGGGCTATGCAGGGGTGAGCACAGGGGGGACCACTGCCACGATCCTGCTCGCGATGCCTGGGGACAGCCACAGCTGGGGGACAGCCACAGCTGGAGCAGCAGGCTCACGGCAGGCCTGAAACAGCAGACTGGGGACACTTCCCCTCTGGCAGAAAAGCCAAGAAGAGAGAGGAGCCCACAGAAACGTGGGGCTGTGGGTGGGGTGACGGGGGCACAAGGGGCTGTTCTTACCTGCCTGTGTGTGACCTGCGGTCAGAGCCAGCCCCGTGGGCTGCGACACCCCGGTTCATCACTGCAGGAAATGGAAAAAGCTGATAGAGAAAAGTTGCCTGGGACAGCCACCGTGGCAGAGCTCGGGGACACCAAAGGTGCCAGCACCCACAGGAAAGCAGGAAAAAAGTTAAGGGTGCTGCAGGCAGCGCTGTCTGTCCCCGGCAGGCTGAGGAGTCTCCAGACTCCCTGGGACACAGCAGATGCAGGCAAAGAGCAGGGGGATGGATGACAGCCAGATCCTTTCCATGTTCGAGCTTGGCTCTGGCAGGAGTGATGTGTGTGGGTTGGAGACTGCTTGCGTTTCCTCCTGGATGTGACTTCCCAAAGAACCTGCCATGTGGCTTGGCACAGAGAGCTGGGACGAGACGGGAGAAGTGAGGGGCACTGGCAGCCCCGGGCTGGCAGTGCTGGCACAGGCTGGGCCGGCTGGTGCCCAGCGGCTGGGCCAGCTCAAGGCAAGGAAAGGGCCCAACAAGAAGGTGCTGATGGTCCTGGACGGGAGGTTTTGGGGGGGTGCTGGGGTCAGTGGGGACACACTGGTGACACCAGGGCAGGCGGTATGCTGCCCACTTGGATGAGTGTGTCCTGCGCGGCTCTGTCTTATTACGTAAAAAATCGACTTTGGCATAAATATCAGCTGATTCTGTGCTGGTGTTATGCAAACAAGGTTCTGAGTGACAGAGTCTTCATTAAGCACGTTTCTGGAGTCCTCTGGCTGGCCCTTGTGCAACGTCCACAATGGTGGTTGCAGACAGACAATCTGGGGCCTAGCCTTTGGATTAAGCCATGAAAATGAATTAATTATTCCTCACTTAATCTCAGCCTTTGTATCGTGTATCGATTACGTTATGCAAAAAGGGGATGAAGACGTTGTCTCAAATCAGTCTCTTCCGGAGGGAGGGAGGTAATCTGGCTCCTCCTGGCCGAGGGAGATGCCCTCAGAGAGCCCCTGTCCCTCATCACCAGGAACTCACGTCACTATCCAGCCGGTCCCCTCTCTGGATGGAGGGACTGGTAGGTGCCGCTCCACATGAAGTGGCTTGGTCTGCCTCCCTCGGACTGCCAGATGCTGCCTTGGGAGGTGTTGATAGAGGCCACGTCCATCTTGCAGTGGCCAGGCAGGAGAAAACCTCTCCAAGTCTTCCAGGGGTGCCTGGACTCTGGGGGAGGCAGCACTGCAAGTGTCTGAGACCTGGAGAGGAGCCAGAAGGACCAGGCTGAGGGTTTTGTGCAGGAGCTGTGTTACAATGAGGAAACAAGGGTTCAGAGTCTTTCAGATGAGCGTTTGCTAAATGCAAATGCACGTGTGAAATGCAGATAAGTGTGTATTAAACCTATCCCAGCCCTCTCAGCAGTGTGAAGTGCCTGGAGCCTGTTTGCTTTGTTGCGGCTTCTTTGCTTGCTAACTGTTGAGCTCTGCTAATCTCAGAGGAAGCTTTTGTGGGGACAATCAGGCCCTCTAACCAAGGGTGACTGGGTTAACGGGAACGTCTTAGAGCTGCCGGGAAAGGGAACCTGTGCTGAGGTTTGCTGTGTTTGATCCTTTTCTCTCTTTGGTGATGGTCTGCTGGAGGAATATCCCTTGTGGGCTCTGCAAAGGCTCTTTTCTTGCTGTATTTCATGTTTCCATTGGCTGTAAGACAACGCTTCAAAACCAGGGCTAAGCCCAGCCAGTCTAGCTCTTGACAGAGTCCTGTTGTTTCTCGTACTGTTGTCACTTGATGAAGGTGGCCCAGGAAGCAGGGCATCGCTGGACTGTGACAGTCTGACCAAACCCTGTGTGCTTTTGGGGGAGAACTGGCCGTTCTGAGTGCTGCCCGACGCCTTCCTGGCTGCAGGGCCCAGTGATGGTCACCAGACCATGGTGGTCACATCAGCCTGCCGCAGTGTGCCTGGAGCTCTGAGCTCACCCTGCCATCATGGCAAGCCATTATTTACGCTTTCAGACAGTGCTAACTCACAGATAATTAATGTCAGAAAGCTGCTGTGGTGCCATTGCTAATAGCTCAGCAAAAGGAGACTCGTTGGTCAATTAGCAACTATCTGATCTGACAGTACCAGCAAAGGGCAGATCCAGCTGCCAGCCCCCTTGGCTAATATCGTTAAGATTAGAGGTTCGTCAGGGCTCTGGGTGGGGAGAGGATGGGAACCATGGGAGGAGGGGAAGCACCTGTAGGCAGAGCCTTTGCCCCATGCTCTTTGTGGCTTCTTTTGGGGCTGGTCCAGGCACTGACTCCCTGGCCCAGGTGCGAAGGTGTCAGCATCCTGCTGTCCTGATGTGGGAATGTGATGGAATTGCGGAGCATCATCTGTAGTGACAGACTGCCTTTTCCTAGGAGCTAAGCTTTGTTCCTCTGGAGAAGCCCATGTTATGACTTTTGCAATATTGGGGAAGTATTAAATTAGAAAGAGACCTCTGAGCAAAGGAGAAGTAATATCTGCATATGTGAAGGCCTCCAACTGCAGGCACAGCAATATTAGAGGATTTGTGAAGTTTAACGCTATTCTTTCATCCCGGGGCTGACGCCATAAAATGAGACACCACGATTCACTTGGAAATAAAAATACATGCAAGATGTGGGTAGAGCTGTAGTATCCCCTCCCCAGGGGGATGGATCTTCAGCTACCTGAACTGCTGTTTGTTGCTGCAGCTCAGACGCTGGGATCTTTCCCCGGAACAGCGTCTGGTTAGCTGTGGGAGATGCCCGATTTGCTTATAGCAGCCTGCGCTGCTCTCACTCCTCAGCTCTCGGAAGGGTCGGTCGGGGACGCCAGTTCAGTAGGGGAGAGCAGCAGCGGGGAGCTGGAGGGAGCAGTGCCTCGAGTGCCAGCAGAAAGGAGCACCAGCTGCCAGCCGCTGCTGGAAAGGCCGTGGGAGAAGCTGGGGGTGGCTGGGTGGGTGCGGAGAGCAGAGTGAGGGTACGCGTTATTTCATGTCTGCATACAGGTACCAGCTTGTGGACCCAGCGTTTCTGCCTGACACAGGCTGGCGGGTCTGCAGATGAGGGATGGATCCCTCCTTCCTTCAGCACCGGCTAGGCAGAAATTCCCCGCGCCCATGAGGTGCCTCAGAACTGCCTGAAATTGTACGATCACCTGAAAACCAGTACCCGGGAGCCCCCCATGCTGTGCTGGGGGACTGGTCGGTGCTGCCAGAAGGAGGAACGCTTTTGGAGCCACCATTTCCTGCAGGACTTGGGCTCCCTGCCGCTGGCAGCAGCCACGAGTGCTGGTGCCACGAGCGCAGGGACCTGGCGAGGAGCTGCCGCCTCCGCGGGGCAGCTCTGTCCTTTGCAGCGCTGTGCGCGTCTCTGTGCCATGGTCCCTTTTTTCCGCCATTGTCAGAGGGATGTTGGTGTCAGTAGCTGGGATTATTTTTGCTTTCCCATAGCAGGAGCCTCTGATTACAGCCGGTCTCCTTCAGGAAATTGATACTTTAATATTCAGTCTCATCCGATGAGGGCTAAATTTTATTCCTAGAATAACATTTAATTAAGCACTCCGGCTCTCTGTCTGTGATGCACCAGTGATCTGCACAGATGCACTTACCTTCATCAGCTCTTTTAAAACCAGCTGGAACGGAAGTTAGAATAAACTGTAAAATTTATGGGCTGTTCCCTCCCTTTTTAATTAGCACCGTAAGTGTGTGACAAGAGGCCTCGGGCCAGGGGAAGGAGCCATTTACTTGTTTACTGGTACCTGTCTTGCTCTGCAGCCTTGTCCAGCAACATCACCCCCTAGATGGAGCTCTGCAAAAACATTTGAAAGCAAGAAAGCAGAAGTCTCCTGTTGCCCTGCAGCACCCACCCCCCCTCTCCAAACCGGTCATCAGAAAAATCTTGGGTTTGACCTTTGTGCTGGGGTGGGAAGGAGCTGATCCCATGGTCAGCAGGCAAGGATGGGGCAGCCAGGCCCCTTCGGTGGGCTGAGAGCCGGGTGGGATCTGCGGGGTAACGGCTGCCTCCATGGATATCGGCTGGGTGGCACCGGCTGCTGAGCAGTGTTGGCCAAGAGGAGCCAGTGCTGGAAGCGGCCAGGACTGGGCTGTGCCCTACCAGTGGATCAGCTCTATGGGCCAGTGCTGTGCTCTCTGCTCTGGCCATGCCTCTCAGCTCTCGCCCTGGCCCTGGGGGCTCTGGGGCAGTTCCTTAGTACCAGGACTGCTTCGCTGAAATCTATAGTATATCCCTGCTTTCGACCTCCCCTCGGCTTGCAGGGGGATCGGCTTTTATTTTGTCAGCTCCTCAACAGCAGGATGCCCCCTCGTCCCTTCTGTGAGTGCGCTCCAGCACACCAGTCTCTTTCTGGCATCAGGGGGCTGTGCTCCAGGGATGATGGGATGGTGGCATCAGAAGAAAAATGGATGTTTGTTGTAGACTGGTGCTGCCTTTGTGCCTGAGCGGTTTCTGCCTTGCTGTGCCATGACCGTCTCTCCTGCCCTCACAGCTCACAGCGCTGCTGGCCCCTTGCCTTCCCCCATGGGCTCTGTGCGGTCCCACTCAGCCTGTACCGCTAGCTAATGGATGGTTGATCACTAGATGGATACAGAGCTCGGATGCAAAACCTGGCATTTCACAGGTTCCAGACCAGAGGGGACAGCTCTGCTTATCCAGTCTGACCTCCTGCCAAAAACCTGCTGGAGCAGGAGGGGCAAGAGGAAGCAGCTGCCCAGGAGGGTCTGCAGCAGAAAGAGCTAGAAGGGAAAGTCCAGCTGGTTCTTCGAGTGCACCCATTCAAAAGCCCAGCAGATGCAAGAGGCAGTCAACTGAGCAAAGTGATGGGGATGTCCCTCCTGATGATTCCTTCATTATCATCCAGAAAATCTTAGACTGTAAGTAGCCAAAATGTGTAAATGACTGGAAAAAAAAATCTGCCTGTGTCATTTCTTGAAAGGGAGATGAAGAGAGATGAAGACCGAGTGTCAGGGCAGCTGATAAGGCAGTGGAAGAAAGCAGGAGAGAAGCTGAGCAAAGCAAGAGGAGTGGGGGCCCAGGGCTGAGGCAGCGCATTTTCGTCCTGCAGAAGAAAGTACCCGTTGCATCACGATGGTCATTACTGGTTATACAGATAGTGAGATGTTACAAAAAGCCTGGGCAGTTTTGCAGGCTGCGCGAATGTATCCAAGAACAGTGGAGGCTGAGGACAGAGTTGGAGGTAGGGAGCCGTGCTGTGGGAAGGGGTGGTGTGCCTGAGGTGCTTCCCAAGGCTCCCCGGAAATGGACCCCCTGGAAGTGAGGAGCAGTGGGAAGACAGAGACCACAGCAGGGAAGGTACTCTGCGGTGCAGGAGAAGGGGAAGCTCAGTTCTTCTTATGCCTAGCTTGGAGGCAAATGAAACGAGTTACTCCTTTCTCTTTTGTTGCCTCTTGGGACATTTCAGGAAATCACTCCGGAGACAGCCGGTATGAATCTCTGGCACGCAGAGCTGCATGAAGCTTCCTTGGTATCACTTGCACCACACAAGGACTGGCGCAAGCAATTTCTACTTTCATGAGTATCACGCTGAGACAGGTGGAGATTTTCCTCCTGAGGGACTGAGCGCTTGAGTAGCAGGGAATGACTGGTGTCTGGTCGGGAGAGCTGGAAGAGCCGGGCAGCTGCTTTCCTCAGCGTGGTACAGGAGGTCTCGCACACGGTGCTGTGCTGCCTCATGGCCACAGGACGCTGGCTTATCTTTCCACCTTATCCCTTGCTCTTGCCGGTGCTATTACTCCTTTGGTTTCACAAGCTCTAAATTCACTCACGAATTTTATATATATATATAAAAGACATACTGTCATAAAATCAGCTAGCTGAGCATTCCCCAATGAAAATGAAATGCTGCTGCTCCTCAGAAGAAGTGCTGGTTCTGGATCGTTTGTCTATTAAATATTTGGCAAAGTCTGAGTGCAGCCCTGGTGTCATCCTCCCCCTGCTCAGCCCCTCCCAGATGGAGCCCCATTCCTGCACCTGTAAAGGCGAAGCGTCCTGTGCTAGAGGTCTGTGCTGCCACTTACGGATTGATCTTTCTTGCCACCAAAGCTGGACAGTTTGAATTTGTGCTGGTGGATGTGTTTGGCTTTGCAGGGGCAGGGCTGTGTGTTTCATCGAAGCGGGGAGTCTGCAGAGCCAGCCCCGCGTGGGGGGGCACAGCAGGGTCCTCGCTGTCCATCGGGATCTGGGCTGCAAGTCTGCACGGCAGAGATCCCACCAGCGGCCCTGTCATCTCGACTGCGGTCCATCCTGTAATGATGCTATTCATAGAGAACATGGATCTCCTGTGCCGGGGCTCGGGGGCTCTGGAGCGTTTATAAACCCAAGGAAAACGCTGTGAATTCTGCAGCATTGACAGGCAGTCAGAAAGATGTTGGATCAGCTGCTGACCCTTGGGGAAGCGGCAGAGGTTGGTACAGTGCTCGGAGACTCCCCGGAGGGTTGCAGTTAGTGCGTTTGACTCGTACTGCAGCAGCAAAATGTTCTGCTGTCTCAAAGCAGCGCTGGGGGAGCGAGGGCAAGAGAGCTGTGTCTGGCCTGTTTAACAGGCAGGAGCAGGAACGCGGATGTCACTTCAGACAGCCGCTCCTGCTGCTGCTGTGCTCTCGCGGAGCACGGCCGTCCCCTTCCCCACCTGCCCTCGCCCTGAGCTCCCAGTGCTGCGGGGGCGAGTCTGGTCTCCCTGCCCCATGTCCCCTGCTCTTAACGTTGCTTATCCCTGTGCTGTTCCCATTGCAACACCACAGAGGCACTTCTCGGGGCAGCTCGAAGCTGCGATCGCTGCCGGCAGTCTTCCAAGAGGCGGCTGGGTGCAGCTTTTGCTTCTGGATCCCATAGCCATGGAGACAAGGGTGCACCGCAGTGGCGCGGGTGCCCAGTACCATTACCCTCCTCATGGTCTGACTTTCATGCCGACGTGTCTTCAAAGATAAAATGCTTTGATTCTCCGTGAACTTATGAAGGGTTCTTGTACACAGCTTGGGATGGGGCAGCTCAGAGAAGAAGCTTTGTTTGGCCAAGTCTCCACAGTTCCCTCGTTTCCGATGCAGGGCTGATGGTAGGGAAGTGGGATACTGCCACCAGTCCCAGCTCACACAGCTGTCTGGGCATCTAAAGATGCAACCTGAAGTGAAACCAGGAGCCAAATGGCAGCTTGGGGGCGAGGTTGGTGTGTCCTGGAAGTGCTTGACAAAAGCTTCTGATGCCTGAGCGAGTGGTGAACCAGCACAGCAAGGAACCTGGACTGGCTGCAAACAGGAGCTGGTGCACAGCCCAGATCCCTCTAACAGCTTTCCCAGCACTCCCTGGTGGACCGTGCTGATTTTGATGGGCACGTAACACAGTTTGAGGCTTATTCTATTCCTAGAAAGAATGAAGCTTTGGAAGATCCCCCCGAACCAAATCCAAACGGCAGAATGGTCAACTCTTGTCAGTGTCAATGCCACTGAGCAGCCGCTGGCAAGGACAAAGGGGACGGGGTTTGCAAATTCAGCTCTTGGCCTTTTTGGGGCACCTTGGCTGCTGTGCCAGCAGGTAGAGGAATGTTATAGCTGAGCCTGGAACATTTTGCAGAGGCATTTCTCTTGGCAGGTTTATGATTTTTTCTGCCTCAGCTGGGAAGCCAGCAGGACTGAATAAATCTCCAGGCCAGCAAAAGCCCAGGATGTTTTCACAATTGCCAGGATTTTATTAATTTACAAGTACATTATTGAATTTCTTCCTTCCTAACAACAGCTTTCACTTAGATGGGGAGTCCTTTAGTGTGTTTGGGTGTGCACGCTAGGCAAAGCGAGTAAAACTCGGCAAGGAAGTCACCTGCCAAATATTTGTGCCATTAATGCCAGTAAACTGCAAATGCGATAAGATGGATTTGGTGCTTTCATTTGTCAGGTCTTGCAGCACTTTGTAGAAGGGAGGACTGCCTGCCTCCCCCATGCCCTGGGGTGCCTGGCCCTGGAGGGGAGCTGGCCCCGGCATCCACCTTGTGGGCCAGAAGGCTCTCGCGCAGTCTGCAAGTTCCACCAATGCCTAGTGCAAGAAGAGGCTCTTCCTTCATTCTCCTTAAGTTCTTTGTGTTTCTGGCCACTAGGCAATTTAATTTGGCATCTTCGCCTTTTCCCGCTCAGCAGTATGACCTGCTTTAACGACATACTGGTACCTCCCTCGAAAGGATCAGCAAATCCCCAGAAACTGAGGAAGCTGATCCATTAGTATGACATTTCCCACTGCTGCTGGGGTGAAACACTGCTGGTTTTAGCTATGCCAACCCCTTCCGTAACAAGAGTTAAATGAGGTACTGAGACCAAAGCAAAAGAGCGGGGCTGTTTTAGCCTGGCAGATGGCGCGTGGGCTGACTGTCAGGATTACAGTCCCTGCACCTCTGCCTTAAGGAGGGGTGAAAAGCCAGGAGCTGAGCTTTCCCCTCGGAGGTGGGCAGCACATGAAGCAGTGCCTGCAATCACCTGTGGTGACAGTGGCTCCGCCTGACTCAGGGAGACAGCAGAAGCTTCACCACCCATGTCTTCAAACCCATCTTTGGTGGGTTGCTGTGCCCTTGCAGCGAGCAGTTTCGTGCCTGGGATCCAAGCACACCCTTTGCTAGTGGCTTTACACAACCTCTCAACTGAGTTTCTTTCTATTGCCCACTTAGTCAAGGTGGGCAACAATTTTGCCCAAATTTAGCTTGTATCTCTGTTCCCATTTGGGTCCCCTCAGCCATGGTAGGCATCTCCTCTGTGCACAGGCAGGAGGAGACTGTCCAGCCCCAGCTGCTCCTGGGTTGTGGGCATTGTGTCACCTGCAGCTCCCGCTGCTGTGCATCCGCAGGAGAGCAAGGGGTAGCAGTTCAACAATTTTGTCTGCAAAAGTGATGGGGCGAGTGCAATTTTAAAGTTCTTTTCTATCCATCAAGAGCTGCTGTCCCAGATGCATCTTTTTCATTCTTGGCGTCTAATTTACCTTCTCTTGTCCTTAAGGAATACCTTCTCCAGACCTCACTTTTTCCCGGTCCTGGTCTCCACCGCTCTTTTCTTTTCCTGGCCGACATTTTTTACAGCTCATCCATCCTCAGTGGTGCTCTCAGTCAGATTCCATGTTCTGCCACAAGCCTGCAGGGACAGTTAGTGCCTTCACGGGCTGCCTCGCTCTGTGTGCACAGTATCCTCTCCATGCTAAAGCCAAGGCTCCATCCTGCCGTGATGTGTGTCCAGGATTACATGTCCCGTCCCCTGAGGTGGCTCTCTGTACGGCTGCTTGTTAATCCTAAGCGTGGTTTTCTGCTAGTGGTTGATGCTGTGATGTGCTGGTGCAACTGGCTGGGGCCAGCCCTTGGTGCTGAGTGTCTGAGCATCAGTGGCCGGGTAACGAGGAGCGGCTGATGGGACGTGCTGTGACCTGGCCCCCTCCCAGCCTGGGGACGTCTCTCTGTACAAATCCCCCTTCCCACGGGGCAGCCGGGTGACAATCATTGACTGGAGCTGAGCTAGGACTCGGGAGGGCTCCTGCACTGCCATTACTGTTGCTGTTCTGATTAGGGACAGGTTTACTAAGATAGTGCGGTTTTCCTTTTTCCTTCTGAAATGTTACAGCGGTTTTTTTAGCAATATTTTCCTCTTGTATTTTCCTTTACTGCCGCATTGTGCTCCCCACTGGAGCAGGCTACCCGGGGTTATCACAGTCTGCAGGCTGCACATCCCAGCTCACGTTTACGGCAAGAACAATGTTCCCAGTGCTTCTCGTTTGTACTCCTGAACAGCCAGGCTGGCTCTGCTCAGCGTCTCCCAGCCAGCTCTGGAGGAACAGGTGACAGAGAGAGGCAACCTGGTTCCTGCGCCGGGGGTCACCGAAGAGCTCTGCACTGGGGCTGGGGGAGCAGAGCCGAGCCAGCAGCAATGGGGCTGAAGGTTTGCTTCAGCGCAGAGGAGACCCATTGCCACTCTGCTTTGGTTCCATGGGGCTCCTCTGCCCTTCGCCCCCAACCTGCCCGTGCTCAGGGGCTCTGGAGGGGTGGAAAGGTTGGCTTCACCAGCTGCTCCCCATCGCTGCTGCCACACTCGCAGCACAGGGCTCGGGGGTCTGTGCTGGTGCCGGACAGCCCTGCTTTTGGGGGAGGAAAACGGGATGCAAGATAATTCAGAATGGCCTTGGTGATAAGGACCTGTGAAAGGAGGGAGGCGATGTGAGTACAAGCTGACACGTACAAATACGGGGACCGGTCCTGTTCTTTAGAGCGTCTTCTCCTTGGGGACAGGCTGGCATGGCAGCACCCACCTAGGGAATGCTGCGGGAAGAGGGTCTGGCCCAGTGATGGAGTGTGGCCGCGAGGTTTTCCACAACCAGTTCCTCCCTTTGGAGTCTCCCGAAGCAGGCAGGGCCCCTCCCCTCCAGGTATCAATTAACGGGAAATATTTTCAAGTGATTAAAGAATTTAAACAGCTTAATTATTTCCAAAAAGAGAAAAAAAAGAATTAAAATGGTTTCTGTGGGTACATTTAAAATACAATCAATAATTTATCAGACAATTTTCACTCAACAATGAGGAATTAGGAGGCTTGAAACCCTCCAAAATTTTATCTGCAAGGGAAAATGCTTAAATTATTTATTTTCCTTCCCGTGGCTTGTGCCGGGGACTAGCCCCATGTACCTGTGCACATTTCCCAGGGGCTCCAGGAGCGGCACTGGGGGGCTGACCGAGGCGTGGGTGCTGCTGCAGGTGTGGAGGGTGCTGCTGGGCAGGGTCCACCTGGGCATCTCCTCACCAGCCTCCCACACGTCCTGCAAGAGCTCCAGATGGGCGGCCTCGACCCGTCCGTGTGCCGCTGGGGACCTCCTGGCCTGAGAAAGGGTCTGTCCCTCCCTCCGCACCTTGGCACGGGGCTGGGTTTGCAGCGGGGGCTTGGACCAGGGCTCTCGGGGGAGGAGGATGCCAGGAGGAGCAGCAAAGTGGCAGGAGCCCAGCCCCAAGATGGAATTAACCTCTAGAGAATATGGCAAAGTTGGAAAACGAAAGAGAAGCCAGCTGGAGTTCATCACCCACCCCCCTGCAAAAATCTGCGTATCCATAAATAACGGCAGGGGCACATGAACTGCTGTGAAGAATCCTTCATCTGTGGAAATATGCCTCATTTTACAGAAAAAAACAAATATAGTGGATTGAAAATAAATGGCATTATTAGCAGAAAGGGAGTCCCTAATTAACCAGATATAGTCCATTACTGTAGCCTTCAATTCATTAAATTGCATAATTACATAAAAACACTGTTGATGTGCTATTCAGTATATCTGGTATTGTCTTCCTAATAATTAGCTCTATAATTGTCAGTTTGACAGGGTAATTAAAAATGTTTAAAGATGTTGTGTCAGCCTTTTCTCCTTTGCTGAGCTCAGTCGGATGTCTCTGTAAGATGATTTTCTACCTGACTCGACCACAGTTTCGGTTTTGATTTATACCAACGTGTTACAGGAATGACCAGACTCATGGATTACTTTGATGTTCCTGCTAGGCTAATTTTTAAAAGTAGGAGAAAAATAACCCCTGATGTCATTTTCATTTACTTCTAGGAAATCTGTGGCCCCATCCCCTGGTTCATGCTACTGGTGACCTGACTTTCATCCGAGCAGTTTTACAGACGGAGCGTTGTGAAATCTGACATTTGTAGCCCTAAATCTCGGGCCTGTTTGCTGTGTAAAACCTTTCACCCCACATGCATTTTTTATGAATGGATTGAAAAACACGAGAAATCAAACCTGCAGCTCCAAGCCGTGTCGCGGTGAGCGGAGCGGGGCAGTGCCCCTGCCCACGAGGCCTCTCCGACGTCCCAGGGGCTCTCATGCAGGGATGCTTCCAGCTGTGCCGGGCTCGGGTGCAGGCGTGATGGTGGTAAAACACTGCGGAGAAGCACCGCACCGGCGGGTCTGTGGGCCACTGGAGGGATGCAGGTGGCATGATGCCCTGGGCACGGTGCTGGGGAGCAGGATGAGAGCCTGGATGTGCTGGGGATCCCAAGACCGATCAGCTACAGCTGGAGACAGCCCAGGAACGGCACACCTGAACCTTGTGTTGGGAAGGTGCCGTAAATAAGGCAGTTTCTGGAGCCCTTCATGGCAATCATTCTCGGTTCTGTTGTTTTAGGGCGGTGATTGCCACTTTGGATGGTCAAACCCCTGACTTATTTCCCTTTTCAACAAAATAAACCCGAATATTCATTGCTGAGAAGTGATAAATAAATCTGTCCTCACACCCAGGAGCTTTGCCAGCTTGGTTTTGGCTGGATGGGAGTCTGTTTGTGAAAGCTTTGAAGGATTTTTGAAAATAATCTGTTTTGAATCATTAAATGAATGAAGTGATCTGGTCTTCTGGAATAAACAGGAATCACGTGGAAGTGAAGTCTGAACTTCTTTCTTGGCAGAACAATTTCCAACACTTCTCTCTCTTTCTTGTTTTTACATTTGTATTTGTGTTTATGTTTATGTTTATTTTCGTTCTTGGGCGCTGTTGCTTGCACCACGTCTTTTCTGCTACAGCAGGCTCCGTGAAGATCACACACTAATCCAAGTACTTACGGCATTCAGCTGAAGGAGTCCCCTCCCTTCGCCCCTTCCCCTCGTAGCCAGAAGCGTGTCTCTGAGTCCAGATGGCCCCGTTCCACCACTCTCTAGCCATTAGTTTGTATTCAGTATTCATAATTGCTTCGCTAACTGAGAAACTTTACAATCTGTTGCAGGCCATTATATGCAAAACCATGCCCAAATAATTGATCCCCTGCCATCCAAATTGCAGAAGTGCTCGAGCGTTTTGTAATCTTACAGAAAAGGTTTGCATTCCGAGTATTTCGAACGTATATTAAAATACAATTGACAATGAGATAACAAGGCATAATTTTGCAGCGGCTCTGCCATTAAGCGACCACGCACCCATACCTGTGCGCTGAGGCGGTGTCCTGCTGGGAGAGTTATCTCTCTAATGCGCTATCTGGAGCTGAACCGATGCAATTTACTCCTCTGATGTTCCACATTTGCCAGCCCCATCTTGCCACCGCTGCGGCACGCTCGCCCAGTCGCCACGAAACCGGCAGAACGTGGAATGCTTGGGCAGCAGAAGGGGGCCCGCAGCCCTGCACCCCCCGTGCCGTGGGTTTCAGCCCGCTCTCTCTCGCGCGGCTGGGAAGGCAGCTCCGTCCTGCCCTGCGATGCTGCAGCCGCCGGCTTTGGGAGGGAGAAGAGGCTGCGGCACTGATGAGGGCTGAGGCTGGAGCGAGGGCGAAGTTTCGTTAGCGCACATCACGACTGCCCAAGGCCCGCCCTGGTTGGGGCGCGGGGCTAACATCGGTGCCTTCAGTCCTTGCGCGGGAGGTGAGCCACGTGTCCCCAGAAAGCGTGTGACTTCCCAGAAGATCAAAATGATGTAATCTCTGCCAAGAGTCCCGTCTTTCTGGGACAGTGCCGCATCAGAGGGCGCAGGGAGGCAGCCTGAGCCCCATCCCAGCTGCACAGCCCAGTCCCTGGGCATCCGGAGGGGCTGCGGGGACCCAGCTCCGCAGTGCGGCGCCGGCAGCTCCGCACCCCTCCATGCTGGGCAGAGGCAGCCTCCGCCACGGGCAGGGGGCTTTGCAGCACACGGGGGTCCGGTTCCAGGCTCCAGCATCTGGACTGCGCTTCTCAGGATGGGGGTCTCTGCCCAGCGGGTCCGCACAGCCCATGCCGTCATGTGGCACTGGAAAAGCTGAGTGTGCCCAGCTTTCCTCCGGTGAGCAGGTCTGCGAAGAGGCGTGTGGTGGCGGAGGGCACAGGGAGACGCAGGGTGCAGGCCAGGGAGGTTTTAGGAGAAGGGGGCAGAGAGGATGCTGCTCGCGTTATTCCAGGGGTTTTCTCTCCGGAGCTGATGAGCGCTGAGAAATGGCTGTAGCTGCAGCTGGGCTCCTCTCCTCAGGCTGCTCGAGGGTGACGGATGGTGAAGCGTGGCAGGTCTGCCGGTCCGCAGCTCGCAGTGCAACAAGGCAGCGTGACCCTTTCCCACGGCCATCGCCCCTGCCAAAGATTCGTTGCAGCAAGAAGTGGGATTTTCTCTGCTTTTGGGCTTTGTCGTAATGGAATCTCTGGGAGCATCACAGACGAGTCCCGCATGGCAGGGCCTGGACACACAGGGCCGCGCTTACCTGGGAAGTCTGCTCTATGTGCTCGGATCCTCCCTCCGGAGCGGTGGGGCTGTGCGGGCTCTGCCCTGCCGAGGGCTCCTGCCACCTCTCAGCCATCCCAAATGCGGTGGTTGTGAGCGCCGGGGGAAGGGCCTTGGTGGACAACAGAGTCGCCCCGCCATGGCCGTGGCAGGAGGTCCGTGCAGGAGCGGTGTCGGCACAGCTGGCCCCGGCAGTGCTGACACCCGGGTTCAGAACACCGTGTTTACAACGAGTGATTCGTGTGGAACGAATCCTTAGGACGTGAAGGCAGCGAATGCGACATAAAGCCTTATAAAGGTTTCCAAACAGAGATCCTGCAAGGTCTCCTGTAGGATGATAGATCTCTCCTTAAGTCGTAGGAGGAAAGGCTCCTACAAAGAGTAATAAATTCATAAATTCCTCTAGTCACTGGGGTTATTTCCCACAAAAGAATTTATTGCATGGCATACATTTCTCTGCTCACAATAATGAGATCTGGGCTCCAACACGTGACATTTATGACTGGCATTATTAAAAAAAAAAAAGAAAAGACAAGACATACAGTCTTTGAGTAAAATATGTGGGACAAATCTCCAGTTCACATATACAGTATATTTACGCTCCAGAACAGGTCAGGCTGGGTTGGGTTTCAACTAGGGAACCAGAAATATTTTTGCAAATGCTTTCTTGGGGAAACGAGCCGCAATGGGAGCACAGACCCTGGGCGCTCTCCTGTCTGCTGCAATCCCTGCCACCACCTGAGGTTTCGGAGGTTTCCTGGGCTCAGCCATGCCACCAGCCGATGTGCAGGTCATACGTGTAGATGCTCAGTCCCCTGTGCCGTATGCATGTCCTCTGGGGCGTCCTCCCTTCAGAGCGATGCGGGCGCCACCGAGCTCTGTTTGGGACTAGAGGCAGAGACGACAGTTGCCTCCTTGCTCCAGCGCTCCCATCTTGGTCCCTCCAGCCCGCAGTCCCCCGAGGCACAGACTCCGAGAGTCCCTGCAGAAGGACTGGCAGCTCAGTACAGGAAGGCACGGGGCATCCCTGGCTTCTTCCAGACCAGCAGAATGGCTGACCTGATAAGGAGGGTGTTAAATCTCTGACATGCTAAGACCATGGCCCAGCGCACCTCTGTTGCTGGAGGAGAAGCCCCTTGTGCTCTGCACTCCAGAGCTCCCCATGCATCTCCCTGACATCATACGGAAGGGCACTTTGAGCTGCTCTTTGCCTAATGGGGTAGTTTGGATGTTACAGCCTAAAATTAAAGAGCTCATTAATTACTATGCTGCAAGCCAGGCTCTCTTTAAGCCTGTTCTTCATCATGATTAATGAGGCAGCACCATCTCCTTCCTCCTTTATGCAATCTCCTGTGCTGCCAGACTGGGATCCACAGTCCTGCCTCCTGCTGGTCCTCTCCTCCCTGCTTGGCAGTGGGGGCACGAGCAGAGTTTGGGGCTGAGCATTGCCCCAAACTGCTCACGCTTCCAGAGCTTGGGTTGCTCCTTGCCAGTGCCAGTGCCCTTTGATCCTCCCACCTGACATTTGCTTCCTGCTGGAAAATACCCCTGCAGTCTGCCCTGGCCGGGACTGAGGGACAGGCACCCTCCTGGCAGTGCACATGGGGCGACCAGACAGCCCCCAGGTGCACGCTGGCTCCCGTGCCTGGCTGGGATGGAGCAGGTCTCAGCCTGCTGGTGCCGACATATTTTCTTGGCTCCATCTCATCTGGGACTCACGTGCAGCTCATTTCCCTGCGGCAATTGGTGCTTGTCACTAGGGCACGAGTGTCCAGTCACTTGTGCAGGAGAGTTCTACGCGCCTCGCTTCTCCTGGTGACACAGTGCTGGCATGGCTTGGTAGCATGGGGAATAACCGCAGCCTGCCACGGAGCTGGAATTCCCCTCCTGCCATCACAGTGCCGGAATTCCCCTCCTGCCATCACAGTGCCTGTTCCCGAGGTTTCCCAGTTCTGCAGAAAAAGGCAGTGGCAGAAGATGGGCATGCCTGTCTGCAGGATGGTCACTTACTACCTGGGAGTTTCCAGTTAGATTTGTCTGCAGAAAGAAAGCAAAGACATTACCGCGCAACGGGGCTTGTTATGCAGCTTAAACCTTGGGTAGTGTTTTTTCAATAAAATAGATGAAAACAATATCGGTGGCAGCAGCATGCACAGCGCAGCGCAGCTGCAGGAGCCCAGCCTGGATTATGCAGATGTGTCTGTTGGAGAAAGAAACCAGCCTACCTTTGTGCCTTGTAATAAAACTTTACACTTGCTCAGTGCATTTTAATTAACTCTCTCTGCCCCTCCTGCCTGTGGGAGGCATCCAAACCCTCTGCGTGGTGCTGGCAGGCTCCTGGCTTTTCGCAGCCTGCAGCAGCTGCAGCAAATGCTTTTAGAACTACGAGTGCAAAACATCTGCCGTATCCCCTCTCTGCCGTGCACCCTGCGCCAGGGAAGGTGCCTGCCCAGCTGCAGGGCTGCCGCCACGGGAAACTGTCCCGACAGCGGCAGAGGGCCAGGAGAGCATCCCCGCCTGGGAAAACAGCTGGGAAAATACCAGAGGAATTGCCCTTTGTGAGCAGGTTGCCCAGCAGCGTGTGGGAAAGGTCATGCAGGAATAAAACCTGGTTTATGGGAGAAGGTTGAAGTTTGACCCCAGCTCTGCTTGGGTGGAGGATGCAACTGCCCGTTTTTGAGCTGGGGGAAGGGGAAACAAGAAGCTGGCAGAGCACGTGGTTACCCTCATGTGCGACACGGGCTGCCCCCTCTCAGCTTCCACTGAGTGCAAAAGATGTGACCCTAATCCCACGGGACACGCCAGAAATTGTCTGCATACGCAATTGCCAAATGTGCTTTCTGTGTTAATCTCGTAAATTTATGTACCTTGGTTACGTGGACCTCGATAATGTCAGGAAAAAAACCTGGGAATTGTACTGCAAAGTTGTTAGCAGGATAAATGCATCTAATAGTACAGGATTTATCAAATGCAGTGATGGAAATGCAGTGATGAAGCCTCTCCAAGAGCACTTTGATTCGCAGAGGTAACACCTCCTCGGGGAGCACCGCATGCTCCGCTTGCATTCAGGAGGGAGATGTTCTTGGGTGTTAATCCTCTGATGACAAGGCTGTCAATAATTGATACTTCAAGTATAGCTTTTATACAAAGCTAGAGGTCTTCTGGAAGCCTTGAGATTAGCAGAATGATTGAATAATTGATATTACATGTTTTATATGATTTTGAAAAATTCACAGTGTGTGTTGTCTGGGGAGGAGTCCAATTAAGGTTGCAATTCAGCCAACCCACCTCCCTCCTTGTTCTCCACCTCCTAAATCTGGGAGGCAGGCAGGTACAGAGGGAACACACAAATCATTTGCATTGCAGAAAGAGTGAACTTAATGACAACACTTAATTTGCATTTTTACTGAGCAGAATGGAGGTAGGGCGAGAAACAAGGTAAACATCCCCTCAGATGTGTACTCTCGCATGTGTGCCAGGTAACTAGACCGCAGTGTGATGTGCTTTCCTACAGTGGGGCAGGGGGTTCCTGGAGAGAGTCCCCCCCCTACACACATCCGGGGAGACGTGATCCTGCTGTGCAGATGGTGGGAGGCTGCGGTCCGGACCAGGCTTTGAGGATGGGATCACCATCCGAACAGGGCTGTTAACGGACGAGGGTGCACCCTGAGAGCCGTGTCTCTGCACCCACGCTGGAAAAGAGAGGTCTGCTGCACCCGCGCCAGCCGCTGCAGCGCTCTGCGTGCCGGGGGGGAGCCCAGGGGTCAGCATCGGCCACTCCGGCAACGCGCATCGCTGTTCCTTCCTTCTCGTGCTTCTGATCCTGGTATCAACGGCTTGATCCTTGAGTTCAGCTCAGCAAACAAGAGAAGCGTGATGTACTCTCCTCTCTTGCTTTGTAACGTGCAGGGTCTCTGTGTGAGCGCCGGGGCTGGCGCTGCTGGGGATGGACGGGGCACTCGCTCAGCACCCGCCTGCCCACGCTCCTCCCGGGCTCATGGACTGGGACGCGTGGGCTCTGCCCAGGCGCTGAGGCTGTCCGAGATATTGTCGAAAGCCACGTGCGCCAGAGGACATACGCTTTGCAGGACCATGCCGATCCCCTTGTTGGGGGTAGGGCGCCCCAAAAGCCTCATCAGCCCTCCCAGGGAATTCCCTGTTCCAAGGGTGCTGGGGACCGCTGGCATCGCGGGAACGCTTCCTCCGGAGTCAGAGAGGCTGGAGCTGCCTGGTGTCTGCAGAGTCCCAGTGCCAGGGTTTGGAGGTGGCAGCCCAGGACGGTGCCGCCGGGGCAGGGAGAGTGGGCTGCTCTGAGGTGACCTGCAGAGCATCCCAGGGCAGAGCCCAGGCGGCACCAGCCCCCGCAGCCCCCGGAGCCCCCCCAGCCCTGGGCGCAGCTGCAGCGCCTTTGAAGAGGGGGAGCCCAGAGCACTGTTACTATAGTTACTGCAGGGCTGAGGGTAACAGGCAGAGAGATATTTAAAAATTGATTGTTCTAGCAACAGCTCATCCTTGTTTGGCAACATCAGGCACATGATGTCAGCTTGCTGAGCCGAGGCCCCTCAGCCACTGACAATCCCTTCTCCAAGAAGCGCTGGTGTACGGGGAATGCCGGGCTCCTTAGGGTTGTGCACAAGAGCTGCGAGCTGCTGTCAGCAGGGGGATGCAGGAGGGTGCTGTTGAGGCTGGATGGGTGGAAGCTGCAGCTCTGAGCTTGGTGTGGAGACGGTGACCTCTGCCAGCTGGTGCATGAGGAAAGGGCTTTTTTGATCCTCTCTCAATGGGTCACCAGCTCTGAGTCTGAACAGATGCTCCGGCAGGCTCTCATGGCTTTGCAAGGCAGCTGCCTCCTTGCAGATATGGTCTCACCCTTTGCTCAGTCCCTGTGGGACCCTGGACAGAAGAGGAGAGCAGGGGACAGAGAGTTGGGCTGGGATGGGGTGGCTGGAGCTCCAGGAGCTGCCTGCCCAGCCGGGACCCATCCTGCGAGACTTCGAAGGAGAGGGACATGCAGCTGGCAGGGGCCTCTGGTCGGCTCCTCTCCCTGGTGGGCAGGTGATGTGCTGCCTCCCTGTGCCCCACGGACCCAGCAGTGCCCCGTGTCTGTGTCCACCTGGTGGCAGAGCCAGCAGTGCCCCATGTCCACTTGGTGGCAGAGCCAGCGGTCCCCCGTGTCTGCCTAATCATGGCTCTGCCTGGGATGCTAAAGCAGCATCTCAGGGGATTCTGCTGGCTGGGGCTTGCAGTCGCCAGGAGCGGCTGTGGAGGCTCAGGAGGCAAATGCATGCCACATGGCCCCATGAGGATGCCACCTCACGCACGGCATGGCCGACTCCCTGCCCACCGGGTCGGGGCCCAGCAGGGACCTCCACTTAAACGTCCCTGTGGAGGGGACGCTTCAGCAGCCACGAGTAATTTAGCAGCACAGGGGATGCTTAAGAGCAATTCAGAACTGTTTCTAGGGCAGGAAAAGCCTGGCTGAAAGAACAACAAATATTGGATTTGTTTTGTGTAGAGAAAATGGCTGCCACAGTGTCAGGACATTGTGTAGAAAGTGTTTTCATTCCTTGTAAATTAGCCCAAGGGCTTGTCCTCCTCCTGTACTCTTCCTGCAGAGCTCCGGGCTGGTTTTATTCACAGCACTGAGCGCTGTTGCTAGGTGCCAGAGAAAAGCACGAGTGTTTTGTGTGTTTTCTTTTTCAGACACCAAAACTGAAAGCTGACCATGTAGGGTGACCTCTGGGTAGGTGTCACCTGGAAACAAATAGCTTTCACCAGGCAGATTCAGAGTTAATTTCCTCCACGTTATGTGGCAGTGTCGCTGCCTTGGTCTGGGATGAAAAAAAAGAAACGGCGTTTCTGTCTCTCTCTCTTCCTCGCTGTTTCTCTCAGGGGCTATCCGCCATCCCACACAAGGACAGCGTTCAACCAGAAAGTCTTTGGGCTGTCTGGACAAGCAAGGCTCAGAGTAACCTGTGGAGGTATCATACCAAAGGGGAGCTTTAGCAAAAGCAGAGGTGAAAGGGGAGATGTGCTTTGCCCACCCTGGCTCACCCTGCCCGCAGCATGGGGTGGGTAGCACCCGTCCGCAGGGAGAATTTGGGTCTGTCCTGGAGCAGCTCTTGTGCATCACCTGGCTTGTGCCCATTCCGCAGGCTTCACTGGGGCAGGTGGTGCTGCTCTTGTCCTAATCATTGGCCTCACCGCTGTGCTCTCCCCACCCCTCCTAAGACCAGTGACCAATTGTTTGTGAGGGGATGTGGTTTTGGTTTTTTTTCCCCCTTTCTTCCTTCCATAAGAAGAGATAAAAGGCAGGGCAGGAGGCACCAGGCTTAGGTGGTGCTGGTGATCAGCTGGTGCACGCGGAGAGGAGGTGGCTGTGAGAAGACTGTCCTGCTAGAGCCAGGAGAAGATGTGGAAACATCCAGCAGCAGGGATGGACCCACCACCACTCTTCTCAGATGCGTGAGTCACAGGGAGCCCTGGAGAAGAGAAACGTTTTGATCATTTGCATTTTATGCGTGAGGAGGTTAATTACAATGATGGTAAAGACAGTCATTGGTATGACAATTTGATTAGAAGGGAACTTTGATTCTCAAAGAGATCTAGCTAGGGGCAACGTCTCTCTCTGAAGCAGCAGTTTTTTATCCCAAAGGCTGCAGGAGCCTGTTGTGGGGGGACCGGGGAGAGCTTTGGTATGATTTCATGCACCAGTTGGAATATCTTTATCTGAGTCACTGCCTGTGCTTATAAATCCCTGACTGTGAGCAGGGGTGATAAGATCTTGAGGCATTCCTGTCTGTGCTGTAAAGAATCAGGAAAGATACATTAACAAAGTTATTTAATTGGTATGCATCAGTGCCAGGAGCTTGGGTAATAAACAAGAAGATTCAGAATTGCTCATTTATGAGAGCCAATTTGAGCTATTTGTTGTTGCCGAGACCTGCTGGGAAAGTTAACTGGAAAGTTAACATTGGAAAACCTACAACCAGAAAAGCGTCGGGTTATACCTCCCTGGGAAAGACTGGTGGGCAAAGGGGTGGAAGGTCAGTCCCCTTCATAAACGGCACTTCAGCAGCCGGTGATCTCAGGCAAGATGGATGTCCTGGTGTGCTGAGCGTGGGGTGGGATGGCGGTGGCTGTTTGGTGTGAAAAACGGAATGTGTGACAGAGCAGGAGGATCAGCTCCATGAGAATCTACAGAAAAGACCAGGTTCGCCTGGGATGTTTTGCTCGGAGTGATGTGTGCTGGAGGTCCCACGCTACCAGAACCAAAATGGCCTTGACATTTCCAAAAACCATACATGATAGATGCAGCTCCTGAGCCAGTGAACTAAGAATTCTGTGTTAGCCCTTGTTTGGACAGAGAGGGACTGGTCACTGAACTGAACCTTCGAGGTAGCTTTGGTGCAGGGGGTTGTGACCCAACTATGTTTCTTATGTACAAACACAGCAAAATCCAAATCCATATACGGATGTACACAGTGTTTTAAAAAGGCTAATTTCACAAAGTTGAAAATAACTTATGAAGCATATCATTTGGGAGCAAGGATTTTAGGAGAAAGATGTAAACGAGTGAAAGAAAAGAGCTGAAGATAACGAATGTAAATGAAAAGCCAAGTCTTACAGACTGTTGATGCAGGAAGGAGACAGCTTTGCTGGGAACCGGTGACCCTGCAAGGGAGGAAGGGATGCTTCCACCTGGGCTGGAAGGGCTAACTCCTTTCATGGATGCAGTAGAGAATAGTTAGAAGTCAGAGGTTATCTCCTACTGGTGTGGCTGGAGCAACGTGCCCGGTTCTACTAGCTGTGCAAAGGTGGAAGCTGACATGCAAGAGAAGAGTTAGGAAGAGCTGTGAGATGATTACAAAGAATGAAATCATGCTGTAAGGTAAGAGCCTGCAGGAGAGCGATCTCTTATTTTCTATCAGAGGCAGGCTGCGGAAGCAACTAACTTCTGCCCAGAAGTACTTATGTAGGGAGTGGGGCTCTGATGGCAGACAGCTCTTGTCTGGCAGACAAAGGTCTGTCTAACTAGATGCAGCTGAAGACAGACAAGTTCAGATTAGAAAGAAGCTACACAATGGAAACTGAGTGTAATTAAGCACCGGAGCAACGCACCTAAGTTCTCTTCCTCGCTAGAAATACTGCAGTGAAGATCAAATGTTTTCTTTCTAAAAGGACTTGGGGTTGTTCAAACCGGAATTAATCCAGACCAGTCTGATGGCCTGTGCTTAGCACAGGGTCAGGCTGGGTGATCATCAGGTCTCTCCTGGCCTTATTACCCACAAATGGATACGCAGATAGGGTACAGATGGCTCTCTAAAAAGTCTATTTGGCCGAGCCTGGGCACAGGGGAAGCCCTACTCTGGAGTAGGGCTGTGTCAGGACGCAATGGCTCGGGGACCACAGCAGAGAGCCGCTCCAGCCCTGGTGGGCTGCTTAGCAGGGATGGAGAGGGCTGTGGGGGAGCAGGCAGGGCAGAAGACACCAGAAGGCCAAAGCCAGATGCGGGGGGTTTTAAGCAGTGCAGAGAGGGGGAGAGCAGCGGGCTCTGCCCGTGCAGCCTGGCTGGGGTGGTGCAGGGTGTGTGCTCTGGGGGGATGCAGGGGGGCATCCTGCCTGGCTGTGGGTCCCTGTGGGGAAGGCAGCTCTTCCTCGGGGGAAAACGTGCCCTCGAAGAGCTCCTTCTGGAGAGGACTCTCGCTTTGCTTCAGACAGTATGCCTTGTTGATTTTTTTCAACTTCTTTGACAACTCCTTTTTAAGGGAAGAAACTAAAGTGCCAGCGCTCTGACCTGCTCACTGAGCTCTAGACCTGTGCAGGTGAATCACCCTTTCCTTTACCTTTGAGTGCCCAGGAGGACTTTCCCCAGCTGTTTCCAGGGCAGCCGATTGGTGCATTTCACTTTGCATTTAAGTATTGTTATCTGTGTTTGTCATGCCCATGGCAGTCTCCCCCAGTTTTTAGTAGCTGTCAGTTTAAGTTATAGCTGCCTGGAATGGATTATATAGAGTCTTATTTGCATGGAAGAAATATTTGAATACATCAACATGCCTTGAATGCTTAAGATTTAAACCACATGAGTACGCAGGCTCAATGTATGGGAATAAGGAGGAATGCAAGCAGTGTTACTGCCACGCAGGTCTTCCCGTCGCGTTCAGCAGAGTCGAGCCTTGGGGACTTCTGAATAGAAGGTTCCCACGTGTGCGTCTGCTGCCTCTTGCCCTCTCCTTAGGACCGCTGGAGCTCCGAGCATCCCGTTGGCTCCTCTTGCTGTGGCAGGTCCCAGCAGAGGAAACACAGGGGGTTTTCTCTAATGCAGTAGGAAGCATAGCCCAGGTTTGCAAGAGGGGGATGCTGGAGAAGAGGCTCTCCTGCCAATAGCTGCGCTTCTCTGGTGGCTTGTCACTGTCCTATGTTGTGCCTTGCTCCCTGAAAGCCCTGCAGGCTCTTAAGTCTCCCTGTCCTGGCAGTCCCTTGATGCATCAGAAAGACCATGAAGGACAATGACTGTTTGTTTCAGCGTTGGTCTTAATCTTTGGGAAGCAGTACTTTCCTGTTCCTGTGATTCCTCTTCCCGTGATCATGCGGTGTAAATAAATTGCACCCCGGCCTTCTCCTCTGGGTTGGGACATGCCTTGACCCAGGATTCCCTGGTCTTGGCACCGTGAGGCTGAGCTCTCTCCAGCAGCCTGTGGAGAGCTGGGTTTGCACTTGGTCGGTGTCCACATAGCTAGTGCTTCCCAGGGACCGGTCAAGCCCCTTCTCCTTGTTTCTGACAGTCTCTTTTGATAGTTCTCTTGTTCGTCTTTGTCAGCACTCGTACATCTTTGTCAGCACTTGTACCTTCTGCCTTTTCACTCACGTTGGACAATACTCGCCTTGCTTTGCAGAAACCCTTCAGACAGAGGCTCAGTACCAGCCTGTGGCCCTGTCCTCCGAATCTGCGCACCCTGTGCATACTGCTTCTCTTGCTTTGGCAGGAGCAGAGGCAGTGAGGCTTCCAGGGCCGTTAAACAAATTTGCCACTACTCTAGAGCCTTGCTTAGTTCTTTGTGTGTTTTCCTTCTCTGTACATAAATGCGCAGACATCTGGGTCAGTCAGTGCCGTCCTTCTGTTCCAGCTACTGCACAGCATCTGCTTGCTTTCTTACCGCTTAATAAAAACTCCCTCTCCTTTTGTCTCCTACATGTAGTTCTTCATCCTGAAGCAGGTGATGGACTTGTTAGCTCTGGAAATACTTGGCACCTGCTCCGTGCTCCATCTCTACCCAGGTTTCTGAGTGGTTATGCTTATGATATGCTATACTTTTGAACCCTAAACGTACAGTTGCTTTAGGGGATAAATCAACCCTGTAGCAACACCAAGAGACAGAGTAGTTCTTTTCTGACTACTGCTCTTTATATCACAGTTTTTATACAGCAGTTAATTTTGTTGACCTGCAGCAGCATCTTGCCTGGATGCTGTGGTTGCAGCCTTGTTGTACAGGGTACAACAGGAGCACGGGAACAGCCCTCGCCCCGGAGAGCTGACAGGGCACATCCCTCCTCCACTTGAGCTGCTGACCTCTAGCATGGGCCTGTCTAGAGACCTCTGATAGATCAGCAAGGATCACTTTACATTGACAAATACAAAACACGGTACCTTGTATCAATGGCTTTTCTCTAGAGTAAATAACTCCTTTTGTCAGATTTTCCTGCTGCATAATCCCCCACACTCCAGCCTCTCTTTTTTTTTTTTTTTGACCTATATTATTCAAGCTCCTATTCAATTCTACCATTGTGCAAATCAGGTGCCCAGATATTCTCCTCTGCTGATTCATAGCTGGCACCTCGATACCCTCTGACATGTGTAAAATGCTCCTCTCTGTGTGAGCCAGGTTCTCGCTAACCTTCTGCGCAGTGCTTGCGCATCAGAATACGAACAGAGGTGCCGAGTCTGACACACGCAGCTACTCCTTCTACACTGTGCTAGCTTCTGCAGTGGCATTTAAGCTGTTCTTAGTATCAATATTATTCCTACCCGCATGTACAACTTCTTATTGCTGATAAACTGCAGTGCATTCACAGCTCTCTGCCTTTTCCTGGAGCTACTGAGGCTGGAGAGGTGGATCCCCCCCAAAATGCTGAAGATGCTCTAAACATGAATGAGTAATTGGAAAACTTTGCGTGGGGGCTTTGAGTGCTATAGACTGAAGAGCTGGATGGAGACCTGAGCTGGGGAGGGCACTGCAAGTAGCAGCCTGTGCAGCTGGTTATCCGGAGCACCTGGTGATGCCAGGACCTTGGTGTATTTGGAGACAGCCAGGTGAAGACATCTCACCCCACACGGTGCAGCTAGTCAGTAACTTCTGCCATGCATCAAGCAAAGGCACTTGGCACTAAGTCCCACAGCTTGGTGGGAGAAGGACCTTCCAGACAAGGGCAGTGGCGGTGATGAGTCCTCTCTGCTGGGCGAGGGGCTAGCTGGCAAGGATCACAGAATCATAGAATGGTTCAGGTCAGAAGGGACCTTAAAGATCATCTCATTCCAACCCCCCTGCCCTGGGCAGGGACATCTCCCACTAGACCAGGTTGCTCCAAGCCCCGTCCAGCCTGGCCTTGAACACCTCCAGGGATGGGGCAGCCACAGCCTCCCTGGGCAACCTGTGCCAGTGCCTCACCACCCCCACAGTAAAGAATTTCTTCCTAATATCCAATCTAAATCTACTCTCCTTCAGTTTGAAGGATGTGGAGCTTTGTCTCTTTGTGGGTAGGTGGGCATGAGAGAGGCGTAGCCTGACTGATTGGAGGAAAAGCGTGTCCCAGGCTGCATTTCCCCCACTCACGGAGAGCTCTGCCCATCACCAGCCCCCCTGGCAGGGGACTGAGTAAAGCCCAGGCTCCATGCGAAGGTGACACCCCCAGGAACAAGTAAGGGAGCAGGCAGCAGAAATCAGTGCCGTGGCCATCCAGGATGGTGTGCAGGGACTTCTGCTCCCGGGCTCCTTGCAAGGAGTTGGGCCTGATCCTTCAGAAAGGGCTCCTCTTCCCCAAGGGCTGATCTTGCACATCACCCTGCTGCTCAGCTGGGAGCTCAGAGGAGCTCGTGGAGTGGTGGGTTTCTTTTGCAGTCTGTATGAAGTGATGTCTGGAGGGTTTTCAGTTTGTGTTGTCATTAGGACTTACATGAAAAAAAAGCTTGTGACTGTAACTGGGAGGTGAAAGCTAACAGCTTGTCTCGGCTATTATTATACATGCCAGAAGCAGTAATGATTAAAGGGACTGCACTGTGAGGTAAAGAGATGCCATCCTGGAACCAGATGACTGGGTGATACAATTAAGATAAAGAAATCACATATTGTTGGCAATAGGGAAGCAGAAGTGATGAAATGTGTGATTGGGAAGTGTGGGAACAAGATGAAATTAAAGAAAAATCACAATAAGGAGCAGAAAATGAGCAGGACTTGGAACAAGAGATGCCGTTGTTGGGAAGATAAGAGGAGCAGAAATAAATTGAGAGCAAACATCCTTGGAGTAGAAGTGAAGACATACAAAAAAATCTTTCCAAACTCTATTAAAAATAAGTTGCTGTGCTAAAATGAGAGCATTACAATCTAAAAGAAATGACAATATTAAACCATTGGCCTCCGTGCTCAGGGAATGACACGGCAAAAACCCTCACAGGTTGAGCCATGCCAGCGTGAGACTTTCTGCGGGGACCCAAACCTGCGTAATTATTGCACTGTTCAGGAATGGAGCACCTGCGATTTGTTAGCAGGGGTATGGTTGTGACTTACCCCCCGCCCCCCCCAGTAGGGCTCAGTGACCACAAATAAACCAAAGCCAAAAGCGTTGTGTGGAAATGAGGGAGGAGCTGGCGGTGCTGGTGAGGTGACGAGGACCAAGAGCACGGGGTGGCAGATGGGTGGTGAGGTGTGTCCGTGTGTCCAGCACTGCTGCTGGCAGTGCACGCGCTCGCACAAGGATGGGGCTGCCGGAGGTTTGAGGAAGAGCCTCAAAGAGCGAGGTGGGACGGGGCACTCTGCGCTGTGCTGGAGAGGCTGATGCCTTCTGATGGAGCAATGCCCTGTGTGCGCACCTGTGAGTGTGTGCTGTGTTATAGCCCTGGAAAAGCCGGGAAAGGCCTGGCCTGTCCCTGCAGACAAATGTGCCATCAGAGTTCCTGCTTTTGACTAACACAGGTGATGGTGAGTGGTATAGCTACATAGTTATGTGCCACCAGGAAAGGACTCAACAGTGCTGTGGAGTGTTGAAGAGCAGACTGAAAACCTCAAAGGGTGCGATGGCACCTGGGGTGGCAGGGGGTGAAGTGCCATCCCCTCTGGTAGAGCCGCTTGGGGCTCCCTTCTGATGCCCGCAGACAGCAGTGGCAGTGACCCTGGCTTGCTGACAGCTCACCCGCAGCATCTTCCCAGGAGCATCGGCACTAATGCAGCCAGCGGGACTCTGCCACACGCAGGGGTCAGAGCCATCCCTGGGCTGGAGTCAGGGCTGCACTCAGAAATAGATGCGAAACCTCTTTGGCACAATTCTTCCCCCAGCAAGGTATGCGTGTATATGTATGCACCGTCTCAGGAAGCTCCTTGTACAAGAGGAAGAAAAAAAGGCCTCATGATTGCTATTTCTAAATCCTGGGGAGGCTCAGGGATGTGCTGGTGACAGGGCTGCATAAGCAGGTTGGTAGCACTGAAACGTGTGAAAGGGATTCTGTCCTTGTGCTGAATACAAGATGTCTGTGCCGAGCTGCAGCTCCGAAACCTGTCACAGCCGATGGGAAAATTGGCTGTCTCCGGAAGGGAGCTGCTGCTGGTAACCGCTTCCAGCGGTCGACTGAGCCCAGGAAGGCACTTTCCAAGAGCCCGCATTGCCCTGAGACGTACCAGCACAGGGGATGATGGGGCGCCCAGGCACTCGTGGCCATGGGGAGCCCAGGACCCCTGTGGGGATGCAGCACCTGGTGCATGCAAGCACCATTAGCGTGGTCCTCCCCAGCATCTCTCCTTTGGACAACCACAGTGGTGGCACTGCTCTTCTTGGGGTTGGGGTGCCTCTGTTTAGGCTCCAGGACATGCTAACTCCCTGGCCTCAGTGACATGCTCCCTCCTTGTGTTTGTCTCCACGTGCCCCAGGGGTGTACCCTGACACATGGCACAGTGGCTTGAGAGCTCTTACTGCTGCAGAAAAGGCTTTGGGTCACATCAAGATGAAAAGTGATAATGTATCAGCTCCGGGGTGCTGGGGCAGGCCTGGGGGCCGTGTGAGTGTACCCGAGGTGGTCTGCAGGCCAGATCCTCTTGTGTATCTTTGCTGTATCAGAGGAGTCTGCCCAGGGGATGCTGCGCGCTGCCTGGCTTCCATGAGGCACAGTCCCTTGGGATTCCCTCCGGCAGATCCGCACGGGAGGTCAGTGTGCCATGTCCTCCTTGAAATTATCAAAGGGCTGGCAGCGTGCTCCCGAGGTGGCAGGGCGGGCTGGCTCCCTGCGCTGCTTCTCCTTACAAATCGTTCATTTAGAGATATTGTGATATCTCTGTCACAACCGATATCTCTCTCTATGGAGCAACGAGAATATGTTTGCGTAGTTAACTCCTAAATCTTGTTGGTGTGGGGGAATGATTGGTTGTTGCTGTCCTCCTTTTTTGATGCTTTCAGTGACCTCTCATTTGTTTTGAGGAAGTTCTATTAATATACAGAGCCCACAGTCCTGTGCAGGGAGAAAGTTTTATCTAATTACTGAAATTAAAACTTTCAAGGTTGGTAAATCTCCAAGGCGGATGACAAGTGAATTCAAGTTTATTTACAGTTCCCAGAAACATGAACTGCAAAATACTGCTCTGTTCAAAGTGGAAAATGAATGTCACCTGGGTGCCAGGCAGCACAGGGAGGGCTCCGGGAGCAGCCCCGTGGCACGGCTCGGTTCCCTGGGCACCTCTGCCAGGATGTGCTCAGCTTGGGTACCCCGGAGCAGGGAGCAGGTCCTGGCATGGGGCTGCACAGACGGTCCCTAGGGACAGCGGGTGAGCCCTGGGCTGCTGCAGGGCTGGGTTCTGTCTTGAGTGCTGCTTGTTGGGATGGTCTGTTTGGAGAAGGAAACCGAACATTCTCCATAATGTTAAAAAGCAGGTTTAAAACTGAGCATTTTCCGCCTGGCAGCAGGAGCCGGTGCCTCCCGCTCCCGTCCTGGCAGGCTGTGCTTGCTGTTCGCATCCTGCACTATCGATCCAGCCGGTGAGTCCTGCGCTTCTCTTGCCGTCTGCGCTTTGGAAATGAATCTTCTTAAACCTCCAGTTGGCAATTCCAAGATACATTTTTCCACCTGTCATTTTCTCCTTGACCTCTGCAAAGAGTTATGGGATAGAAGCGAAATTCAAATCAGGCAACTGCTTTATCTGCTCACCCTGCGTTTCCTTCCTCTCCAAACTAAAAATGAAAGTACTATGACACCTGCACAGATGGATTGAGTCAGGGTGAAGATTTTAAACTTTATTCAATAAAGTGTTGGAGCTAACCAGGAAAATATTATTTTATCTCTTTAACACATGTGCTCTGAGCTGCTCAGGGCCTCCAAGCGATAGATCTTCCCTGAGACTTGGAGGCATTTGCCATTACACCTCGCAGAAGGAGCCGTGCTGGTGTCGTGCAGGCGCAGCGATGCTGTTGGCCCTGGGTGCTGGACGTGTGCACCAGCTTGGCTCTCTGGTCTTTTGCCTCTGAACCTTCTGCTTCTGATCAGCAGAAATGTGTAAGGATGGAAGTGTCTCGGGTAGGATGGATGCCCTCTTTCTCCCTCTTAAGGATCTCCATCAGCTCCAGCAGTTCCTGCCAGTGAACGATGTTTTGTGCAGTGCACAGAAAGAAAAGCTGTATCTCTATGTAGCTGAATGAATTTCAACTTCAACAACAAGAATCGCCTCTTGCATATTAGGATCTAAACCTAAAGCTTGGTTCTGGTCAAGAAGCTGTTTCCTGTTCTGTGATGGGCCCAGGGTGAGGGCAGGGCTGTCCCTGGGGGCTATAGGAATCCCGTGTCATTATCCTGTGCATCTTGCCCCTACAAAATCTCACAGGCAGCTGCCTGCACTGTTAGTGGCTCAATTACAAACACAGGGCTTGTCTAATGCTTCTCTTTTTCTTCTTGATTAGCTGTGGATTACCACATGTTCTGGCACTGATTTTTGGGAATCTCCCTTGTCTCCTAGGTGACCACATATAGTTACTACTCATTATCTGGCACTCTGAAGCTGTTTTTAAGGACAACAGTAAAGTCTATCAAGCAGTGGAGAGTGGAAATGCAATGACCCTAATTCAATGAGTATGTGTTTAAACTGGGAAATTCATAGCGATGCTGAATGAGGAAATGTAAACACCGGAGCAAGGACTTCCACTTCTTTAGGTTTTTTTTGTTAGGTGAGGAGGTCACGAGTATAGCATGAGTCCAGCAAAGCTGAGTGTGCCCCAAAAATGTTGTGGCTGAGCCTCCTTCTTAGGACTTTGTCTGGCCAGCGCCCCAGGTTCAAATCATTACCATCAGTGAGCTGCTGCCAGAGTCCAATTTTGCTTTTTTTTCGGTTGTGTCTGAATTACTAGACCAACTTCTGTGGCTCACAGGGCTGCAACCTTGACCCAGGCTGAGGTCAGGCTGGGAAAGGATGGCCCTTGTCAGGGTCCCTGAGCTGTTCGCTTATGCAGGTAACTCCGGAGCCCTGCAGGAGCTGCAGCCCTTTGAAAAGCTGAGCGAGAAGAGCCTTTCCTCCCTGTGTGATTTTGCACGCAGATGGCCTCAGATCTGCGCGTCTCAGTACGCTAGTCTCACTGCTGCTGACACAGGGGCATACTGGTGCAGGGGAGCTACCACCAGTTCTCCCCGTCTCGGTGTCCAGGATGATGGCTATGGGGGGGTGAAGGTGCAGAAGCCCATGTCCCGTCCCCATGCAGATGCCCCCCCCATCTCCAGTTGTTCAGGTGTGTTATACAGGCCCTGCGCTGCCCACATCCCTCAGTGGGGGTTGAGGACCTGTTGCCCCTCTGCCCTGTGCTCTGCTTTCCTTGTGGGAGGGATGGGGCACGAAGTTCTCCCCAGTGCCTGCTCCTCACTGGGGCTGCCGGGCGTCCCTGGAGCCTCCTGCCTTCTTTGGCCTGGATCTAGCACGCTGCCGCCCTGGGAGGGATGCTGTCAGCCGCCCTCGGAAGATTTGTGTCCAAGGTGTTGAGGGTTTTAATGGTTGGGGTCTGCGTGGTGGGCACAGGGAGCGGGCTGTCCCTGGCCCAGCAGCTGGTGGAGGGGCTCGGGGCACCCTGATTGCTGGTGCTGCACCCTGGGCTGCCGGCCCACGTGGGTGCTCTCCTCCCCAACACCATTACAGACCCATTAATGTTGGCAGCTCAGACCCACAAATCGCCTCCAAATCACTTGGAGACTGGCAGAGCAGATCAAGTGCCGTGTGGGGCACTGGCAGGCAGGAAGGATGGCAGCCCAGCCCCCTCGCAGGGAGCTGCTTTCCCGGGCAGAGGTGTCGGGATGGCTGGGAGCAGCTTGCCTGCAGGCACCCGGTGTCCTCCCACCCCTCCCCAGCGGCTGTTTCCTTTTCTGTCCTTTCTGAGCCTTTCTGCAGGTTTTGTGGCCGCTGTTCTCTGAAGTCAGCACCGAGTTTCCCTTCTCAGAATAATGGAATTTAATGGAATTGAATTCCTGCTGGGCTAATTTCTGTGCGGTAAAAATAGCTGCAGTGATGATGCATGTAATGTACGTCCACTGCCACCTTCGCAAGGGGAAGTGTGAGTTAGTAGTGGCAGAAACATGGGACACGGTGACAATTTTTGCCTCATCTTGGTCCTTCAGTTCCACAGAACTGCTCGTGAGGCTGATTCCTGCTGGGGCAAAAGCCCTGGTGTCATTACCTGGGGTATGGAACATCCCCAGGGCTGGGATGCTGGAGCGTGCCCTGCCTCATCGCCCGGGCAGGGACCCTCCCAGCACGGTTTGGTCCAGCCACAGCCGAGGGGCACGGCTGGGTTTCAGAGAGGTGCTAAACAACGGCAGTAAATGGGTGGGGACTTGCAATGAGGAGGCTGATGGATGCTGTTACCGGTGTTGCTGCATGGAGCCATCCTCCGCATCTCCCTCCAGTCGTGGAATTTCCCCGTGGCACTCGGCCTCATGGCAGCGAAATAAAGCTGCACTCCCACAAAGATAACATTACTTCTGCTCTGCTCGGTGGACTGCCTTACACAAGAGGAGTTGAGACAAAGATCAGAAAAGCAAATTATTGGAGAAATGGTTTGTTTAATATAGGAAATTTGGGGATCTAACAAACACTGATGTGGATGAGGGCAGAGCCTATAGACTTATAAATCATATAAATCTGGGCCATCTCATGTCGGTGAGAGCCTAAGTGGTCCCCAGGGCACAATTAGAATCAGAAAGGGGGCCTACACCAGAAGAAAGGAAGTCAATATAGAAAAGTCCAAATTCTGTACAGGAATGAGAAATCAAAAGCAGAAATACATATATATATACACACACATATATATATATGAAATATTTGGCAAGGCAAGACTTTTGCAGGAAAGGATGTGGGTGTGATAATGCTCTGCTGTTGCCAAAAAGCGAAGTGTTATCATTTTAGGATGCATCAACGTGAGTGTTGCCTGTATAGGCCTGGGTATAATTGTTCCCCCTGCATCTGATGTCAGGGAATAAAAATACTTTTTATTTTTTAAAAAAATAATGAAATATGTATTACTTCTAAGAAAAATACAGAGAAATTGGTGAAGCACTGGAGAATTTCAAGAAAAATGCTGAGAGTCCCAAAAGATGTGGCTCACAGAGAAAGGCTGAAAGAATTGATTCTCGTTGGTCTGAAATGGGACAACCAGAGCAGGGAATGGGACAGTCATAGGAAAGTGACAGTCATAATAACAGGAAAAGTTATTACACGAAAGACAATATTCAGTTGTCTTCTGTCCTTTACAGTCTTAAATGTCTATGATTTTGAAAAAATGGACTACTGGTTTCTTGCGAATGAGGTTATAGATGAGGACAAACAATAATCAATATTCCTCTGAGACTGCCGTGGGAAAAACCTGTTCTTTCTGAAGGCATTTGTTACAACATCAGAAACAAGAAGGAAAAAGCTTAGGAGATCTGCAGGCGACGTCAGCAGAGCAAAGCCAGACGTGGTTGTATGGCACTGCGAGGTAACGTGGCGGGGCTAAGGGCAAGATGAAATTATAGCTGGATTTGGGGGGGGAGTAAGACGACTACCAGCGGATTCTGTATTCGAAGTGTCTGGGGATGCCAGCTGGAGAGGTAGGTTTGGTGTCAGCGTGTTCAGGGTTTGTCTACGCCAGTCAGCAATCGTGCGTGACGGGAGTGGGTCAGTAGATCGCAGCAGTTGTTGTCGGGGCCCCTGCACCTCCTGCGTGTGCCGTCTGGAGGTTTTACTTGGGACTAGACTCCGTGTCACCTCCCCTCCCTCCCATGTCCTGGCCAGGTGGGTGCCTTGAAGCTGATTAGGTTCATTGCACCCTGATTATGGGTTGGAAATGTCCCATGTGCACCTGGAGAAGAGTTTCTGGTTTATTTTTCTCTGAGAGAAACCTTTTATCCTGTACTAAAGCTGCTCTGCAAATAAAACTAATCCGTAGGACTGCGGAACTTGCTTTAAAACCCTTCTGCTGCTCTGTGCTGAAGACAACTGCTGGCAGAGGGAGCTCTGCTTGGCCCAGAGGCAGCAGAACCAGCAGCTACAGGTGAAAATGTACGAGGTTTGCTATTAGGGATGAATAAAGGGATGTAAAGAAATCCACAGAGAGAGGCCTCTGCGCTGAAGGGGGAACTTCTTGTGTCCTAGTCCTTGTACATAACGTATCCAGGGATCACAGACATCCGAAAGCTCAATGCTTTGGCTGTGAATGCTTGAATGGAGCAGCAAAGTTTAGGGCTACAGATCTATGCCCCGAGCAAATCACACAAGAGCAGCTGTGTGTACAAGCAAGCAGGCTTATATTTTGGAAACAGGCATCTGACGGTATGGCAGCTTTGGCCCTGATTCGTCTGGGAGCGGTTCTGCTCTTCTGCCCTGTTCTCTGTCGTTGTTAAGGGGCTGCATCATCTGTGGTGGATTTTTCTTTTTTGTTTTGTTAACCAGGACAGGTTGCTTTGCTACAGGTTTTTCTGTGTGTCTGTGACCTTAATCACAAACGTCACAACCTCCCTCTCCACCAGCCTGTGGGGGAAGAGAGAAATTCCCGATTATTTCAATATTCTGTCCAGCCTGTGAGTCAAGGGAGGGAGGGACGCAGTGTAAGATGGTCAGTGGGAGTTAATCAAGTTACCCGGAGAGCTGTTGGCTGCGGCTGTGCTTCCCCTGGCTTCCTGACTCCTCTTGGGTGAGCAGGTGTCTTTTTTCCGCCTCTCCCGCCCCGGCACGGATCCCAGTGTGACTGATGCTGATGAAGGAGCAGGTGCCACCATCCTTGCACTGACGAGGTGTGTGTCCTGCAGGACGTCGTGCTCCTCAGTCCCCTGTAACTCTGCCTCCAGCTAGTGGACCTCCACCAGCTCCATCCTTTTGTTGCCAGGATGGATCTCAGCAGTTTATAATCAACGCAGGCACCCTCTTTACCCGCCCAGCTAAAGGCTGATGTACTGTTGGCTGCTCTCCCACCCTGAGGAAGGAGGAGCTGCTTTGGTAATGAATTATGCTTGCTTGTTAGCAGCCAGGTTGTTTTCACTATTCTTTTCTCCAGAGCTCCTGAGTGATGCTACCTGCTCCTGAGAGCCTCATGCAATTGCAGTCTGCAATTTGCTCCGTCACCTCCTGCTGTTGTTATTGTTACCTCTGTGTCCTGGAAAACACATCCCGCGTGTTGCTTCCAGGGGAAGCCTTAGTGATGTGTGGAGAATAGGGAATATTTAGTTATATGTGCATGACTTGGTTTCCCTGCTTTTTAAGTATTTTTCCTAGGGGAACGTACAGATTATAGCCTGACTCTGAAGTGAAAGACAGAGGTTTGGGAATTGGTACTTGTGCCTGGTTGCCTTGTCTAGTGTTGCATAGCTCTCGCTGACTAAGAGAGTGTGTTTTAGCTCCTTCGTGGGACACAAGGATGAAGTCCTTTCTTCAAATGATGTGTTTGGGGTTTCAGATGGACTCCTGTCCTGGTGATCTGCTCTCTGACTGAATAAGGTTTTGCTATGTGCATTCTCCATGGGGGACTCCGCTTCTTGACCCAGATGGCCAAAATGCCTGGTTTGTCTTGGAAATGTTACTTTGCCTGTCTATAGCCGGTTCAGGTTGCAGTGCTGTCCCTCACTTCAAGGCAGATTTGAATTCCCTCCACAGTGGCTGGGGAGCATGATCTGTTCTTTGCAGGCCAGTTTTTGCTGGAGAAAACACTGACTGATGCTGGATGGTCTAGGGCTTGTCCTAAGGCAGGAGATCAGAAAGGTGCTACTGTCAACAAGCTCCAAAATGTGGCCAAGAGGAGATGATAGGAAGCAGAGGTGTGTGGGCATCTCTAGCCTCAGATCTGAGGGTGCAGCCAGGAACGACGAGCCTCCAACCCCCTGTCTGCTGGTCTGTAGAGCCCTCCTCTGGAGCCATGGCCCCAGGAGAGCCCTCGGCTCATCATCTCCAGAGCCGCCTGCGTCCACCACCACAGAGCCACAACCACGTGTCAGATGAGACAGGCCTACCTCGGAGCAAGGCCCCACAGCAGCTGCTATAAAGGAGTGTCCACCATGGAGGCATGCAGCACACCCCCATTGATGGCCCAGCAGGGAGGAGCAGAGATGTCCTTGTGGCCAGTGGGAGGTCCCCGTTCTGCCGGGGAAGCCGCCAGCTGAGCCAGCAGTGGATGCTGCGGTGCGGGTGTCCAAAAGCAGGCCCGGAGCAGGGGGTGGCAGACACCTACCTGCATGGTAGCCTCAGTAGCCAAAGCTAGAATGAAAGTCTCCTGGAGAAGTTTTTGCTTCATATGACTTTAAAGCTCTTTATGCAATATCCTCATGCTTTTTGTAGGTACAGGTATAATTATTTCATTATGCTTTCCTGTGAAGTGTGAAAACTATCTTTACCAATCCTCTTAAATTAGTTAAATATAATATTCAGTGAGACAGGAGATAGAGAAATGTTAATTGAAACTGGAGAGGTGTTTATAGGGTGATACAGTGTGGCCAACTGTGACTAAAATTAATGTTCGGGGTCCTTGATAGTGATTCATATTCCAGAGTTTATTAAATATTTTCAACAGCAGTCAAAGCCACATGGAGTAGTCCACTACATTTGTGGAAATCATCTGTGCAGATATATGGCACTCGGTAGGAACAGGCCAGCCAAAATAATTTTTAATTGGATCAGGTTCTCCCTGGGCTGCTGCAAGGATGCTTTTGAGCACTTTCTGTATTAGTGGGCTCACAGACCTGTCACATCCCATATGCCTTCTGGGGCCAGACCAAGTCCATCACAAACCATCCTCACGAGTGGGTTTTCCATGGGCTCTTTACACACAAATGGAGGCCCAGTTCTTCCTCAGAAAAATAAGCTCCCTTTTGATGCTGCAGGGCAGCAAGGACCCAGTTCCCCCTTGGCCCTGCTGCAAGGGCTCAGACGTCCTGCCCTCAGCAGACACCCCATCTATGATGTGCCATGGGGCAGTTCCTCCTCTTGTAGAGCTGTGCCCCCATCCCTGCTCTGCCACGTGCCTTCCTCCAGAGGGAGGACCTGGGGGACAGGCCAGCATCCTTCCTCATGGTGCCTTGGCCCTTGGCGTTGGGTGCTGCTGGGGACGCTGCACCAGACAAAAGACTGTCCAGTGGTCAGAAGGTACCTCCCAGCCCTGCGCCTCTGAAGTGCCTGGAAGCTGCTGCCAACCCTGGCCACAGCACGGCCCCTCTGCCCTCATCCAAGCCACCCCCAAACTGCTCAAGGGGCAGGGCAAGTCAAGGCATAGAAATGCAATCTGTGACTCATTAGCAGCTGCTCATTAGTAATGAAGAGCCAATCCTTCACCTCTGCTTTCCCATGCAGCTGCAGAGTAAGGGGTCTCTGGACATGGCTGCAGGGCACGTCATTGCTTGGGACACGTGAGTCTTCACAGGGAGCAGGGATCCTCCTGTTCCCTGGCAGGTCTGGGGAGTTCTGTGAGTGGGCAGGCAGGTCACCTCACTCATGAAGATGTCCCACTCTTTTGGGGTAATCAGTGACTCTTTAATTGAAGTATGTCCCTTTCTTTGTGCCCAGGTCTTTGTTGCTTTCACCCATCTGTCTCTGGATAGCAGAAGTGGGACTGTCCTCCTGACATTTAGTCACCAGGCAGCCTGTGCTCGCCTAGAGATATCATCTCTCTAATTCACTGCTGCGGCTGTTCAGAGTTACACACACTGCATGGAAAGGAAGAGGAAATGCAACTTAGCAGCTGATGAGTGACAATGATACATCACAGGCGACAGGCTCAGCATTTCTGCAAATCTTCTGCTTGCCTAAGGCACCAGAAAACATTTTAAGCTATTGAATACTGCAGCCAATAAGAGGCTGCAGTAATTTATTGATGTTCCCAGCTTGCCTTATTCCTTTCATCTATCTTTATGCCTGCCCTGGAAGGCTGAAGTAACTAATACTGCTATTTTTCTAATGAAGTTAGGTGAGCTGTTCACCTTTCACTAGTAGGGCCTGAGCTCTTTTTTCAGGGTCCTGACAGTAGTGAAGGTCAAGAAGCGCCCTTCCTTTGCTTTTCCTTGGCGTGTGGTGTGGTGCGGACCCACGTCTTTGCAGGAGGGAGCACGGTGTTTGGTGTGGGTGGGCTGACCAGCCTTCCAGAGCTGCTGCTGCAGTAGTTGCTCATTGATGTGTTGCTATTAGTTTGTTATGCGTGCTGCTAAAAATCCCTCCCTGGCCTAGAAAGCCTAGCTGCTCCGGGAAAGTCCACCCTCCGTGGAAACTAGACTCTTCCACTCTGAAATGTGGAAGATGATCAGGCTCTGTGTGTCTCTTCAGCATAAGGCTTTGGGGCTCAGATCTCATTGCCTTTTCAGTTAGGTCCGCGCAGACCTGTGCTTCCGACAAATGCCATTTCACACAGCTACTGAAAACTGATGAAATGATTCTGCATAATCCCATCGGCAGCTTGTTAAACTGATCAGCACATCCCATCACCATGGAGAGAGCCGGCTTCCATTGGAGGAGAATATACTAAAGAAGAAATCAATTTCCCATATAGCACCATCACAGCTGACACTGAACAAACTCCTGTTAGATCGATGCCCTTCTATGAACTTGTAACTGGCAGGAGCTGCCAGGGTATGAAAACTCATTGCTTTTTGTGCTGTTTTTCCATCTTTGAAACGGAATGCCGTTGTGCCACTTGCACTGCTCAAGCCGTCTGGTCCTTTTGTTATTGTTCTAGTATTTGCTTCTCGGATTTTGGACTGTCCTGTTTGTGCAATGGCTGGTTCATTTGCTTAAAAGCAATGGAATGAATTATCCAGTAAATCAGATCCGTGGTAGCATGAGCTTGGTGTGCCAGGGGTTCCTGTTCTTCCAAATTCACAGGCACAGATTAAGTGTCTGCTTCCCTAGGGAATGTCAGTACCCTGGGACCTTTGACAATGCAGATGTGATGGGATTGGTTTTGTTTTTTCTTTCATGAAGCATTTAAATTATCTAACTTGAATTATTTTGCTACTCGTATTAACAACAGTAAGCACTTGCAAAAGGAACCGTCAGTGATCCTCAAATTCCAAAGCACTTGTCACTCACTAGAATATTTGCAAATTAGCTAATGGTAGTCCTCAGAAATCAGAAACTGTTTTCAGTCTTTCTTTTGAACTTGCGAATACTAATGGAAGTTGCTGCCTGATCCCAAGAGTGTCAGGAAGAACAGAAACGTCTCCGCTGCCGTCTTACAGAGTGAGTGGGGAGTCTCCCCCAGGTTTATTGTAAAGACAGGAGCCTGCAAGAAGCCTTGAGGCACTAAATGCTGTGACACGTGGCTTTCACCCGTCATACTGTCTTCCAAGTTCTTTGCATTAATGCACCAGTGTTAGAGGAGAAGAATCCCTTCATAACAACGCAGTATTCTGGCACGTGAAACATGCTTGTGCCTCTTCTGTCTCTGCAGATGAAGGTCATAGCCTTGATGCTAAAGGAAGCAGTCATGACTCTTTTTCTAGGCTATAAGAGGTTAAAAAAGAAAAAAAAGAGTCCTTCAGCACACAGAGAAAATTCTCACCAGGCAAATTAATTTTCAAGCTTTCATGGCAGAACAAACAGCAACTTTGGATTTTCAACCTTGCTGCTTTTCTCTTAGAAAAACCTTGTCATTCAGTTGGTTGAGAGTTGGATGAATCTGTTTTGTCTGGAAACACGTTTCAGTGCGGGAATGAAATGTCATTTCCCCACTGGAAGACAAAGCAGTAGAGCAGCAGGGTTGTTACTTTGACCATTGTGTTACTGCCCTCAAACTTTTGGACCCCATATCTTGGTTCTTGACCTGTGCCTGTTCCTGAAGATATGTAGGGCAGCCCCTGTTCCTCTCCAGTCCCACAAAGGCTATCCTGTGGCATGCAAGTGTTGGACGACTGGTGTGACCTCCGCTGGCAGCTCAGCTGAGCTTCTGCCTTTGCTAGGACCTTTCCTGGGCGTGTGTAGGAAGAGGCTGGAGAGTCAGGCCATAGGGTCTGTATGCCAACAGGAGGACGGATGGCTGGAAGTGAGGACAAGGGAGATCCTCCCAGTCCTTGGATCTGGGTGTTCCAGCCAGGTACCCCATTACGGATGCAGAGAGACAGGCGTGTTTGGGCCACTTATAGCTGTCCAGTTAGCCTATGTGCAAGAGAAATTCCCGTAGATCTTTACAATTCCTAGCTCTCACTGCATATAGCGCTTTCTTTTTGTGGCACTCAGTGTTTTATAGACATATAATTTTACAGATAAAGCATCAAGGCTTTGCTTTTGCTACAAGACAAGCTACTGAAAATGTAACTTTGCGAATTTGTGCAAATGGGGTCTACTGATTATTTCATGGCAGAGAATAGGAGACACTTAAACTACTTTCAGAAGTCGTCTTGGTCTGAATCTGAGTGCTGCCTTATGAATCAAGGTCAGCTGGCGTAAGCCGTGCAAATGTTCCAAGCCTCTGGAGCTTAGGAAGGAATTTAGGAGGCTTTGAAGTGCTCTTGATCTTCAGAAGGACATCTGCAGCTAATGGTCTGTACTAGCGCGCCAAGAGCTGTAAGGTTACATTGCTACTGTCTTGAGCCTTCTCAGTCCCAGTAGGTTTCCAGGGCCCTTTAATGCAAGTTCAGAGAACAGCAAGTTGTAAAAAAAATGCATTCTCAGGCCAACAGCTGATAATCTAGTGCTGGTTAAGTCAGGTGTAAAATGTCATACTGGGGCTTTAACTATGGTGTTTAAACGCATGATAAAGTACAGCACACAGTATTATAAGGATTTCAATGAAAAGTTAAGTAAGCAGAGACTCCAGACTTCTCGCTATATGACTAAAGGTTCATTTTGTAATTGTATGTGGACAGACAAATATCTGTTTATTAGCTATGCCAAGTAGCGCAATAGTTGGCCAGATTGTTTTAGTTCCAACCTTAATAAGCAGGAAAAAAAAAAAAAGCTTTGCTGTGAATTCAGGATTGATGCAGGTTTTCAGGAATAGCTTTTTCATCCGGCTTCCTTCTCTCATTAGCTGATGGTGCCGGGAAGTTCTTTCCTAATGAGTGGCTGCAAAGTTCTGTGAGGCCTTCAGATGAAAACACCCACAGAAGCACAGCATAGGGTACAGTCACCTCCCAAAGCACACTGCGTGATGCGAGCCAAGACTTAAAGGCTTTGCTCAGCTGGATTCAGTTCAGATCTGGAGCTGTGATCATCTCCTGGGGGTGGGGGAAGGTTCTGCCTTCCAGTCCTGGAAGTTATGGGTCCAGTACCTGATGAAGCTGCACCAATGTCCTGGCTGCGGTGTCTGGGACGCAGACATGTCTATGTGACACAACCACCACCTTCACCCTCCATCACAGTGTTGGGACAGGAAGAGAAGCCTCTGATCAGACAAAATGCTCTCCCGAAGTCCCTGTTTGCTGTATGGCTCTTCTCCTGCTGGAGCTGGCCCACGTCCCCGTTGCCTCCCTCCATCCACGCAGCCAGCAGTGCTCAGCTGTGCTTGTGTTTCTTGGGCAGGACTTACCTGCAAACCCTCCTGTTTGCAGCTCAGAAGTGAAACAAAAGGTATTAAAGCCAAGCTGGGCGCTGTCTGGCTCCAGACCTTCTGCTCTGCCCAGGTGGTGGAGGAGACCATGCCCAGCTCTGGCTGAGGCAGAGGAGGTGCCTTTGTATCTGGCCTCAGCAGGTCTGTTGAGCAGGTTGGAAGATGGTTTTTGTGTGGAGACCCTAGTCAAGGCTGTGGCCATTGCCTTCTTGTCCCGTGGGGTGGCTCTGGTGAGGTGCCACAGCATGGTGGGACGTGCTGGGTGCTGAGGAGGGAGATGTGCTGTGACAGAGACAACTCTCAACTCCCTGAATTCCGAAGTGGTGCTTTATTAACTAACAAGGGCATTAAAAATGCACAGAGTCACTGGGCTGAGCATCAAGGTCCGTGACAGAAAGACAAATTGGACAACTAATAGGTTATGTGAATGGCAAGTTTTGGTGACAAGCTGACAGCGTGACACAGCAGAGTTGGAGCAAACAGATTACTTGGTGGTTCCTGAAAGGTCATATTGTCAGTGTCTCCGTCAGCGGGTGAGCGGCCGTTCATTGCTGCCAAACGGGAAATGACAAGGAGCTCTGCTGCCTCGGCTGTTAATGAAGGGCTCTCCTGCATGCTCTGAGCGCTGGTGTGAATTGTGAAGTTTCTTGGTGACATTTCCAAACAGCTGCTCCTCAGTCAGAGCTGTGGTGAGTACCCCTGCGCTGGTGTGAGGAGAGAGCTTCTGTCGGGTCCCAGGCACGTGCCTGCTGCCTGCATGAGGTGGGCAAGCCCAACCGGCTCTTTGGGAATGGAGGGAGGGCTTCTGCAAGCAGTGGTGAGTGCCACGTCCTCCCACCTGGTCTTCAGCTGCTGCTTTCTGCCTGACGTGCCAGCAAGCTGCTGGTTTTTATTCAGGTCACAGCATCAGCCACAAGCAGCCAGACGGGAGCCTGAGTGCCTGGCTGGATGCAGGGGGAAAGGGGCAGCAGGTCTCCATGCAGGGGCTGCCTCATCTCTGCCAGGAGCCCACCACAGGAGGGACCGAGCACAGGGGGCCTTGCCTCTGCCCCAAAGAGCTCACATGCACCGTTCACCCCAAATCCTAACCCGGGAGACCACGTCTGGCTGCCACTCACCGTGTCCAGGCAGCTGGGTTTTGGCTGTGACCCTGTGTCGTGGAGGGGACAGATGATGGGCATGGGAGCAGGAGGCTTTGTGCTGGTGTTGGCAGAGCAGAGGGGACCAGGGGAGGCTGTTTTGCTGGAAACAAGAAGAATAAGGTGCAGGAGGCCAGGATTTGGACTGTGGCCTTGATCCTGCAGAAAGAGACAGATGCAATGCCCTGGTTATTTGGCACTTCGTGGCTGGTTTTGACTGTGAATCCTAAGTGAGGACAGCAGCGATGCAGCCACCCTTCGGGAACAGTGAAACTAGGGAAGGGAATAACTTCCTGCAGGCAAGAAGCAGTTACAAAAATAGTGGCCTTTTGAGATGCCGCTTGGGAGCCTCCCCAGCATCCCTGGGCTGTGCTTGGGTCTCTGCGGGACATGCTGCATCTGGGGAAGCCTGGCTCCACGTCTCTGTACGGCATAGCCAGCAAGACCCGTAATTAGACTGTGTTTGCTTTGAGTCATCAAAATTTTAAAATGGTTGTCTAATATATCTTGGTAAATGCTCATTTCTGTCCCCTCTGGCCTGTTCATCTCACTGGCAAACTGATTTTCTCTCAGGAGGGACCAGTGCCGTGCTAGCACAGGGCTATCACCAGGTGTGACTCCAGGCAGAGCGGTTTGTCCTGGAGTCTGGGGGAACCATGGCTTTACCACACTTCCCTGGTTCCAGGGGAGGAGAAGTCAGCTTGGTGGCCTCACAATAGAGGTCAATCTAGAGCATCGTGCCTGTGGCATGGCAGAACTGCCCCTTGGCCGATGGGCTGTATCCTGCTGCGTGCTGGCCCTGTCTCTGGCTTGTCCCTGCTCGACTGCCTTGGGAATGCTTGTGCAGGAGACAGTCACCAGGGCTCAGAGCACCAGGTCCTCCCAGCACCAGAAGAACAAAGCTTTGAGCCGCCTTTGTTTTCCTAGACAGAGCAGGGACCTGACTTTCTTGGTATTTGAATGCTGTGAATAAGGACAATCCTTCTTCAAGCCATCGTCCAAATGTAAGTGGGGTGTTGCAGGCATGCGCGAAAGCTAGATTGAGCACACCAAGAATAATCTGGCTGGGCACGAGAGCTCAGAGAACTCTCTAGACTCTTAATTTCTTTGTCAAATGGTCACTGGAGGGTTAATGTAATTTTGGTTTTAATTACATTGCTGGAGGGCATACTTACCCAAGGGAAAAGACATAATTACCAAGACATTTTATTAAGATATTATTTAATTTTATTGATGTGTCACAAGCAAAGGCACAGGAATGTTCAAATCAATATATACTTACATCAATGTTTAATCTACTTTCAGCATTTTTGCCTGTTCTATTTATGCAGTTACTAGTTGATGAATTAACTTACTGGGAATATGTGGAAAATTAATGAATTTCCAGCAAGATCACACCCTGTGTATTTGTTTCAGCAGGAAACCAGAATATGAACAGGCTTTCATCTTCTTTCAACAGAATTTTTTGACCCCTCTCCCTTGCAGTTCACCATTACTGGGTCATGTGTGCTCCATATTTTTCTTTGTCATATTCTTTAGAGCAGGTTTTTAGACCTTGCGGGTCAGGAGCCCCCGTGTGGAGGGCAGATCAGAGCTAGGCAGCGTGTCATCCTGGTCCGGTCCACCAGCAAGACCCCTGCCCCGAGGCCGCCTGCGGAGCAGGGTTTGTCTTCTGATGGTGCGGGTGGAGGCACTGAGCATCTCTGCTCTGCTGGGTGGGGAGTGGCCTCAGGCTGGGCTGCCTGGCTGGTGGCCCTCTCCCAGCGGTACTGTACAACAAACACAGTTCTGGATATTTTGTGGAGCACCTGGGACTGCATTTTGCTAGTAGCAGGGAGGCGTTTATGGGATGTGAGTATAGAATTCCATTTGTCATGTTCCAGCAGGCAAAGTCTGCTTAGATCTTACAGAAATAAAAAAAAAAAAAAAAAAAAAAACAACCAAAAAAAAAAAACCAAAACAAACAAAAAACCAACCAACCAGCCTAGGGAAGTGTTGCACAGGACCTGGCCCCTGAGCATCCCAGGGTGTTGTGTCTGTAGCAAGAGTGATGGAAACATACAGCCATGCAGCCTGGCAGTGATAGAGAAGCAGGATGGGGTTTAGAAGGAAAACTGAGCTCCTGGACAGCATCCAGACCAGCGTTTGATGCGGAATCCTATATGCTGAGGCTGATGCAGCACAAGGTTACTTTCAGATACAGACAAATTCAAGTTCGTGATGGATTACAGGGCAGTGAAATAACAGCTTATTTTCACCCCATGTTTGCAGCTGGGAGAAGAGTAAAAATAACCTGAATGGTCAGAGATACATAGTCAGAAAGAAATGGATGTCTCCATCCCCACATGGTTTCTGATCTTTTTCTCCAGCTTTTCCGCGCCCCCCACCCCCGCTTGAAGTCTGTCTTGCCTTCGCCAGTCCTAAGGTACGGGTTATGGGCAGCCAGCCCAATGAAGGGACTCACTATGTGCTCAGTCTCTCTGCTGTTCCTCTCCTTGCAAAGGCAATTGCCTTTCCACCTCTCCAGTCTTCTGGGTCCTCGCTCATGGTTTTCCTGGAGCTGCGCTGCTCCTTGGGTACCATGCATGGTACCTTTCACACGTGCAGCCTTCAGCATGTCTCCACTCATTGCCATTTGCATCCAATTGCCTTGTGGGTGAGAAATCTCTGATGTAATCTCTGATCCGGCCAGCTGCTGAATTACCCTGACTCCGAGCGATTTGTCACCAGTGGAAGGATTGATGTTGGGAAGCGCTTTTCGAGGTGCCTTTTATCTTCCCACATGCACAGTGCTGCAGCACAATTCCTCCCTTGTCTTCATCTATCAGCTGCCCCAAGTATATATATTATCGACTGGTTCAGCTGCTCCCGCTCCCTGCCTGAGAGTCCCTCGCTCCCCGCTGCTCTCCGAGGCACGCGGATGACACTTGCAGTGACAAACTCTTGGTTTCAGCTTCCCCCTGCCCGGGTGGGTGGGCGCTACCGGGGCTGACTTTCATTAATGCTTCCCAGATGCTGCCTCGTATGGTCAGTTTTGCAGGAATCCTGGCTGTGGCCCTTCCTTTGCTTCCCCGCTGAATTGAGCCATCTTTTTTTTTCCCAGGCAGTAGCTGCCATCTGCACCAGAAGGTTAATTTGTTCCTCTTTCCCATAAGTGCATTTATCACATGGAAGTGGCTGTTGTGGAAAATATTGATCAAACACCGGCTGTTCCCTGGCTGGACTGAAACTGGGTGTTACAGTTACTCAATTGCTTGGCATTTTGCTTTGTGTGCAGGCAGCTCTGAAGAGCGTGTGTACACGTGTGTGTGTGTGTGTGTACATGTGTGCGTGTCTGTGTGGTGTGTTGGGGGGAGCAGGCGGTGGCTGCTGTGGTCTCTGTTTCACCCTCTAGCGTTCCCAGCAGTGATTTTGTGGAGTTGGAGGTACGGACGATCCCTTTGTGCAGAGCGGGTTTTCTCTTATATCCAGTCCAAGCTCCTTGGCCGGCAGCGGTGGCCGGGAGGAGGGAGGGAGACACATGTGTGTCCGGAGGAGATGGTGTCTGATGTTTGGGAGCAAGAGGGCTGGGGTGTCTGTAACTCAGCTGTGCTGTCGCAGCCATGCTTTTCCAAAGGCGTTTGGACCCAGGCAGCAGGAATGCTCTGTCTTACCCTGCTTTAGACCTGCAACTCAGTCAGCCCTTTGTTTCTGCCTCATGCCTGTGGCAGGCCGGGGCCATCCTTCTCCCTCTTGCTTCCCAGCACCGCCACAGCCGATTGCTACCAGTCTGTGCACCAGAGCACACTTGTCTCTCTATTAAAGAAAAATACAATAATAACAACTCCTCGTGGCAGCTGCACAAATATATGCTGTTTTGACAGCATCTTATTTCAGTGCAGTGCTCTGGAAGGCTTGCGTGAACATTTCTTGCAGGCAGCTTCACGGTGGGAGAGCTGTGGCACAATGAAAACATATGAGTCACCCGTTTAAAAATCATAGTGTTCTTAGCACCAGGATCTGACTCTGGTCCCGGCCGTCTGTCAGTGACCACTCTCACCAGGGTGCTTTTTAGGCATTTATTTACCAAGGAAATAATGTCTGGAGCCCCCTGGCCCTTTGGCACCCTCAGCAGCAGGCAAGCAGTCCCAGCCCTTTGCTTGCCACAGCACGTCTGCAGTGGGCTGCATCCAGGCTGGGGATGCTCTCGGCTGCTGGTCCCCATCACCTCACAGGGTGTTGAGGGCGCTTGGGCAAGGGCTGGTGTCGTGGCAGAAATAACAAGGGGCATCCAGGAGTTGTCTGCTGGGCTCCCCATTTGTGTCCCGGTGTCCGGAGCAGCAGAATGGACGCCAGGAGAGGAAGGAGCAGGTTTTTTTAGGAAGGCTCAGCCGAGTGCAGAGCTCTGGCAGATGTGGGATGACCCCGGCTCTGTGGGTCATGGGTGGAGGGAGGCCACAGCAGATGCTGCAGGGGCCAAAAAGGGAGCAGGAGGAGAGCAACTTCTAGCACATGCCCAGGACACTGCAAACTGGTGCAAGGTGTTATACCTCTCCCTGGAGCAGAGTCAGCCCTTTTGACAGCCATCTGCCCATTAAAAGCAAGCAGAGGAGTCCTCAGTTCGCGAGCAAAAAAGAGCAGCACTACTAGGAAGCGAAAGCCACTTGGCTTCAGATGTAGCCTATTAGCAAGCAACAGAAAATAAACAACAAACTCAGATGAAAACCTACTGCATGTGTGTGTACGCAGCAGACCAGTGCCCTGCTAAAAATCAGCCAGGTCTCTGGCTCCCTCTCCTCTGTCTTTCAGATCCACTCAGGAAAGCATTGTCCCTCCCCTGTGCCGCCAGAGTCACGGTCCTCTCCTCCGGTGTCACAGTGCTGGTGTCTTTTTTTCCTGATTGCGCTTTTGCTGTGGGGAGACTCAAAACTCCCTGGGTGGCGCGTCCATGTGCAGGTGCAAACGGCAGCTCTGGGGTGCCGACGCCGTGACCGCCACGCTCCCTGTGATGCTGCGCCGTGGGACCCCGCCACGCCAGCCGGGAGCAGGCTCCGGTGGCCGCAGGCAGCTCCAGCCTGCTGTTTTTCTGCACAATCTGGCACACTGTCCAATACAGATTCACAAGAAGAGCTGCACTCTGCCAGTATATTAAAATTTAATTAGGCAGTAAATGCTTCTTCCTTCCAAGCCCTGAGGCTGAAGAAAGCCAGAATGTCTTTTGGTTTCTTAATGGGACAACTGTCCCCTCCAATAGGCTGTAAATGGTTTTAGGGACATTGGGCAAAGCCTGCCTTCTGTTTTACAATTGTGTAATTGCTGAGCACGCCCAGTTCATCTCTGCATTGCCTCTTAATGCTGGAGAAACCGGCTGGGTGGAGCTGGAGGGAAGGCTGCCAAGCCTACTCCTTCCCCACCGCTCACTGGGAGACACCGGGGCTGCTGCGGGTGCTGAGGAGGAGCTCACGGCAAAACCAGCCCCGGGGGCTTTTATCCGAGCTCCCCTTTCTGAGGGTCTGCGAAGGGGGTGCTAAGGCTCAGAACCAGGACGGGGGCAGCAAACCCCGGCTCCCCACCGAGGCACCCCTTCTTGTCAGCGCAATGCCACCCTCCCCTGAGCTGTCACCGCATAGACCCCTGGGTGTTAATATTTGCCATTACCGTAATAATTATTTCTTCACTCTTTGCACTGTGGCAGGAGCTCATGGCTTCAGCAGGCACAGATTTTCTATCCTAGCCGCTGCGTACTCTACCCACACTAAATTAGATAGAGTTCCTTCCTCGGAAAGCTCAAAATCTAAAATAAAGTATTATGCAAAATGAACAGACTCCTGTGATGTGGCGAGGATGGGTCGGCCAGAGGGTCGCAGCCGAAACTGCCCCGTGCTGCATCTTGGAGAGAAAGCTTCTGCTGCCAGCTCCCCCCGCCCCCCACAAAGCCAAAGCTCTGCTATGAGTCTCCGTACCTGGAGAGCTGTTTGTAAATTCTGAGTATTGATTCTGAAAATGTAGTTCCTCCTTGTAATTTAAAAGAAACGAAGAGATTCTTAAGCACCGAGAAAGCCCACAGTTATTTAAAACCCTTTCAGCTTAAAGTGTTAAAAAATGAAGTATTTTTTTACACATCTTGGTGTCACTTTGGGTGAGGGCAAGGGAGGATTGCGCAAGGCATTTCCACAGGAACCCAAGGGATATGTGTATTGCGGGAAACTCATTAAAGCGCATTTCCAGTATCAAAGGGCCGTTCTTAATCACTCTGTGGCAACCTGCTGCTTCAAACAGCGTTTCCAGCCTCCCAGCCGGCGTGTTCGCTTCTGGGACGGCTTCTGCCCGGTTCAGTACTTGTTCTCCTCCCTCTTTCTGGGGCAACGCATCGTTTGCATCTTGATCTGAAACGCAGGAAAAATTTCAGAAGCAGACTTTGAGCAAAAGGCTAATTGTGAGCAGCGGGGGAGCTGCTGCCCCGGGGCTGCAGGGGTGCAGCGGCATCTCTCTGCTGGGATGCGCCTGGTGCTGCTGCTGCGCGGTTGTCTGTCTGTCTGTCTGCCCGCTGCGTGCTGTCTGTCTGCCCGCACCACCAGACCACCCAGCACAAGCAGCCGGAAGCCCTGTGCTTGGCCAGGCAGCCCCGTCTGCGGTGGAGGATCCTCTCCTCTGAAATCCCTCCTGGTGGGAGCCTTGGGCTCCTCCAGCACAGGTTGGTACCTCAGTGCCCTGCTTATCCTTAGGAGTAACTGTCATCTGGCCCAAACTGTGCCGCTTGGTGCTTGTGCAGGTCCCTGTCCTGTGCCAGCAGCCCGAAAGGGACAGCAGCATCAGGTGCCATGCAGGTCCCTTCCCTCCAACAGGGAGGAGAATACAGCAATGCTCTCACAAGCTTCAGGGGATTGAAAGGAAGCAGCAGAGCCGCCCCGAGCCCAGCCTTCAGTCCTGCACTCAGATGACAAATAAAAATTCCTGTTTCCTTCCAACCTCATCCTATCTGAGATGAAAGGAAATGATCCAGAAGTGTTTGGCACAGCCAGCCAGCAGCGGCTGCTGGCACCTTCCCTTCACATGTTATCCACCACCTTGCATCCATCTTGCCCACCACCCCGGGGGAGGAAGCGGTCTGAGCTTGGGGAAAGTCACTGAAATCCTACTGGTCTTGGTGGGACTGTGTGGGTATTGCACCCTCAGAGTAAGAGCTGGGAGCTGACGCATACCAGATTGGCAGCTAGAAAATTGGCACTATTCTCTTCCTCCATTGCAATGCAGAAAATGTTTTGACCTCAGGGTAGCTGGAGCACACGGGGAGGTCTACCTGTGAGGGCACCTTGGAGGCAAGCGCTGCTCTTCATTCCGAGCATAGACAGGACCTGTTTGAAGTGACCAAGCTCCCTGGGCAACAGCATCTGCTCATGAACCTTCATTTGCCTTTGAATTTGAGGCCCCACAAGGAGCATCTGGAAAAGCCTGTGATCACTCTGCTTGGCTCTGACTAATCCTGGGCTCCTGAGGCTGTGCAGGTTGCCGCTGAGATCTCACTCCTTGCATCTGTTCCCAAGACTTCAAAAAGAGCCTCCCCCAGCTTTTACTATCAACGTTTGAGACACTTGTCACTTTAAGAAATGTCTTCATTATTTTAAAATGAGGTTTTTGAGAGAAGCTGTTGTTATTTATAGATTTCTGTCTGCTATCAAAGCACTTATCACTGTCATATCCCAGAGCCTCCTAGCAAATGCCGTGTTGATGGCCACTTTGGAGATGAGGCTAGACAGGGAGGGTAATTGCTCTGCGCCCCACACTGCTGGGCTGTGGCTCCTGCCGGGACGGGTTAGTGATGCCCTGGCTTTTGAAGCTGCTCGATGGGAGATGGGGATGCAGCCAGTGGCTCTCCAGCCAGCACGGGGGCGGATCCCTGTGAAGCATCATGGCCACATCAGCTGTGGTTACGTTTGGGACCGCTGCTGTGACCCGGCCCAGGACACCCGCACAGCGCAGGTGATGCTGGTGTCGACCCATGTGCTGGTGTCCACGTCTGGTGGCCAAGAGCTGGGATGCTGGGGACACCTTGGGCATAGCCTGGGACTGAGCCGGAGCCTGGGAGGCTGCAGGGTGCTGTGCTCGAGCAGCTGTTTTTCATCCAGGGACAATTTTCCTCATGAAACAGCCTGTTAGTCACTCATGGCTCCAACTGGTGTGCTGAAATTAACTGCCATGAGAGCAGCTTGGAGGGCTTTTGCTGCTGTGGTGCCTCTTTAGAGCAGGAGCCTTTGCATCTCATGGGCACGTCTCCCCAGGGAATCCTTGTCTGACCATCTCAGCCCCATGCAAAGTGTTAACATGTAATAAGGAGCAATAAGCATCCGTTGGGTATTATTTTCCATTTGCATGGTCAGCTGGAACAGACAGCAGCTTGGAGTAGGGTTTGATATGCCTATATTGATTTTCTTTATAGATTAGAGCGATTCAAGCAGTTATAAGGTTAATTTCAGATGATTAACTTCACCATATTGTAATATTTGATTTAGATTGGCTTTCAAACACTTTCCACTTATTGATTTTCAATATCGTACTTTTAGCACTGCAGCCAAATGTCATTTAAATAAAAGGTTGACAGAGTAGAAAATATTCACAACAGACCGGAAAATTCCGCTACACACCAGCCTGGATCTGCCCCGACACAGCCAGAGAGAGGAGCGAAGCGCAGAGCAGCACATTCGCGTCCAAACCCGGCCTTTGCTGAACTCAGGCTGTGCTGATGCAGCCCCTGGGGTGAGGGTGCCTCAGGTCCTGCAGGGTCCCCTCCGGGTGGACATGTCCCTCTGCCGCATTGCTGCGTCGCTGGTCCATCGTTGGTCCTCGCCATCACCAGGATCAGCCATCACTTCCCAGCACAGTCACCGCCCGTATCCCCTGTCACACGAGCCGCGGGGACCATGGCGTCGCTATTATTGGCAGGGTTGTTGCTGTTTTGTTTGCGACATTAAAACGCCTTCTTGATAAAAATCAAGCCGTGAAATTGTTGGATATGAGGAGAAGTTTGACCTGCCAATTTCTCCTCCTGGCTTCAGATAATCCTCCTGTCCTGAGGGGAGGTGCCAGAGTCTTCTGGCGTAAGCTGAATAGCAAGATTTTATTTGCATCGGCTGGAAGTGGCTGGGGATTTGGACACTGTAGGAAAATTACACTTACGTGATTTCATAGGGAGCTTCCTCCTAAAATATGCAAATGAGGCATTGAGGGGGGATCTTATCAATGCTTAAAGGGTGGGTGTCGGGAGGATGGTGCCAGGGTCTTTTCAGTGGTGCCCAGTGACAGGACAAGAGGTAACGGGCACAAACTTGAGCGTAGGAAGTTCCACCTAAACGTGAGGAGGAACTTCTTTACCCTGAGGGTGGCAGAGCCCTGGCACAGGCTGCCCAGGGAGGTGGTGGAGTCTTCGTCTCTGGAGACATTCCAAACCCGCCTGGACGCGTTCCTGTGCAACCTGCTCTAAGGTGACCCTGCTCTGGCAGGGGTTGGACTAGATGATCTCCAGAGGTCCCTTCCAACCCCGGCCATTCTGTGATTCTCTGATTCTTGTCCAGGGATCCCCACTTCCTTGCAAGCCTCCTAGCCCAAGAGGAGGTCACGGAGTTAATGTTTCTGATAAAGGCACCAGAGATGTGAAATACAAACAAGTAGGACTCTGTTCCCAGCATCCCTGTCTGGCAGATATTTCTGCTGGTTTTACGGGCCATGGGGCTGCTGCGGGGCCGGTCCCTTCTCCCTGCAGAGAGCAGGCACCAGCCATCACCCCGTGGGACTGTGCTTTGCTTGAGGGCAGCAGCTGGTAGAAAATGCTCATTTTTTCCTGATAATCTGGTCATCTAACAACCCTGCCGTTTTCCAGTAGCGGTGCCCACCTTACCCACCAATCTCACATGGATCTAGGGTCCTACCAGCCAGTGGTGTCACCACCACCATCTAACACTCTCACAACAGGTCCCCCCTTTCCCCATGGCTACGTTCCTCATCCTCCTTGGCATTTACAAGTCTTCCAGCCACTCTGGTTAAACAGAAAGCTTTTTGATGGGCAACCTCATCCTTGTGTGTTGGGGGCTCTTCATCGTCCCATCCTTACTAAGTCATGTTCTTGCTCCAACCTGCTATCATGGGGAAAGGTGGGAAAGGCGTTACTTCCAGCTCTCCTGGATGATGCTTCTCATTCTGCCATCATGTAAAGGAAAAGCTCTGTGATTCTTCACTGCTGAGTGCGATGTTGTGCCCTTTATATCCTTTGAGTCCAGACTGTAAAAATAATAGAAAAATGATATTTAAACTCTTGGAGGCAAGCATTGGGGTTTTTTTTTATATTAGTTTGTTCTGCTAAAATGCACAAAAGCAAGAAAAAAAAAATCACCCAAAATATGCTCCTTCTTGCCTATTTTACATTTCAGTATGGATAATACGTGCACATCTCAGAGCAGATTATATTAATGTTTCTGAACATGGATGAGCCCAAGCCCACTAAGAGCAGTACGCAGCAGCTCAGAGGGTGTGGGAGCGACAAGAGGCGCTGGGAAGTCAGAATATAAGCAGGGAGCTGTTTGCTGTTTTCATGGCGCGTGTCTCCTCCTATCTCTCATACTTTTATTTTCAGGGGCTATTTTCTTCTTCACGTTTTGGTGATGTGCTGAATACAGATGAGACACAACGTACACAGAGCTATTAGAATGACACGCGCTCATTTTGTGGTTTTGGAAAAAGAGAATAAATAAACCCCTTAGCAGGTCAGCCTGGCATGGTCTGAAAATGACGTGAGACACCTGGCAAGTCTCTTCACTGGCTGAAATCCTGGGTCTGCTCACGAGTGCCCCCCCGGTGCAGGGGTCGGGGGTACCGGGGGCTCTGTGGGTGCCACAGGATGGAGCTGCGTCCCTGGGGCTGCCTTCGCTCCGCCAGCCTTCTGGAATATGCCTGGTCTGAGAGCCTGGCAATTTACGATCTGGCCACTTCTCCCTGCGCCTGTGTGTCCTGAGGTGAAGTGATATTTCTTTCCATAAATTTCAGGGATTTCCGTGTATTTGGGAACTCGACAGAGTGCCTGGCTGGCCACTGTGGTCCAGGCAGAGCTGATCAAATACTTGTTTGTCAAATGAATTGTCTGATTAATTTTGTCATTTCAAATTATTTATTTATAAGTCATCTGCAATAACAAATATTTATATTGCCTCCTGACCAGCAATTATTTGCCCTTCCTGATTATAAACCGCTATATGCCTGCAGCAGCTAATGCTAATGGTCTACTCTTTGGAACAATAATCCAAGAAGGAGAAGTGGTGCTCTGTAATTCCCCCAGCAGTCTGCAGAACATTTGTATTATCTTCAGCTCTTTTCCGGAATTCTTCCACATACACTTTTTGACAAAAGGAGACTGCACAGACCCCACGAAGGTCAAAGCTATTAAAAATCTTTTCAGTGAGCAGTGCTGCAGATCTCCAAACACTTGCGGCTCTCCAGGGAAAGTCTGAACTTGCATTTTTCACCTCTAGTTGTTCCGCTCCCGTCCAGCACCCACCAAAAGAAACCAGCGTGGAAAATAACTTTCTGAAGGATCTGGGTCCGTCAAACCATGCTCGGTGAAATAGCCGTTGTATTGTACCTGTTGAACCTGGAGAGATAAATATGTCTGTTCAGGTAATTCATGTGACTGGCAAAATATAGGGCACGCTAGATGCAGGACATTTAAAAATACAAAGGAACATTTGTTCAATATTTTTTCAGGTATCCGCTGAATCTGTATCAATAAAGAAAATCATGTGGCTTAAATAGACCTTGCAGTGGCTGCTCTAAGACTGCACGTATGTGGCAAGATTTTGTTGCTCACTGTCTTTACCTGCTTTCACCTCACTTTGTGAGGTGCCTCAGAAGCTCCCTTCAGGCACTTCTGGATTTGAATGATGTAAATAATGGTGTCGTCTGTGTGCTGCGCTGAATTCTCATTCTACCTGCTGTCTCGCTTGTCGGCATGTATGTTAAATGAAAGCAGTTCCCATACAAGGCAGGATGGCACCCCTCTAATAGCCTTTGTCCTGCAAACATCTATGATTTATATCTGCTCTCTGTTCCTGCTTCCTCGGTCCCAGCTGGGGGTGGATCCGTAGGGATGCTGCAGAACTTCGCTGCGTATGACCAATAATGTCACCCTCATGCCGGCAACGTTTCTGAGAAATGATGTGAGAATGACATTGCCTGCAGCCTCTCTGTCTGAGCCAATTAAACAGAGAAATTAAACAATGTCTGAGTCAATTAAAAAGAGAAATTAAACAATGTGACAAACAGGAGACAATGGAGACAAAGCTCACTGCTGAAGTACATCTAAGGAAGGACACCAAGTATGTGTACAGCAGCCAGTGTCTGGCCACAGTGCTGCGGTGCCTTCCCCAGGTCTTGGTGATCGTCTCCCCGGAGAGTGGGGATCATCTCACGGTGGGGCTGGTAGCTGTAACTGCTCTGGACCCGTTTCTCAGGAGACATCACCTCCTTGGTCTGGCCTCTCCTCCTGGCGCCTCCTCTCCTGTGCTGGCAGCGGAGTCCAGCAAAGCCCCTTCCTTCTGGGGCTCCTGAGCAGATGTTTTCTGGACTCACGGGCCGGATGCTTGGTGAGGAGTGTGAGGACTGCGAGGGACTCACGGAGCTGGCTCTGGCAAGGCCAGCATCCCTCAGACTCGCGGTAGTGCATGGTCTCAGTCTGGAGCTCAGCAATGGTACAGACCAGCTCTGCAATCCAGAGACACCGTTTACGGTCACAAACGTTGGACCCAGCTTAATGTATGCCAGGAATCAGTGAGTAATTCCTCCAGTGAGCTCGGATGTTTGGTCAAGCCTACAGCATTTCTCTCTGAAAGATAACAATCCAAGACTGAAAACTTAAAAAAATTCCACAGTGTTCCTCGCTGAGCCCCTCAACCCGCTAGTGGAAGGGAGAGGCTGCCTAGAGAGCAGGACAAGCCCCTCTGGAGGTTTGCAAGGTGCAGCTGGAATGTATTTTCCCAATAACTTTAAAGAAAATTACAAATCAGCACCATAAATTCAGCTGTGCTTCGCTAAATCAGCACAGAGCAGTTAGTCCAGGTGCTTGGTAATGCACTAGCAGGAGTGAAAGCTACTGTATTTCATAAACCCCGGCGCGTTCTCCACCTTGGGAAATGGCTACCGGAGCACTGAGAGCTCGGGCGCTGTCACCAGTGTCACTTAAACATTGGCCCATGTGGGTGGACACGAGCCCTAGGAAGTCTCCTCTGTCCGTTGGTGCAGTCGGTGGCTCAGCAACGCGTGCTGCCGATGCTGCTGCTCCCGTGGGCAGACCATGGGCAGGGGGTGTCCACCCCCGGCCCCCCCAGCAGAGCCTGCGCCGTCTGGACTCCTGCTCAAGGCTCTCCTGGGGCTCTCAGGACCTGCCTGAGGGGGGCCTTTGGGTCTGCAAAACCGCACGGGTGAGTGGGACTCGCCCGGCTCATGTCAGCATAGCCCAAGGTGTGAATAGTGTCGAGAGTGTAATAGGCACAGAGAGATGTTTAGCACCCTTGGAAAGGAAAAGTCAATGGACAGACCATCATGACTTCCCTCTCTGTCCACACTGTGAGCAATCAGGCTTTCCTGATTTTTTTTTTTCTACAGTGTATTGAGCGACTTTTCTCTTCCAGAGCTGTTAATAGAAGGAACCGAGCCAGACTACATCTTTGCTGTATCTAATTGGCACTTTCAACTGTAAGTAAAGTGATCTACTAATCATTTTGATCTCTGTTCAGTTCTTTGATCTAGCTGTTGTTCTCAGGTGCATATAGTGACAGCACAATTAATTAATTGCAAGCTTATAATTGTGCAGCTGCAGCACGCTCTACTTCACGCTTGGAGTTTTACTAGTTGAGTTGCCAGGGTTTGTCATTAATTCTGGCAAACAGAGGTGATCCTAAATACCATTCCTTGACCTTTTAAATTTCCCTAAGTCCATAAGCAGAGTGAATGCACCAGGGATGAGCTCCGGCTTCCTGCAAGGGTTCCCTATGGCAGCGATGCTGCAGCACTTGGCACCTGGACCTGGTTGGGGGGGGAGCAAGGAGCCCAGCTGAGGACCAGCATTTCCTAGAGCTGTTTGATTATTTATTGGTAAGTGCTGTGCGAAGCACACAATGCAGCTTACAGAGAAAGAGGAGAGAGCAGGAGAGCGCTTAGGGGAATAACCTAAGGACCTTTGCTAGCATTAACTATTCTGTATCCTTCAGTTTGAAAGGGAATTAATTAAAGCTCCTGCTGCAGGGTTTTGATCAGTCCCTGCTGCAGGACAAGATGAGACCTAGCGGAGGAGCAGGGTATCCTCCGTCGTATGCGTTTCTCTGAAGTGGCTGGCAGGGAAGTAAAGCAGATGCATCACAAACGTGATTTGTTTGTGCTGCTCCTTTTGCTCATCTGTTTTCCACACCAAAGAGGTGATGTTGCTCTTCTAACTCAGCAGCAGGGTGGCTGGCGTGACCTTGCCTTGTGGGCAGAGATCTACACAGTGCCTGTGGATGAGGTAGGTCGCGCTGTGGGAGAGGGCAGGAGAACCCGTTTGCTAACGGCGGTGGCTGAGGGACCTGCAAGGAGCAAGCTGCAGCCCTTTGGGGCCAGGCACGCTCCTGTCAGAACCAGCTCTGCCGCTGTTTCGTGCTCTGGCAGGGCTTGTTCAGCTTCAGTAGGCTCGTGCTCCAGTGGACAAAAGAGCCTCATCTATATATTTTGCCTCCCTTAGAACAAGGCAAATATTTCAGTATCTGTTGAAGAGTATTTGCATTTTTATGGATAAATTCAAGAAAAAAGGCACCACGCAATCCCAATTTGCATCCCTTATTTCCATAGAAACTACAGGAGCCTTGATTGCTTTCATGTGCTTTTGATGAAAATTGAGTGGGGTATCTTTATCCTGCCATAAGGTGGGAAGAAAAATTGGCATTCACAATAATATCTAATGGTTCAAAGGATACTTTTGCAAAACAACTTGCTGTGATTTATTAAATAACTCGGTATTTTTCAGATAATTGGAAAAAAGTTTTCTAGAAGACTTGTTGCGAGCCTTTGCTAAACCGCCGTAGATTAACATCTGCTTGTGTGGAACGAGGATTGTTTACTGGTACATGACTGCTGCTTGTGAAATTGAGGTCACTCGGCTCCTAATCAAAGTTCAGACACTAGCAAGGAGCAATAAAGAACTTAGATATCATAATCTATACAAGTGCTTTTAAACTGTAGGGGGAAAAAAAAAAAAAGAAAAGGCAGTAAATAGCGAACTGATGGAAGAAGGCGGCTTTGCTGTAGGAGCGGAGGTAATGGGAGGATTAGGGCTAGCAGTGCTCCTGGGGTGGCGCAGGGCTCTGCGGGCAGGATGCTGCCCATGGGGCCACCTTGACCGATAACTCTCCACCTTCATCATTCCCAGCCCCAGTTAAGCCCAGCACCAGTGTCGGGGCTGGCGGCTAGTCAGTGGGGTCGTGGGGAGCAGGGGATGCTCGCCCACGGCTCAATCGGATTGTCGTGTCCTGCTTAAGAACCTCTTGGAAGTACTTTGGTGCCCGATCTCATTAATGTGGTGAGAGGCTGCTTTGCGGTTTCTGTCTCCTGGAGCAGGTTGGATTTGCTGTGCCTGTACTGCTCATCCTGACACAAGGCCATTTATATTTGATGGTGTTTGGATGAATTATGCACATAGCCACTAAGAGAAATTTAATGATGGGTTTCGTCTTCTTTTTTTTATAGATTTCAGCCTTTGAATTAAGCAACAGTTCACTCTCAGCGCTACAGGCGATAAAGGGAATATTCCAGTCCCTGCATCCATCACAGCTGCTCTGCCAAGCAAAGTTAACAAGTAAACAGTAATCGCCCACAATTATTGCCCATTACGTGCTCTCTTCACCTGAGATCACACAACAAAGCGTGAGTGTAGAGTCACAGGAGGAGCTGGGTGGCAAGGAGCTGTCAAGATGAAATAACAGCAAAAAGACCTGTCAAACGCTGGCTCTGTGAAAGACCTAAATCCTCTCCTGATGGCCCCTCGGTGCAATGTACAAGAGCTACTTCTGTGTAATTATAAATTGTCTGCAGGGCTTATCTGAGAGGTTCAGAGTTGACATTACAATAATAGGGTGGGTGAGCTTTATTTAAGGGATAATGTTCCTGGCAGTGGTGTATAGATGGCAATAAATGAGTGTGGCGGGTGATTAACACCAGCTCGGAACCTACGTGGTCCCTGCTGCGTGGCCGGAGGAAAAGGAGCCCGGCGGGTCCCTGAGTGGCAGGGAGGTCCCATGGGCCTGGTGGGGCTCCACGTGTGATGGTCTGAGGGTGCCACGGGACTCCACGTATGTGACAGTGGAGCTCTGTGTGCGACAAGGGGCTCCGCGCTGGGAAGGCTGAGGTGGATGTGCACGGGATGGACAGGGTCCCATCTAGGGAGGTGAGAGGGAGGATTTGTGTCACCTAATTCTGGGCACACGGGTGACACATCTCTGTGAAAGCTGTCTGCCAGGACTCTTTATAGCTAGCAGAGAGGGAAGGGCTATTTTTTGGTGTGGTTTACCTGACCTACTTTAGATGCTTACTTTAGGATGAATGGAATTGTTCTCGGGATTGCCTTTGCTCTCCATTTGCTCTAAAAAAGCAGAAGGTGATGAGCTCAGATTTCGACGTGCAAGTCAGGAAGGACTGATCCTGTTGGAAATATCTTACTCGCTTTAGACAACGTTTTTTCAGTGTGCTTCTCTGGTTCTAGTTTTTTCTAAGGATGAATTTTCTACAGTGTTTCCATAGAATATATGTTAGAACAAGCCTTGCACCTGTGCATTTAAGGTAACTTTTTTTTTTGTTTTCTCGAGCCACGTTTGCTCTGGAGATAGACCTGAGCAATATTTGACCCCCTGCCAGCCGTGGGCAAAGCACTTTCTCCTGTCTTTCTGCTCCGACCCTGCAGAAAAGGCACGAGGAAGCTGAGGACGGAGGGATGCTGTGAATCCAGTTGCTTGTAGGGAAGATCTGTGCCGTGGCTGTCCACAAGCGTGACAGCAGTGAGATATGGGGCTGGTTGCCAGCCCTTCATTAGAGGCAGCTCTGCAGCTTGCGTGCAGAACGTCTTGGCTTTGGAGTCAGTACCTGAATCTGGCACTTTGTAGTAGGGGCAAAAATTGAAAAATATAAATAATTATGGATCCGCAGTCTCTGGCTCAAATGTGTCCAAAGCCTCCACGGGAGCTCAGTGCCTGGAGGCAGCTGTGATGTTATTACAGCTGAACATCGTGGGAGGGCAGCTCATCACTGGAGCTCTGTTTAGGGCAGCAGCCCCCGTCGTCTTCATATGAACTGTCGGGTTGCAGTAAATTACAGGGCTCCATTACTATTTGAAGGGCAAAGGAAATGTCCCTGCTCCTGAAAGCATCAGCAGCGAGGGGGCAGGCAGGTGTTTGCAGGAGGAGTTCCCTGCGGAGGAGGCAGGCTTCCCAACTGCCCCAGTAATTGGGAAGCAGTAAAAAGGCAATACGCCCGCTCGGTGAGCTCTGATCCCATCACCGGTCAAAGAGGCTGATTTAGTTCGGTGGAGCTGCCAGGCTGGCCCCACTCGGGAGAGTTAGCGGTGATATTAACTGGAGGAAATTCTAGAGAATAAGTATTAGCCTTGTATTATGTAGAATTTTTAAGTGCTTCATTAATTTACAATTCCACTTTTTATTAAATTAATTTGCATTTTAATGAAAAAAATAAGTGGATCCGGCTCTCTTCTTGAAGTAGCAATAACATGCAGCCTGTATGTGAATGAGTGTGCCTGAGCAGGGGGCGAGGCGGCTCTGGCATTCCCAGGTCCCGGGAGCAGCTTCCACCTACACGGAGCGGGGGGCTGCAGTGCCCCGTCCCAGCGCCAGGCATCCCCTCGCCCCTCTGCCTCCTCAAGGAAGCCTCTGCGGTCAATCTGGGCCCTTGTGCGGGGGCGTGTGCGAGGGACTATAATGCAGACTATGGCCCCCACCAAAGCAGGGGGTTAAAGGCTCTAGGAAAATGCAGGGGAAGGACGCAATGGTCCTATCTTGCCACGGAAAACGCCTCTTGCTGTGGCCAACGTGCAGCCTTGCCCTCCTCGACAGAGCCCTCGTGCGTCCCTGCTGTCAGGCTTTTCTGTTCTCTTTCCCCAAGAAATAAGGGCTGTGACAGTAAAATGCATCAGGCCTGAGGAGGCCCTGCATCCTCTCCTCTGGGCATGCTGGACAAATGGAAGAGTTTAGTTGAAGGTTTAAAAAAAAAAAAAAAGTATTTTCTCATTGACAGTCTCCCTTTGAAATGTGCATGCAGCGCTCCCCCTGACGCGTGTCGGCCTACAGCCCTGACAAATGCCCTCAAAAGCTCATTGTCTGTTCCTAATTGGGGATCTTGCTCTTCAGGGAGACCGACGTCATGGCACCCCTTGACTGGCAGCTATCAATTCTGGAGGGAAGGCAGAGCATATTCTATAAAGTAAATAGCGGAGATCGGTCTGAAATCATTGGTGTTGAGCAGCTTGGCTAGTATTTAAAGTGTGACAAAGGTGGTGTTTTTCTCTGCACAGTGTTTTCGGGTTCTGTTTGTTTGGTTGGTTGGTTTTTTCCTAGAGAGAATTTCTGACGTGGGTACAGCCAGGCAAAGTAAAATAAAAAAAATAATCCACCAGCCTCTTTTCCCTCTGCCCCTGGCCCTCAGATCAATAGGTAACATCTCTGGTACCTCCACAGACTCCTGAACTCTTTACTGGCATACAAACATTTCCTTCGAGGTGCTTCTGCATGGCTTCAGAGAATATTTTAATGATTCTGTTCTTCAGGGCTTTACTAATATACGTTGACTGAAAATGAGATGCCCTCCACCAAACTGTCTTTGCTTCCAATCTCTTTTATCATCAGATTTGCTGTTAATCTCACAGGCAGCAGTCCCACAAGTTCCTTTTCCTTTTTAGACAGGTTAATTTAATAAGCCTTTTAATTTTATATTTTTTTTCCCAATAGCATCCACATGCCTGCTAAGAGAACTTTGACTCTGTTACCTCACGGTTTATGTGCCGCGATGATTTCAGTAACTGTAAGCCTGAAATGTGGATCTTATTCCGACCTATGCAGCTGGTAGATGACAGGAGCTGCTGGACTCCAGGAGCACACAAACTTGAGTTCCTTGCAACTTAGCAGAGGAACACCAGGGGCATTGTGTGTGTGTGTGTGTAGGGGTTTTTTTTAGAAAGGAAAATTGAGCAATAAACATCCAGAGAAATGAGACATTTAAACATTCAAAGTAATTGATACCAGGAAAAAAAAATGATAGGATGAAATCTATTCCAGCAATAAACTGTCCATTAGTTGGGCCATCAGCATAACCCTAATCTAAAGTTACGAGGATCCATTACAGATATAATCAAATACAATTTTCTATATTCCATGAATCAAAAGCACCATATGTATTAAGAGCCTAGTTTGTCTTTTTGTTCCTGCCTTCTCCTGGAACAGTATATATCTGATTTCTTGTGTTATATTGCTCTGATGTCTGCTAAGGGCACCGTGCCCTAGAAATTCACATTAAATAACTGAGAGCGAGCACTAGAAATGAAAAAAGTGAAATACTATCTAGACAGCTGGAAGTAAAAATATGAAAAGTGTTGCACTTACAGAAGGAAAAAAAGCCTATTTTTATGACTTGAATAGACAGTTTGGTATAAAGAGAAATTCCTCACCCAAGATCAGACATACAGCTGAGCTGCGGCAGGCAGCCTGAAATGTTGTAATCCACAATATGCCAAGGTGCAGTACAGATACGGGCTTCAAAGAGCGGGCTGGGATGTGGGTATGGATGTAGAACAGGGAAAAGCACAGAGGATCCTGAACTTGCCGGACTGACGACCAGTGCCATCCCAGGACGAGTTTTGGACTCGTAAGTGTGTGTGCATCGGGCTTTTAATGGAGACGCTACAGACAGGGGGTGAGTCTGCGGCCAGGTGGGGTCTGCAGGCTGTGGACATGTGCTCTCTGACACCAAAGGCTGCTCCTTTCGTTCTCAGGGGCCTGACTTCCAGCTTGTCCTTTCTTTCCCTTTGTTTTGTAAATTTTTGTGTTTCCTAACATTGACTGGATTGCTCCTCTTCAGCAGCCCACTCCCAGGTCCTTGCCTCTGCTCAGCGAGGGATGTATGCATTTGGGCACATGACAAATCCCATCCTGTCCAGTTCATGGATGTGTCCTAGGTCCAACTGAAATCTCTGGCTCTCCATACCCACACCATATCAACTGTCATCTTTGAAAAACAGAGAAATTCCAAGCTGGAGTGCCTTCTCCAGGTTTCGGGAAGACCTGCACTGTTTACAGCTTTGGCATTGCCCTTGGGCCTTGATCCCTTCTTTCCTTCAGCTCTGCATGCAGCGAGGCGACCCACTGGGCAAACCATGCACCCTGCATTTTTTTTTTTTGTTTGTTTCCAGGCAAATATCAGGGGCTTTGCTTTGTCATGAAATGCCTTTGCTGATGACAGAGAAATCAGCGGCCAGGGGACACTTTATCAGAAGAGCCTAGAGGGAGCTGTCTTGGTTCATGAGGGCTCACGCTTCCCGTTGGAAGTTCCTCACATCTTTGAACACAATTTCCCAGAAAGGTGTGTGTGATCTGCCTGTGGGCCCCAACACAGGGGTTTTGGTGTGGGCAGCAACGTCAGCAGGAGCTTGCCATCGGGAGTGATCTCCTGTCCTCGCCACCTCATCAATTTTCCAGGTGTTCTCTAATCCCATCTGGGAAAAAAAAATAAATCTCTTCTGTCTCCCTAGCCTACCCCATTGATTTATCTCTGTCTCAGTTCTTCTCCATAGGTGCCTGTCCATAAGAAGGGATGCTTTGATTCATTCATCATGCAGGACTTTTATGCCATTTCCTCCAGTATTATATACGTACTTCCACTGCTGACCAGCGGCATTTAGCTCTACAAAACCTCTTGGACAACAGCCAGCAGGGAAGACGCTCTCCGGAAGAGCCCTCTGGCACTGGGATTGCTGATGCACAGTGGACTGTGTACCTTGGCTCCATCAGCCTGACAGACTCTGGGGGTACCAGTTGTTGTCCTTGCTCCTGGGAGCTGTCGCACACACTGGCTCTTGGTTCTTGCCCTCTGCGATGGTTCACTTTGCAATGTGTTGTGGGCGGCTGTGAGCTCTCCCTGCGTGGGCTGACCCTGCTTGGAGAACCAGGGTGGGACCTGGAAAAGGTCTTCTTGAGTGAAGCAGGAGCAGCAGTGTGTCTTTCACATCAGAGGGGGGATCAGCTTTCAGGGCATGTTGCAGGCTTGCCGCTAGATTCCAGGGCGAGGAGCAAAAGTTGTAGAAGGGTAATATTCCGTTGGTAATTAGGACACAAGTTAGCAGCCTGAGTAAATTAAGGGATGTGAGATGCTGAGAGAGTCCCACTGCAGGGGATGGGAAGTGAAAGCCTGCTGAGGGCATCGAGTGGGAGAGGGATCGCGTCCCTTGGCTGAGTGAGATGCTGCCAGCAGCCGAGACGAGAGAAGGAGAGGCAAGAAGGAATGATAATCCGGTTTTGGATTTCTTTGCCTGAGAGCTGGGGATCAGTCAGATAATGAGGCAGCAAGTTCTGAGGGCAAAGGAAGAGCTCGGAACACGGTTAGCTGCTCGTTAGCAGCCAGAGACATACGAGCTCTCAGCACAGTTGCCGGCTCTTTGCTCTGGCCGAGCCTTTGAATGTCCCTGGAAGGAGGGCTCGCACGCTGCTCCCGGCGGCAGCGGCTCCCAGCAGCCGCCGGCCGCCAGTGCACGGCAGAACAGCCGCTCTGACGCTGCTGCGCTAGAGGCTTGAGAAATTAATTTTGCCTGTCAGAGATTCAAATGTAAGTGTATGAAGTGCAGTTCGGCAAGGTAAGCTAACCCACCTGGCTGCACTCCAGCTCCGGAATGCTGCTCACCACAGGGAAAGGAAGGCCAACAAGTACCTGCCTCTGTAAGCTGGTATTGTCTACCACATAAAACATGCCCTTAATTAATAGCTAGCATGAACCGAAGCCACTATCTCTGTTATCAATTTGTGGATGTGGTTGGATTGTCTGTCTCCCAGGACAGTAATATCCCTTCATCTTATTGCAAATTGCTCGCAGCATCCTTCTATTACACAGGCTTAATGCTTGAAAAATAGAGATTTAATACTCCGCCATATCAGACTAAGTGAGGTCAAAGCAATTCATATTCACGATCCCACAAAGCTCCTGATAGTGTTTCCTGTGAGAAATGTGGATGTGGAGGTAGCAAACTGGGGAGGTTTTGCCCCTGCTCCCAGCTGTCCCCCACCAACAGGGACCATGACGGCCCCCCATGGTGGGACCGTTGGCTCCATCCCCTGGAAGGCGAGTGGCCGCACAAGGTGCACGGCTGTGGAGGACAGGGGCTGCGGGACCCCCATCCCGTTCCAACCCCCCATCCCCACGCTGCTGCGGCCCCTTCCTGGGTTTTCCTGTTTTGCTGTGTTTTTCTTGACCAGCGCGGCAGCAGCACATGCGTTTTCTGTGTGTGATACAATCGGTGCGTGTTTGCAGGGTGCTGGCTGTGCCCCAGGTGTCGGATGGTTGGTATGTTTTTAATAAGCTGTTTGTAAGTAAGTTGCGTGCAAGTTCCCTACGAACTGCCAGTTGTCACCTTGCCTCCTGAGCAGAAAGCCTGGGAGTAACACATCCTGTATTTACATGTTTATTTTTGTCCTGAAACGTATATATTTTGAGAGAAATTAATAGCTGGTGTGTGTGTGAGCCTTGAGGGTTTCCTCCCCAGCGAGAAACGATTTATCTCCAGGGATGGTGTTTATATTGCCAGGACACATTCCTTCTGCATTTGCTTTTATGTGCGTGCCAGGATATGGATTTTGCCTGCGACTCATGAGGAAATATCTAAGCACGTAAAACAAATGGGAAGTTTAGGTTCAGAGGGATTTATGTGCAGAAATTAAACACGGGTTAGGAGAAATATCCCTTTGCCTTGCACAAAACCGGTGTAACGTACATTTCTCCTGGTGTGAGCTGAACAGACCTGGAGCTACCTTCTTCCCCAAACTGCAAGGCAATCTTGGGCTGATAAACAGCTTTGCTGGCTGCACCTCGCCATTAGGAGGATCTTGCCTGGAAGATTGGGAAACGGCCTTTAATGGCACAAACCAGGGTGGTCTCTGAAACGTGTGAAGGCTGTCTATGACCATTCAGGGGATCCAAGTGCAGGGGTTGCTCCCTGGCCTTTGGGCCAGGGGAACGTGAAACATCAGTCTTCTGAGAGGGGACTAAAGGCAGAGCCCAGAGGTACCCAGGAGCAGGTGCAGCAGGGGAAGTGAAGGGCCGTCTTGGGGGAGAGAGAAGGATTTTGTTTGCGTTTTTCCATTGCTGTGTGTATGGACTTCTGATGACTGGACCCATCCCAAGGCTGTGACCATCCACAGGGGTGTTGCGTGCTCTCCAGGAGGGTCATCATCTGCAGAGGTAACTTGCTCCAACGTGGCTTGTCCCCACCCGCTGTCTGCAGCGCTGTTGCGTGATGCTAGAGGTGGTACCACAAAGGCTCCTTGCGTCTTCACTGGCCTTAAGAAGCTCCTTTTAAGGAAAATTGCCTCTGACTTTGGGAAAGGGGACCTCTGAGTGTATCTTTTCATTAGTGGGCCACAGAGGAAAGGTTTATATCCCTGTCTTCAAGACCTGCAGGAGTTCCAAGAATCCTTTAAGAGAAAAAGGCTTAAGATGACCTGTATCATAGACTACATTTTGCTTGGACAAAAAACTATGGACTATGTAGAAAACTGTATTTTGTTTAACACAGAAGTAGTAGGATTTGGGAATCTTGGAGATAATGAGACTGCGATAGGGCTGCACTGGAGGACTGTCATGAGAAGAGGAGACTTGAAAGTTTTCAGCAAGATGCCAGACCAGGAGCACGGCTGCCTCCGCTCCAGCCTCAGAGGAACACATCCCGTTGGGAAGTGTCAGTGCTGCCACGCCAGAAGAGGCTGCAGTTCTGCTCGCTTCTGCACAGACAGTGTTTGGCAGCAGCACTGTCACTAAAACCACTACCGGTCACAAAAAAGGGTTGTTTCCATGTGTGAAAAATTCTTAGGGTGAAACTGCTGGACTAAAATTAACTGGCTCAGCTCACAGCCAGGTCTAGAAAAATGCCTTGATTACAGAAGGAGAGGTGGCTGCAGAGAGCCACTGAGGCTTTCCCTGCTGAGAGCAATCTACTGGTGACCATGGGTTACAGTGACGTGATGGCGAATGGCACCTCTGCAGCCAACGTTTCCAGTAAGGGAGCTGTCAGGAGCGCGTGGTGTCTTCTGTGGCACCATGACACGCTGACGAGCTCTGGCGGATGGCTAATTGCTCAGGGTAGTCTGACATAATGGAACGGTTCTGAGAGCACCTCAACAGCGGAGGTCAGCAGTGACGCAGAAGGCATAATTTTTCATAGTGTGCTCCTTGTATCCTACAACTCCTTCTGTAATGGACTAGCAAATTATCCCACTATTTAAAAGGTAGCAATTTATAACATTTTGATAACTGCGTGCTCCTGAGGCTATATCATCTGTGCCTGCGGAGAGAATGAATGAGAGTGTTCCTCCCCTACAGCATGGGCATGTAGAAATACAAACGTACTTCTGCCTCTGCCATCCCAACACCTCCTCTTCGGTGCAGATCAGAGGTTCATCAGACAGGATCTTGGAAAAGACCTCTCCCTCTTAGGCATGGGCTGTCTCTCTCCCATTCCTGCTCATTTCAACGTGTTTCTTTTTTGGGGACCCTGGTGAGGTTCCCTTGCCCACCCAGTCTTACCGTTGCCTCGCTCAGCTCCCCGGAATCCACGTGGGCATTTCTTATCTGGGTGCACTTGGCAGCTCTCCTGTTGCACTGTGTCCTGTCACAAGGACTTACTTTAAACCCCACAAGGTGTGCGGGTGGTGGCTCCCACAGAGGAACTGCAATTATGACGAAGTGGCAGGGCTCACTGACCGTACTGACCCTACCACAAAACCCCAGGCAACTTCTTTTGGAGATCTCTCCTTGCCTCTTGTTGGGAATGCACCTTGGGGCTCCATCCCATGTGCAGCTGCTGTCGTGTCTCTGCGCTGTCTGCAAGCACACTCTAACCACCGTGTGTATACCTACATGTCCCATTGACTGTATTTTTAAATACGTGCTGTCCCTCTAGTGCTGCTATTCTGCACTGATGGCTCCTTTGCTGCGTGTGAAGAATCTCCATTTTTTGACAAGAGGAATCTGAAGGAACTGAGCGCCTGAAGAATTTGCATGGAAACATTCATCCCTCTCAAGTAAATAAAATCTCACCCCCAGGTCATGGCAGCAGGTCAGCTCTTCCTGCACAAATTGGGCCCTGTGCAATTTCCCTCACCGAAGCCTTTGCTTTCCGCAGAACTGCCGGGCACCGCATCCTCGGAGGAAGGGAGCGGCAGGATCAGAGCGCGCTGGCATGGAGTCGGGGCGACTGGTGATTCTCCCCATCGCACAGCAGTAATTAGCAGAGCAGAGGAAAGCGAGCAGCCAGCCGCACAAGGCTGCTGCAGGGCTCGGGGTGGTTGATGGGATGCTGGTTCGCTGCCTCCAGCCCCAGCGATGGGCGCTCTTATCCCCTGCAGAGCAGGCTGGCAGCTAAGAGGGGGCGGGAACGAGGTCCCAGGCAGCCAGGAAAATTGGATGATCGCACTGGGCTCGGAGGACACGTCTTCTGGAGACGTTAATGCTGCATAATGTGCACTTCATTCTTTCCAAGAGCAGCCGTGTGTTTGCCTGCTCAATGCTCGACCGCATGTGCGCAGGTAAAACCGCGCATCCGTGTTTGAGTAGCCAATTTGCAGCGAGTGTCCGTGTGAGCATACGTGTTTGATAGCAAAGTGTTCCTGCATTAGTACCACGGCAACAATTTTTATTAACTGTCTGCTTTCCCTCCGGAGTGATGTAACTCTGCTCCACGCAGCAGAGATGGGTCCAATTAATCGGATGGATAAAAGTGGTTAATGCGCCTTGGAGAAGTGTAATTTAATTGGAAATGATTATTATGTGCCACTCCTATGTAAAGAGTGTGAGAATCGGCACTAATGACTCTGTTATGAACGTGACTTTTAATTACTATATGGTTCTGTGATTTAAGTCTTTCCGGGTATGCTTTTGTTTCCCCGAGATTTCAGGTGGGATGCTGATTGCAACGACGCACTGGGGACGAACAAGGCACGTCCCAGTGAGTTGGGGCTGCCAGTCCTGTTTGTGCTGAGTCTCGGGTGGAACAGGAATCGCTGATTTGCCTGTGGAATCTGCAGAGATCGGCTCTGTTTGCCGTGTGCCGAGGACTCCTAGGCAGCAGCATTCCTCGCTGGCGGCATCAGCCCACACTCTGCCTCCTTCCTCGCTGCCGATTCCCCGTTTGACTGAGGTTTGCTTCCCAGCAGTTATGCCTGCGGAGGCAAAAGCTGTTCTCCGTGGCGTTGTTTGCCCGGCAGTTTGGCGCTGCCTTTCTCACCACATCTCTGCCCATTCAAATGCGATCTGCAGGACATCGTTGCCTCTTCCCTCACTGCGTGCGCACGGAGCTAGAGGCAGCGCATGCAGGTAGGTCGTGCTGAACGGCACGTGGGCTGCAGGCAGCTCTTTGTAACACCCACGGAGGCTGCAGATGCTGTGGGATTAAAGCTGGTGATGTCGGTAATAGTAACTAAGCTCCTGTACGTCCCCCTGCCACAGCACAGATTGTGTGCAAGGATGTTGGCCCATGGAGCTAATGAGCAACAACTGGATGAGAGATGGAAAATTAAACCTGTCTAACCTGCGAAGAAAGCAAGCTAAGGAAGGGAAACTTTCTCCCCGCAGAGCTGTGACATACTCCCAGTTCACGGGCCACTTGTGGAGCCTTTTACAGCCCCTTGAGTTTTGCTGCAACACAGGAATGGTGCTCACACAGAGGGTGAAGATATGTTTTTGTAAGGGAATGGAAAATGTGAGTAAAGATGTCAGGCTGTCACCAGCACAAATGTAACTGTGCATTGTTTTCCTGTTTTCCAGGCTCCCGGACAAGTGCCTCTACAACCAACAATTTTCCTGTCCTTTTTTTCCTTTGCTTTTACAAGTATCTTAAACCAAACCCCTCCTTCCCAGCAGGAACAGAATGCACTGTTGGGTACAGAAGGAAAAAATCACAACTTTGAATCCATCAAGGAGAAACAGGGAAAAAAGTTTCTGTTGGATGTAAACCCAAGCAATGCCCACTGAGCTCCACGCGTTCCCCTGACCGGCTCCTGCCCGAGCCGGGGAGCGACCGTTCCCGCTTCCCTTAGAGAAGGAGCTCAGCAGCCCTGAACTACAGCCCTGTGACCCCCAGCTGGTCCCAGCTCCGCTGTGCCAACCTCTGGGCAAAAGTGAAGTGGGGAATGAACGTGTGATATGACCCTCACTGCCCGTTCTCTGTTGCGTCGCATGGAGTCTCGTGCAGGGATTAAATTAGCCCTGGCTGCTGCAGGCTGAGCGTGGGTCGTGACCGGAGCAAGTGGCCAGTGCTGGGAACTGCTTCTAATGACTTTGTCCTCTCCCTCTTTCTGTCTCCTCCTCCCACAGGGAGCAGAGAAGAAGTATATCTATTTGCTGGAGCCAGAGGAGCGAGGGTGGACTGCCTGTGCCCAGGGTGAGCATGCAGGGTGGACTTGTCTGGCGGTGACAGCACACCTGGTTGTCTGGCCGGCCCATTTATTTGGAACATTCAGAAATGTGTCTGTGTCAGCAGTGCTGAGATAAACAAATATCCCTGAACAAAGAAAGGCTAGGAGAGATTTTCGTATGGGTCGATGGGATATTTATCAAAGAGCAGTAGAAAACATAGAAGAATTAGCTGGTCAGTGTGGGGGTTCTTTGGATCCCGGGAGCACGGAGCTGAGCTGTGCCAGCAGCAGGTCTCTTCTCTTTGCCCTGGCAGTGAAGGCTTTCCCAGTGTCCTCGAGCCCTCCTGCTGTCGGGAGCCACCACTGGTGTCCCCAATCCCCTGTGGAGAGAGCCTGTGACAGCAACGTCCTGGCCAGATGGGGAGAGGTCCTGCATGTCATAAATCATAGAATGGTTCAGGTTGGAAGGGACCTTAAAGACAATCTCGTTGCAACTCTCCTGCCCTGGGCAGGGACACCTCCCACCAGACCAGGCTGCTCAAAGCCCCATCCAGCCTGGCCTTGAACCCCTCCAGGGATGGGACATCTACAGCCTCCCTGGGCAACCTGTTCCAGTGCCTCAGCACCCTCACAGTAAAGAATTTCTTCCTAATATCCAATCTAAATCTACCCTCCTTCAGTTTGAAACCATTGCCCCTTGTCTTATCATTACATGTCCCTCCCCATCCTTCCTGTAAGCCCCCTTTTGGTACTGGAAATCTGAATGTCACCCTGACCGTGTCCCTGTGGCCGAAACCCTCCCTCCTCCTGGGTCAGAGGGTGCTGCCCTGCATCCTCCCGGGGCGGTGAAGGCAGCAGCAGGGAGGTAACAGGTTTCCTTGTTGTGCTGCATGTCGGGCGCTGCTTCACTCAGAAAGGAGGGTGAGAGCACGCCGGTGCTCTTGCAGGATTTCCCTGTAGGAAAGTTATATTATTTCACCAGAATAAAATACACATTTTAGAGAGAGGAGAGAAATTCAATTTTTAAGCAGTTTTACAGGGGAAGGAGGAGGAAACAGAAGAATGTGGTTTTATTTCACAGCCTTATGGTCCCCGTGCTGGCTGGCAGTGCAGCAAGCGAGGTCAAGCCAGTGCTGGCTGGGAACCAGGCACAGCTGGGGAGAGACCCTCTGTGCCTGCCCGGGGAGAGCGGTGTAAGCGGTGCTGGGGTGCCCCATCCCCAGGTGGTCTGTGCCCCTCCATGGGATTAGCCTCCTGCTGCAAAGCCGGTGGATCCCGCGTTCTGACGGTGCTTGTATGACTTTACTCAGCAGCCAAACTGTGCGCACAGCAGCCCAGCTGTCAGCTTTGCGCAGCCCAGCCATCGGGCCAGCCTGGTCCCGCTCTTCACTTCCAGAGGTGATGGAGCATGAGGGACTGCTGAGGGAGCGGTGCGGGCAGAGATAAGAGGCGGCAGCAGAGGACGAGGTGAGCAGGCTGGTGGCTGCCTGTTGGGATGTAGGTGCATCAGCAGAGCTGCCGGGAACCTTGCGCGTTGCCTGGCTGCAGTGCGGATGCTTAGGTCTAGTACTATTATGCCCCTGTTTAGGAGCACTAAATTTGTTCACAGGTCTGAAAGGTAACAAAAAGTAAAAAAGCCGTCCACAAGTTCTATAACATGTATTCTATTTGAACTTACTTTAAAAAGTGACCTCTAAGCATTTAATTAACTCACTTTGATGTTAGATACAATTTTCTCCAATAAATCTCATTTTAACTGTTGCTTTAAATTAAGTAAATTCTCCACCTGCAGGGCTGGTAATCAGTGGTCACATCTTCCAGAGATTTTCGAGTTGTTTGGTGGAAGTGTGATGCGCAGATCTGTGAGTCTCATTCACCAGCTCTGAGCTTAGCTGTGCCGTGAACCCCGACGTCCTGCTGTGCTTGCTGTGGTTTTTCAACTCAGATCCATCTTCCCAGGAAAGGTGGTTTGCTCTGGCTGTGTGGGAAGCGTTGAGCATTATTTCCTAACTACATGCTGATATTCTCCTTTAATTGATTTTAAATTGTTAAAAAATCATAGTCAATAGCAGAGCTGTGGTCCTTATAAACATGATCTCAGCATGCAGCCACTTGAGTGGCTTATAAACATGATCTCAGCCTTTGCCACTGAGTCCAGAAACACTGAGGCTTTGCAAGAAGCGTTTCCTGCTGCGTGGAGTGCTGTACTGCTGAAAAGACACAGAACACAGCTCATCTGTTCCCTGGACCTAAAGAAAAAATATAGACTAGAGAGAGCCAGTGCTGCCAAAGTGCTATGAGATTTGGTCAGAAGCAGCAAGCTTGGAAAGGTGCTCAAGGGAGGATCCTGCCGCAGCCAAAATCCCAGCAGAGACATGGGGTTTGTGTCAGCAGAAACTGGAGAGATTGAGGCTGAAGAGGGTGTAGACCACAGGCCGCAGGGCTTTCCAGATTCCCGCTCCAGGGTGCTCATCCCGTGAGCTTGCTGGGTTCCTCCTGGCTCTCCAGATCATTATCCCAAAGGCTTGTTTCTAGTCCTCTGGCAGCACCAAAGAGATCTGAAGTTCATGTGTTGGATCTCAGGGGTCTCTTCTGACTCTAAAGTGCTTGGGGCACCTCCCCCTTGGCCCGACTCCCAGCGCTGACATTGCCCTCTTTTGCCCACATCTGTTGGTGAAAGCACATAGATGATCAGTGAAGAAAGAGCTGGAGATTAAGAGCTGAGATGCATGAACGCCTATTATCACCCTGCCCGGAGTGGCAGGAGTGGGAAAAGGGAGGAGGAGGCTCCTGTTCCTAGGAAAGGGCTTTCCTTATCCACCCGCACAGAAGCACCATGCTGTGGGTACTCCTGCTGCCACCTGCAAGCAGCCTCTGACCCTCTGAGGCAGGAAAGTAGCATCTTCTCTGTTTCCCAGGTCCCTCAGGACGTACAGATGAGCTGGGTGCCCGTCCCGCCATGCTGAAATGAGGTGAGCCAGCGCAGCGGTGTGCAGGGCACAGCCCCGTGCTGGGGTGACCAAGGAGGAGGCGCTCTGAAGATGCCAAAGGCAGAAACCTCACCGCCATCCAACAGGTAACGACAGCCCGAGGAGGGGACAGGCAGCAGCATGGTAATTCTGCTTTTGCATTTCAAATGTGTGCATTGCGGATGGCTCAGTGTACAGGGGAGAGGGAGGGACAGAGGGGACAGTGGATCTGAGACAGTCCGTGGCTTTGTGTTTGTGACACCTCTCAGGCCATTCCCAGGCCGGCAGGTCCCTACCACCACTCAAGACCTGTCAAAGGAATTAGGAAAGACACAACCTGTAAATAATGAAGCCCAAGACACGCTATGTAAATTCAAGCACAGAAGGAGAAAGCCCATGCGGGCTCACCATTTTCCTTGACAGTCTCCACTTTGCACCTTGAATTTCGTAAGCCATTATTTTCCTCTCTAGTAGCGATGTACAACAAAGGCAGAGTGAGCGGGCTCCGAGGGATCACAGACAGCCCTCAAAGCAGCATCTTTGCCGTGCAGAATCAAAACCCAGCTCTTGTTATTTATTCACCGCAGAGTAAAAGGAACCCCCTGCACCCCCGCGAGGAGGAAGAAAGGGGGGGCAGGGGGTGCGCATGTGCATGGGTGTGCATGAGAGGTGGGAGGCACCCCGCAGCCGCACGCCCCGTGCTGCCGAGCGGGACTCTCACGTGTCGGTCCAAGAGCGTGCCGAGCCCAGGCAGCCCCGGGAGCTATGCCGTTCTCTCCTCCGTGCAGCCTGGGCTCCAGCCCGCCGAGCTGATTGTTTATTTAAGTGCATTTGAAATGCGTACAGAAGATCTACCCCAGAACCGAGGCATCTTGGCAGGCTGGTGCCTGGGGGAGTCCAGGAGAGGCCAGTGGGGGGCTCTGACCCCCCTGCCAGGACGTGCTGGGGCTGTGGCTGTGGATCTGCTCACCTGGGGCGAGTGAGTGCGCGTGGGATGGTTGGGCACCGTCCTTTCCCACTCCCACTGGGGTGGCACAAGTGATGCTGTGATGAACATGTCCTCCCCCCTGGGCAGCCCTCCCTGCCAGCAGGCTCCTGAGAGCTTTGGGCTGGGCTGTGGTGCTGCCAACACACCTTGTGCCCCTTTATTTCCATATTTTTTTGCTTTTGGCTTAGACTGAAGCTAAGGATTGATGATGCACGTGAAAACCAAACGCGCCAGCCCGCAAAAGCACTGCAGCCCCTGCTGGAGATTTCACTTGAGCGCAGCAGATCTCATCTTTCAAGCGCTCCTTTTAATTGCGGTCTCAACCTGCCGCCGGGGGCTGAGCAGCTTCTGGAGCCACCCTCGGTGCGAGGGAGATCTTTGGGCTCTTTCAGCGTGCTGCTGGCAGGAGACTCGGACGCTGCCGGCCTCCGGCCGCAGTCCGCAGGCTGCATCGTAGGGATGCCTGCTTTCCTTGTGCCTCTGAAGATGGAAAGCTGTCGGAGAGGGGCCCGGTCTGTGCGATCCGATTTGTTTCCCGCGGCAGGTCAAAGTGAGTGTTAGTCTCCCGGCTGCAGGCGCATCGATCCGCCTCCCTCGGGACCATGTGCAAATACAGACGGGAGGGAAGGAGGCGGCTGCGGAGCATGTTTTCATTCTGTCCTCGTGGCCGCCGTGGGAGAAAGGCAGGCAGGCTAGACAGGCACAGCGGTGGGGAGTTTACCGAGGGACACGGCTAATTGCGTCTCCAGGTTTGTCTCTTCCCCAGCAGGTGCCCAGAGCTTTCCAACCACAGTCTCTCCATCAGCAGAGATTCCTTTTAAAACCTGTTTCAGGAGCCCACAGGGGGAAGCTGTAACCCCGGGCACTGCAAGGCCAAGAAGAGTCTGTCCTTCTGCAGCTGGGGGAGGCTTGGACCTGGGGCAGGACCCGGGGGGGGCAGTGGCCCGCAGGGGTCCCACCGCAGTCCTGCCAGCGAACGGGGCAGGGCACTGGCGGTGCTGCTCCTCTGAGTGCACTTGCAAACTGAGCTGATTTAATAAACAACAGGAGTGTTTTCCCAGACCCCATGCTGAGCTGTATTCAAAATACATTTGTACGAACATCAATTTTTAATGCAATTTATGCCAAATGTTGTTGCAAAAAGCAGCCGTTAACATGACATTAATTCAATCACTGGAAATACAGTACGTGCTGCTAAATGAAAACATGTTATTAGTCAATTAGATTAACTGGATGTAACTCCTCCAAACGCAATGTATTATGGTTTCTACATGGTTAATTACGTTGTACAAATTACATGGCAATAAGGCTTAGCGCTGGACACACACATACATTTAATACATAAGCAGAAAAAACAGCTTGCAATTCACAGTTGAACTCCGCAAAAAATTATTTGAAATATAAATATCTTGCAAGCTTGTAATAAAGAGACAGAATTATGCTGATATTATAATAGGAACAGGGCAATTTCTAAAAGAGCCGGGAAAGTCTTTGCTGTGAGATCACAGATGTTCATGGTTGCTTTCATAGCGAGTTTTAATCTGCTTTAAAAAGACCATTTTAATTTTAAACAGAAATACTCCTGGCCCCAGCGCAGTCCCTCCCCGTGCAGGAATCTCAGCGCCCACGCAAGCGACGACTTTGCTGCCTCCTCCTTTGTTTGTGTTGTCGGATGAATTTGTGCCCACTTGCGGGGAAATCGTGCCAGACTTTGGCACCGGGAGCGGGCATTGTGCCTGACAGCCGCGTGACACGCCGCAGGCACCACAAACCCACCGCGCAGCATATGTGCCACCGCAAACAGCGCCGGGGGTGGTGGCGTTGGGATCCTCCCCTGCAGCTCTACCCCTTCTGGGCGTCCCCTGTGGGGGGTGGTTTCCACAACAGCCCGACCCGAGAGCTGTTGTTCAAGGGAAGGATGCAGTTCCCGGTGGCCGGGAGGGCAGCTGCAGCCCAGCACACTGGATGCCCCAGGAGGGATCCCTGTGTTGTCCTTGGTTTGCGGGATGGGGCTGCGCCACCCAGCCGGAGCTGCCTGCGGACCTCTGCCTGCACGGCGGCTCTGCACCGCTCAGGTTCCGGCACAAGGTCGCTGGCATCCATGGGAGACCAGAGTGCCCTCAGCCTCCCAGATTCACCGGGGTCAGCCTTGAAGCCCGGAGAAACCCCAGGTGAAGAGGAGAGCCGGCTCTGGCAGAGCAGCGCGCGGAGCAGAGACACAGATAACGTGGGGCACTGCAAACCGAGAAGAACGCCGTTGCAGCTCACGCGTGGTAACAAGCAGCGTCCGTACCTCCTCGGTACCTCGGCTGGGTGGGGAATGAGCCCTCGACCTCCTGGCTGGGGCTGGAGCGTTCCTCTCCTCCGGTCCCATCCCAGATGCTCTCCTGCGTTTCTCTTGCCGCTCCCCAGCGCATCCCCTCTCCTCCCTCTTGCCCAGCGAGGAAGCAGCTTGACTCGCAACATGCTCTTTGCTGAACCCAGTCCCCCCTCGCCTGTTGTCACAGGGGAGGTGACCCCCTCTGCCCCGCTGCTGGCCCTTTCCACCCTCCTGGGGGGCTCCTTAGTTCTTGCAAGGGGCTGTTAAATCTGCTCTGGGCCATTGTCCCCTGGGGATCTGGGACATGGGCTGGTGGCTCCCCCTCGCCTGGGACACTGCGCTACAGAAACACCCAAGTGCACATCATCCTGCAAACAGGGCGTAATCAAGCAGGCGGTGGAGCTCTGGAAACGCATTTTTATTGCTATTGTTGCAATAATTATCACAGTTCATAGCAATGTGACTCTCTTCTCAGATATTCAATCAGTAATCGCAACAGCACCCCAGCCGTGCTCAGAAGGGCAGGAGAGCCAGAGCGAAGCGAGCTGCACCAGGAACATGCTCTGCCTGGCGCTGGTGCCTCTGTGTCCCCAAAACAGCCCCCACTGCCACAGGGCTGAGGAGGATGTGACCAGGAGCGTAGGTCGGGGGAAAAAGGAGGAGTGATGGAGAAGTAAAACACAAGGTGCGACACGAACAGGCTGGGTTCGCAGGCTGCTGGAGGCGCGCGGCTCTAGCTGGGGAGGACGGGCCGGCCCTCGCCCATGGGTCTCAGTTCCGGTGCAAAGCCAAGGAGGAGCTGTGCGGGGTGAGATGCTGCGATGCCGTCGGATGTGATGGGCACAGTCTTCCAGCAGTGCCTGGGCAGGGCAGTTTTTGCATGGCGGTGCGTGGCTGGCGGGGCAGGGTGGTGCAGGGGTGTGCGGTCACCAGGAGGTGTGTGGAAAAACCCCTTCACCCTCGCAAGAGCCGGTCCGCGTCCGTGCAGGGAGCTCCTTGAGCCACAGTGCCGGTGCTCCTCAGGTCCCTGCACCGGCACTGGTGGAGGTGGCTGAACTGGGAAGTGAAATGTGCCAGCGGTGGGCACCCTGGGACCTGCGGGTCCCCATGGCCCCCAGCCCTGCTGGTGTGGGGGGGTGGGTGCTGCACAGGCAGCTGCATCCCCAGCTCCCGGGGCGCCCACCCCCGCGTGCCCCCGCCCCGGAGGGGTGCCCAGGGGTGTTCACTGATATTGGCATTCTGCCGGTGATGGGCTGAGATTTAATTTGACATAACCAGGGGGCACGGCTCGGGAGCCGAGTCGATGCAGTGGAGTATAGCTTATTGGTTTCAGCGGGAGCGGAGAACAATTTGAGCAACCTCTGTACCGCCGGTCCAGACACACACCACCGCACTGTTGACTTAGCAGCCGCCGCTGACAGAGAAGTGATAAAGCTCTTGGAGATATCCCTGTCTCATCTGTCTCGGGTAAATCAGAGGAAGGCTGGAAACATCAGAGGAGGCAAAATGCAAAGGCAATAAAAAACTCCTGGCTCTCATTGAAGGCAGAAGCTGCTCCGACATGACCACTGGCAACAGAAAGATTTCACGTGATCAGGGGGTTGCTTACTTGAGGAATTGTTGATTATTTAGTGGCTGCTTAAGGGGCTGGGGGAACAAAAAAATCAAAGCTCCTGCTGTTTGCAGGTTGATGAAAGGACTGCATGCTGCCCCTCCGCAGCCCTTGTTTACCACCAGCCTTACCTGCGCAGAGTGGTTGGAGAGATTTCTGACTGCTTGCTCGGAAATAAAAGGAGCCTGAGAATCAATCATTTGTTTACATTGTATAACTTGTTGAAAATCAATTGGCTCCACATGTTGCAGATCTGATTGCATTTTGTTAGCGGTCACAGGGAATGGTTTTCCCTTGACATGCCTGCGTTCGTGGTTTCTCCAATGCATCAATTGTACCGAGCTTTTAGGATAATTGAGACTGAGCAACAATCCCCTTTATAAATATTAACTCTGATATGCTTGGGAAATTCTGCCTCTCTTGGATGAATTTTTAACTAGCTTTTTAATCTATTGCTTCTTGTTAGAACAGCAGGAGTGTTTTGTGGTGCCTGTTTTTGTCCCCCTGGCTCCAAGAGCGGGGTCCCTGCTGAGCCCCTGCTCCCGGGGCAGGGACCCCGCTCCTGCCCTGCCCGGCAGGATCTTTGGAAGGATCTCCTGCCCTGCTCACGTGGGTCTTTGGAAATTCCCTTAGGTGGTGCCTGGGAAAAGCAGAGCCCAGCGATGGGATGGTCCCTGGAAGCCAATACCTGTGCCCAGCCCATCACAAACTACCTCTTGAGCGGTGTAGCCTCAGCACCCAGTGTGTGGCCAAATTGAAGCTGTTGGTGAGGGTGGCAGAGGGGAACCATGATCTGCCGGTGCAAGGAGGGTCTGGCTCTCTGCTGGCCGGGGCTGTTGCATGGCCAGTGCTTCGGTTAATCTCTTTCTGTGCCAGGTTCCTCTGCTCATTCCTGGCTCCAGCACAAGCCCTGGCCCCTGGGCTGTGCTGGGAGAGGCTGCCCCAACTCCGGCACGAGCATCCCTGGCACAGCTCGCGGGAGGCTTGGCACTGGTCAGTGGCCTGGCAGCACCGTCCTCCCTGCTCCATCAGTGGCAACCCTGGGGCTGGTCTGATTGCACCGTTGCTGCATGTTTTCTGTACTCCCGAATCTGCTGTTCAAGTTCTTCTGTGGGGAGCTGAAGGTTTAGGGGCAACGAGTGCTCTGGTTACTGCCCGTATCGGCAGCACAGCGGTGCCCAGTTCTGGGTGTGGTAACAGGCAATTTCTGAGAGCGTGGCACACGTGGGGCTTGCTGACGGGTCCCTTCTATCTGCTCACTGCTCCCTCGCTCCCGTTGCACGCATTGTCTGCAGAGCAGCACGGCCCCTGTGCAAGCCCGCGTGTTTGGGTTCCCCGTCTAGCACTAGCCGACGTGGCACTGTGTTGCTAAGGGCTTGGCAGTTGTCCTGAACGCTGGACTTCGACTCAGCCCTGGGAGAAGCGCTGCTGGGCTCCGCTACCCCCCTGCACCCTCTCCTGGGATGCGTCCCCCCCTCCCCAGCTCGGGTCAGGGCTCCTGCAGAGCAGCGACTGCAGAGGGGACAAGGGCTCATCCGGCTGCAGACTTCAAGGGGGGAAGCTGGAAGCAAGCACTCCCCTCGGAAAAAACTGGGGAGATGGTGCTGTGTCAGCCATAGGACACTGCGGCGGTGGGGGACCCCCCCAGTCAGACCTGGGCACCCTGCACCTGTGGGGTCCAGGACACACTGATGGAGGGATGTGCAGTGGGAGGGCAGGGGAAAGGCGGTGGGGAGGGGAAAGGGCTGATGCTCACAGCTCTCATCGCCCCCCCTGTCCCACCAGCCAGGCCAGGGGTCCCCCAGAGGGCACACACTGCCTTTGGCATGGGCACGCACGGCAGGGGGTGTGTGGGGGTGTGTGAGAGAGAGAGGTGGGCTCGACTCTCTAGCAGAGGTTGCAGCACCGTACCGGTACCCTCCACAGCTCTCCTTTCCATCGGCATTTGTCTGGGTGGTTCTGCAAAGCAGCGGGTCAGAGTCCAACAGTTCTAGCCCATCTCAATTAAACTGTTTCTTTCCCCCCGCAATCAGATCTTGCCTTCTTTAATGTCATCTGAAAGTCTGTCAAACTGTGTATATTCTTGTGAAACCTCTATACAGAGAGAGACAAAAGGAATCAGGGATGCTGTTAAAATGAAAGCCCTACTTTACATTTCAAATACTTTAACAGATTTTTCTCTTCTTTTTTTTTCTTAGATCTTTAATAAAAGCTTTTAAAATCCCTTTTTTTTTTTTTTTTTTTTTAAATGGTGATTGCTTGTCAAGGGATATATCTATGAGGAGGGGAGGAAGGCGGTGCAGTCAGAGGTTGCACAAGTCGCTGCCCCAAACCGGGCTTGACTTTCTGGGCTGGTGCTCGGCTGTTCCAGCTGAGCGGCTGCCTGCGTTTCCACGGGGGAGGCAGGATGGATCGCCTGGAGAACCCAGGCATCGCGGCTCCGAGCATTTGCCTAATAGGCACCTCGGAAATGCATCCTGGGAGCCGTGCCTTGCTCTGAGCAGCAGCTGTTTCTCTCCAGTAAGTATGTAAATCCCAGCACATTCCCAAGTGCGGGAGGTTTCTGTCAGTCTCCAGAGGCTGCACGCTGCCACAGAGGCTGGGAGACCCTGGGGTAAACTCCGATGCATCACGATATGAGCAGCATCGGCTGAAATAACTATTCTTGGACACTTGCTTGTGTTACAGGCTAATAGTTTTTTTTTAAACAATCTGTATCATGCCATGAGTATTATTAAAATGTTCTACTAGTCCGTAGAAGTGCAGCTTGCTCTGAAAAGTATACAGAAATTTAAGTCCCAAAAAAATACATTTAATGTTCTTGCAGACTGTGCTGGGGAGAGCGGCGTTTATCTCACGCAGGGAGACAAACCCTGGCACCGATTTGCCCCAGTCCGTGCCGTCTGCCACTGCCCGGGGGACACAAGTGACACCTGGGAGCGAGCAGATGCCGTGTGAAGGGCGCTCCCACTGTGTCCCACTGCCTTTGCTTGACTCCCAGCGTGGTGGTAACTCGCTGCCGTGGGTCTGCTCCGTAGCTGTCCCCTGCAAGCTGCGGGCTGGGGAGCGCTCCTGCTGCCTCGGGGATGCTCGCAGCCCCTCCGCCCGCTACACGGGCTGGCAGCGAGTCGGGGGGCACGGGGGGGCACCTCCTTCGCAAGGAGGAAAATGAAATTCCTGATGAAACGATGACTGCAGAGCTGTGCGCGAGCCATTCCTCGGCTCAGCGACGGCCAGGCAGGCCGGGGGAGCTGCTCGCTGGCTGTCGCGCCGGCCAGCCTTATCCATATTTCAGCGCTTGGGGAGGGCAGGTTATTTCCCGGCTACTTGGCGCGGTTGCAAAATTTAGTGGAAAAGCTAAAACAAACAGACTGTGGAGTGTCACATTTTGTTAGTGCTGTGCGGAGAAGGGTTGTCAAACCGGCAAACAAGACACGGGAGAAGTCTGGAATCGACACGAACACTGATGTCTGTCTCCGCTGAGGAGCTGGGCGTCGAAGCAGGGGCTGGGACGCCTTCGCTTGCTGCCAAACTTAGTGTTAAAGTCTGGAGCACTAACCGAAGCTGATGGAAGTGTATTTGTTTCCACTGCCGGGATAAATTAACTTTTAAAGCCACAGTGAAAAAGTCTGAAAAGTCTGTGCTGCGAATCAGGGGCATGAATATTCAGGCACATGCACTCATTGAATTAGTTTGTTGCAAACATATTTGGAGGCAGCTGTTCATTTAATAATCAGGGATAATCACAGAAATAGACGACCGGTTACTCCATCTAAATTGCATGGTTAAAATTATAATTTTATAACTCTATCTCAGCAATTAGATTTAATAGCTATGAAAATCCAGCAAAACCCGGTGGAGGGAAAGCTGTTATTCTTTCAATGCAGAAAAGCCAAGGTCAGACTGGGGCTGCCCCTGTGTGTAACCAGCAGCAGCATCTCTGGTGTCTGGGTTATTTCCGACACCGCTCCAAGTGCAGAGGTGAGACTTCTGGGCCAAACTGTGTGATGCTAAAACCGGCCCAGGCAGGGGTTAATTTTCTTGGCATTTCCTGTCTTCATTACAATATTTGTCCCAAGAACAGATTAATTCCTCTCATTCTTTCTGCCTTTCCAGCCTTTTGTCACGGGAATGCATTTCACAGGACTGTAATGTTTGATACTTGCTCTGAGTTATAGCTGTGCCATACGCTGTAAAAGTTTGACTCTCTCAGTATTGTACATTTTGATTCTACCCCTGCAGGCTATAAACAACCCAAATTACCTCTTTCTTTAGCTTCCAAGAGGACTAATCCCCTGTCTAGTGCTTTATCAGTCAGTTGAGAAAGAGTGAGACCAACCTGCCAATCCAAACAGAATATATTGAAAAAATCATATTACCACAATGCAGAACCTTGCCGTAATTCACCGAACAGCTCAGCCGGTAAAAGCCTGATGCCACGGCCGCCTCCGTTACTGTAATGAGACCAGCAGGAGATGCACCATCCATCCACCCATCCATCCTTCATGCGCCGTCAGCCTCTCCCAAGGCATTGCACGGAGCAGGGAAGGGCTGCGGATGGCACGGATGGTTGCAGACTGCGGCTGGGACCGTTTTTAACATCATAAACCCCATTTTGATGATGGGTGCAGTGCTGCTGGTGGGTGCTTGTGGTCCCTTCGCCTCCGGCCGTCTGGGGTTGAGCCCGCTGTGTGCTGCAGGAGTGAGGGCTGGGGCAGATGGTGGGGCCATCCATGGGATGGGGAGCTCCTGGAGCTTCTTCCCGCTTGTCACTCCATCCTGCTCAGGTCTCGCTGGGGAGGTCTGGGCGCTTCTCTGCATTTCCTCCTTGATGCCTTCTAGCACTCCTCCAGCTTGCAGGTGGCCTGTTTCTGAACAGCATCGCTGTGGCTGTTCATCCCTCAGTTTAACTCAGCATCCTCAGTTTAGCTCAGGCTGTTTTTTCCATCCCTGCCCAGATGAGCTGATCTGGGATCCCCCTGAGCAGGGGAGGCTGACTGGAGCGGTGCTGTGGAGCCTCCCCTGCTTCTGCCTAAATCACCACCCCGCCATCCCTGACAGCCCAGCTGGGACGCAGTGCTGCTGGGGACGGGCAGGATGCGGCCTCTGCCTGGGGAGGGGGGTCTCCTTGGAAAGACAACCCGGAATTCATCAGAGCCGCTGCGGGAAGAGCCACGCTGGCCCGTATCGGTGCCCTCCAGCCCGCGGCAAGCGGCTCCTCGGCTCAGCTGAAACTCCTCTCAAGCACTGAGGCCAGTGTGGGTTGCTCCAAGGTTTAACGCTTTATTAGAAAATGAGAGGATAGAGCATGTTGCAGAGGAGAAGGAAATTTATTGTTGCCCTGGCCCTGCAGCAAAGCAAAACTCAAATAACCCAGGTGCGGGGAGAACTATAAATCCCCCACTGGCAATCACGCTGCTAAAAGGATAGTGACAGCCACAGCAAAGTTTGGCCAGTTAATATTTCTCATATCTGAGTGAGAAAAATAGCAATATTTAAAATGATATCTCTGTTGAATTATGCAAGGAGAAAAAAAAGAAAGCTGTAAGCCCTTCTCGACCCTCGGCTGCGGGAGATGCAGGTTTGCAGAGGGCTGCGGGGGGTTCCGTGGGGGTCTCCTCCACATCGTCCTCCTCTGCCTTGGGACTGCTTTGCTGTCTCCGGGCAGTCCTGGGGAGGTGAAGCCTTTCCACCCAGCCGGCCCTGGTGAGGTTTCCTACCTTGTGCTGGGTGAAGCTGACGCAGCCTGGTCTGATCGTGAACAGGAGAGCAAGATGAGGAAAGAGAAATAGGGAAGGAGCGAGCGCTCCAGCAGGCAGCAGGGAGGCGGTTAAAGCACTCGAGGGGTGCGAGAAGGCGGTGTCATGCTGGTGTGACCGGAGTGATCGGATCAGCGACCTTCTGGAGTCTTCCTCGCCACCCGGATCGCTGTCTGGGTAAGCCTGCACCGCCGCGGCCGGCTCACCGCAGGGACGGGTAGGAGGAGAGGTGTGTTTCTTTCCAGCTGTGGCTGGTACCTCTGCAGCGGCATGGAGAGGGTCGTCATCATCCGGAGACCTCTAACTCTTTTTCCATTTAAAGACTTAATAATGAGAAGCTTTTACTTTGTAATTTTTATTTCCAGGCAGTCACTGTTTTGAAGCCATATTTGTTCACGGAATAAAGGTCCTTGGCTGATGGTCCTGGAAACGGCAGCGAAGGAAGCATTTCAGCTCAATAGACCCTATAAATTTCCAGTGTATTTTTTTGTTTTATGCTCCAGGTGAAGGGAGCAGAAGTCATCAGTTCTCCCTCCTGGCTGACCCTGAACTGCTCACGCTGCAGGCAGGCCAAGCAGCATCTGTCTGGGACACCTCTGATGGGGCTGAAGGTCAGTGAAGATCCTGGGCCGTTTTGGTCTGACAGGTTTGCCTTTAAAAACTGATTTTCTGTGGGCAGAAAATGCAAGCTGCCGAGGGCATGCCAGGAGGGGATATGTGGATCTTTCTGGTCTGACATCCGAAATAACTCGCTGTTAGCCTTAGAAATGCTCTGGCGTGGGTGTTGGCGTGGGTTCCCCCCAGCGCGGCCGCCCGCTCTCCCCGCAGCTGTGCGATTCATGAGCTTTCACATCTCTGTCATTAGCCCGTTAATCCAACACCTTGCTCCAGCCTCACACCACGGTGAGGATTTATGGTTCTTACAGACCAATTTCATTATCCCAGGGGGAAAATCAGCATCTTGTTATGGATAAAATGACAATAAATGAAATGGCCATTAATTTACGGTCTTGCCACACAGTGGCACTCAAACAGATTCCCATTAATGGCTTGTTGTTATCACCTCCCATACAGGGCTAATAACAGTTCATGGGAAAAACCCCACCTGAGCCCAGGAAAGCCGCTGGCTGACGGGGTATGTGGGACCCCCGGTCCCATCCCGTGCCGGCAGGGTGACCCCCAGCCCCTCTCCGTGGCCAGGAGAGGCTGGATACCTGTCCTGCTGGCCTTGGTGGGAAAGCAGCAGCCAGCCCCTGCTTTGGGGCTGGGAGAACCACTGGCTTCTGCAGGAAGAGATGTCTCAGCCACAGATGCTGATGCTGTCCCTCCCTGAGAGATTTTTAATTCAGAACCTTCTTTGCCAAAGCGAAAAGCGAGGCTGGGCCAGCCGCATCCTCCCAGGGACAAAGGGACCCGGGGCACAGGGGTGTGCTGGTGGTGGGGAACCTTGTCCCGCTCTCCCCTCCTTCTCTTTGCGCTGTGGACAGTCCCAGGGGTCATCACCTGCCAACGAGTAGCTCCGTTAGGCTACTAATTTGATTTTCGATGTATGTTAATCCCACTCATGGCAAATGAACTTGTGGTCTGTTGCAGACTTAGGTGGGCTCCCTGCCTGGCTGAAGGACGTGGCAGCGGGGTCCCCGTGGTCCCCTGGGAGCCTGGCCCTGCCTGTTGGCGTCGGGCAGCAGCCGGAGCTGTGCCGCAGCCGTTCAGTGCTGGGGAGCTGCGCTAACAGAGATCGAGCGGCCGGGGATGGAGGCTGCCATACAGAAAGGGGAGGAAAAGCTGCCAGCTGGGAGATCATCCAGTGGAGGGGTGTGAAAAGCTGATTTTTCTGTTTGCTTGCAGCCCCTAAAGCCCAGAAATATTGGCTTGACATTAAACAACTTTTCAAAAACTTCAGCAAAGCAAAAAGCACTGTAAAACACAAAACAAAGGCTAACCTTTCTATGTGGTCGAAGTGCTTAATTCGGTCCAAAACGAAGAACCTAGTTTCCTCATTGAATTTGTACTTTTTAAGAACATTAAGTGACGTCAGATGGAAAAGCCCCAAAACTTCTGCTTAACATACTGTCCTTTTTAAAGCCAAAGGAATTGGCAAAACCAAACTCAATCTGTGAGAAGTTTCAGTGTCATCAAATTTGTTTCTTCGCCACAAAATGTTTCATTTGAAGAACTTCTCCTGGCCGCTTTCTCATGCCTGTGAGGATCCATATACTCAGAGCTTGCTGGGGACTGCGCCGTCCCAATCCCGGACACGGTGCTGCAAGAGCCGCACGCCTCCCACCAGGCAGCATGGGCACCTCCTCCTGCGCTGCCCGTGCACCCTCCAAACTGTGCTGCAACTCCCGACCCTGCTGCGAGAGACGGAGAGGGGACGCTGGGAGGGTGCATTGCATAGACAGGAGACCACAGAATCACAGAATGGTTAGAGTTGGAAGGGACCTTAAAGACCATCCAGTCCCACCCCCCTGCCCTGGGCAGGGACACCTCCCACCAGACCAGGCTGCTCCAAGCCCCGTCCAGCCTGGCCTTGAACACCTCCAGGGATGGGGCAGCCACAGCTTCTCTGGGCAACCTGTTCCAGTGTCTCCCCACCCTCACAGTCAAGAATTTCTTCCTAATATCTAATCTAAATCTACCCGTCATAGGAGAAGTGCTCCAGCCCTCTGATCATCTTCGTAACCTCCTCTGGACCTGCTCCAACAGGTCCATGACCCCTGGGCCCAGGGCTGCGGGCAGCCGGCAGCGGGGCGCTATTCCTCCACACTCTCAACAGCCAAATCCACTGCTTCTGCTCTGGGTAAATTATGTTTTATGTGCGTTTTGCTAAATGCTTTTTTTGCACGACAAGTAAACACGCTAGGAATTGGTCTTCATAAACACATTTTTGCAGTAATATAACAGTATAAATAAATGCTCTGGCGTATCTCCCAGTGTCACTTTTATTTACATTTTAAGTGACCTGTTATTACTGACCCCTCTGCCATAAATGCCTAATTGAGAGGAGGCCACTGAGTAAGCAAGGCCGATGTGAAAGTGCATTATGCTAAATAATTCATAACGAGCACTGTGGTTGTTGAAGTGATATATGTAAATAGGGGATCCTTATTTTTTAACTTACAGTCTGTGTTGGTTTATGAATTTTAAACGGAGAAAGTCTTCATTCTCTAGCGCAGAAGTGAAGCAGGTTTCTTTTTCCCTGAAGTCCCATCCGCAGTAGCCAGCTTCACAGGACTGGCTGTGAGATGGGAAAAAAATCTGCTCATGGACCTCTTTCTGTGTTAGCACACTTTGAATCTATTTATTCCTGTGTTTTACCTGTGTCTAGGTGACAGTCCCTGTGGTTGCCACCTGCAGACCCAGAGGACGGAAACACGCACCTGGGAGTGGGAGCGCGGCATCTGCACGTCAGGGTATCAGCAGAGCATCCTTCCCTGGCTGCAGAGACCTCAGCCCTAAAAAAACCAGTCTGAGTCTCTTTCCAGCTTGGTGAAGATGCCTCTCCTGCAGGGAGGGAGTTGTAAGTGAACCAGTTTGAAGCCTGGCCAAAAAAAGCCACGCGAGGTTCCCCGGCTCCTCCCCTCCAGCCCTGGGGTTGAAGCACTTTGCACTTGCCAGGCAGAGCAGAGCTCCCTGGTCCCTGAGGAGCTGAGACTCATGCACTTGTTACAGCTCACATGGGAAAAGTAATTCCCCTTTATTCTACCTTTTAATTGAACATTATGTTTTCTCTTCCTTTGTTATGAGAGTGGGATGAGAGGAGCTCCCAGACTGTCTCTTCAAGACCATTTATTATTTATTCATTCTGTTTCTACCTTGTTTTTCTGTCTCTCCTTATTTGAGAATTTTTCCAGTCCTTGATATTATTCTTGTCCCTCTCTAGTTCTCATCTATTCCTACAATACCCTCTAGAGATAGGGTAATCACTCCAAGAAAATTGACTTACATTCAATGGCAAAAAGCTTCATTAAAACCCAGTTAAGGTTCCCAAAGGTACCTTCTGTTCCTCAGAAATATTCAGCAAAACTCATACTTCCAGCAACGGGAACTGAGGAGTTTCAGTACCACCCAGGCAATAGTGAGTGGGCTCCTCTGCCCTCTTGCACCCTCTGTAATGCACATGGTGGTAATTTTGCTTCCCCAGAGTCCACGGTGCCACCTATAAACCCGGCAACTTTACTCCGGGGCACCCTCTGGGAGTCCTCTGGACCCTCCCTCTGACTTCCAGACCACCTGATGGGGTTTTTAGCATCCCAGCCTTCTGGCCAGGAGGCTTGTGCAGACTTGGGTACCGCGCTGCCGGGGTGCACCTTGCAGTCCTCGGCCTGGGGCTCATCCTGCCCTGCCCGTGCTCGTGTCGTAGTGGGGCACAGAGATCCCCACGGGCTGTGCTGCTGTGAACCCTGACCACCCCCAGGAGCCAGGGCAGTTTCTTCAGACCTTTGCAGGGGTGTGAATGGTGCTCAGGTGTCCCTCCCCTGTTCTTGGCTTTGCATTCGTGGTGCCTGTGTGCACCCCATCCCCCTGGCCGGTGCGGTTGCCCCTGAGGTGCTGCTCTGCTCCTGCTTGCCTAAATCAGTGTCATCGGCAAGTTTCGTAAATCACTGCACCCCCTCCCTGCCCTTTCCAGCTCATTAACATGTTTGTTAACAAACAGGACCAACTGCAGAGCCTTGACACCGCTGCTACTGACACGTAGTGACAGAGAAATGGATGCTGCTGCCTTCTGCCACAGCTGGCCCGTGGCTGGTCCCAGGGAAGGCTTGGGGCAGGTAGGGCAGGACTGCCTTCTGCCAGCACCAGTTAACCAAGCTGGCAGCACCAGTGGGGTGAGCATTGCTGGTGCGTTCGGTATGGGGAAGCAGTGGCATGGAGCAACTTGTCCACAGCGGTGCAAGGTGTCAGCGGTACCAGCCGGCACATCTCTGGTGCCTGCCTTGTGTCCAGCAAAACCCCAACGGGCTTGCAGGGCCCCTGTCTGGGGCGGCAGCAGTGATTTTTGGCATGAAGGAGGGGAGCCATGGGGGACAGAGCTGTGTGAGGCTGGAGGGAAGGAAACCGGGGCAGCCCCAGGCTGGGGCCAGGGAGCTCCTGCGTGTCCACATACACGCGATGTGCCTCAGGGGGCAACACGGAGCTGCTGCATGGGGGAAAGGAAGGAGGAACTGGGAAAGAGAATTTAGGTGTTCTTAATGGCACCTGAAAGTTTTCCTGGGGTTCAATTACCGCTCAATCAGGTCTCTGTGCAGCGCTTCCTGCAAGCACGGCAAAGAAATTGTGACGGTGATCAGGGCGTGCATCATTTAAATACAGCAGAAGTCCTAAAAATGTCGTTGACAGTGTGATCCAAGCGTCCAGCCTGGCCTCTCCAGTTTCTGCTTGGCTTTTTGAAGGCTGACGGTGGGTGGACAGCAGGCGGAGCAGACGTGCGGCACTGCAGGAGTCGGGGGCTGCCCCATGGAGGGGCTGCAGGTCTCACAGGAGCAACTGATGGGCCACAAGGGCAGCTGCTGGGCTCAGCTTATAAAAGGGGTGCGTGCCCTCCCCATCTGGCGCTGAGCTGCTGATGGGCTGCTCCCCATTCGCCCCGGTGGCCAGTGGTGCTGGGGACTCACTTGCCAGGAAGGGGCTCCCATAGGGCTGTTCCCAGACCGAGCTGAAGGGGTCCTGCGTGCCGGGGGCGCTCAGTGGGAGCAGTGTCCTGCAAGGGCCTCTGGCTGCTCCTGGTGTCACAGGGATGTGCAGCTTGCTTGCCTTGTTCCAAAACAAAGCCAAAGATGCGGGCGCTGCAAGCGGTTCTTCCCAAATCCTGACCTGAGGGTACTTTAAAAAGAATTAACTGTGCTTTTGTGGTATTGCCCGAGAAGGGCGAGGCTGGAAAACTTGCCTTAAAATAACATAGAAAGTCAGTCTCTTTCCTCCTGCAGCAGAGGAGTAATTACCACTTTGTAAAGCTTTTAATTTTTTTAACATTGCATATAAATACTGCTGCTCAAGAGTTCAGAGGCAGGGATTTTAAATCTAATCCACATTTAACAAGGCTATTAAAGAAAATGTTTAAGCTGCCAGAATTTAACTGATTACAATATTTAATAAATCTTACCCGAAAAAAAGATGTCTTTAAAAAAAGAAAAAAAAGCAGCAAGGAGCCAAGATCACATGGCTTTTATATATGCACTACTGAGAATGCTTTAATGGGAAATGGAAACCCAAAAGATGCAATAATCCTGCCAAAAAGGCCCAAATGTATTATAAAAATGTTTAAAGCTCCATTTGAGTTTTTCTAATTAACTTGATAATGACACCAGCATCCTCTCTCTATCAGTCTCCTGGAAGATCAGATGCTTCTCGATTGTTAGAGCAATCTTAAGAGTGGCAGGAAAAGAGAGAGGGTTTTTCCCTTTCCCCAGGAGGCCAGGGCGCTGCTTTTGAAGCTCTCGTGTGGCTCTGGGGCTGTGCGCGGCCGTAGCGTGCTTGGATCAGGGTTGGAAACGTGCAGGTAGTGAGAAGCTTGGCCACCGATGTCCACAGGAACCCCAAGTGCAGGAGGTGCCCTGCCTGCCTCCTGCCCACCCGCAGCCGGATCTCTCTGCTGGCAGTTGGAAAAAGGCAATGGGCAAAAGCTGCTTCTTCCCAGGGGCTCTGGGCAGGAGCCAGCAGCTTCTCGGTGCTGTTCCCCAGCTTCCTGAGAGGCTGCCGTGTGCCAAGAGCTCTGCTGGCGGGGGTGTGCGACCCGCACAGTAGTGCCTGTGAGGTGCAGCCAGGGCAGGGGCCACTTGGAAAGGTTCTTTGTTGGCTTTTCTCTCCCCCTGGGCGGTGAGAGGGGTGTCAGGCCGCTGGAAGAGGGGTGCCAGTGGAGAGCATCCCTGCGAGCAGCAGTGCATTGCCTAGCCAAATGTGCCCTTAGAGCTTTCTGACAGCCCTCCTGAGCCCAGTCCCTGGGAGCTCAGGGATCCCTGCACAGGCCTCCAGCCCCTCGCCCCCTCTTGCTCTGCCACACACCCAGTTAGAGATTTTTGTTAGTTTTAAAAGTCATGTGTCTCTTTTAAATCCTCTGGAAGAAGGCAGGTGAATGAGGGCAGCTGCCTGGGCTCCTGGCAGATGCTCAGCCTGTGTTTGGATGGGTCTCTGCCTGCAGCGCCTGTTTCTGCAGGCACAACAGGAGGAAGAGCCACGTATGGAGCAGGAGAGATGCTAGTGTGAACTGGGAGCAAGAGCAGCTGAGCTTTGGGATCAGCCTTTACTGGAGCCACCTGGGGCCAAGGGTGTGGTGAGTGCAATGATGTCTGCAACATCACCTGTGGCTTGTTAGTCAAGTCCCAGGGGATTGTTAAAAGGAGCAGGACTCTACCAGGCAGCCCTACATAAACTGGAGCTTCTTGTCCCTTTTCTGCAGGTCTTGTCCTGTTCTCACAGGCAGCACAGTGTTCCTCTGGAGCGGCCATAGGCTTTGATGGAGCATCGGTGCCTGAATGGGCTGGTGAGGACAATCCCAGCATGCGAATGAGCACGAGGGGAACCAGGTATTTGCAGGGTGATATCAACCCCATCACGTTCTTCAAACACAAAGGTATGTAAACAGGTGCTGGCGTTAGGTGCTGGAGAAGACCCTTGTTGTGAGCCCTCACTGTAGCAAGCAAGCTTCTGGTCTTGGTGCCAAGGCTGCTCTGAAAAGGGGGAAAGGCATCCCAGTGAATTACCAGGAATCCATATTTTGAGACTGCATTTCTTGTTGGCTGAGTCAGAGAAATGCCCCCAAGCTGCGGTGTGTATTCTGTAGGAGATATTAACTGTAGAAAATCTGAGGTCAAGGTAGAGTCATATAATTTCATGGTTGAAGACTCTGGGCTGCAGCAGAAACCTTACTGATAAGGTGTTTGGCATGGTAGGGGAAATGTCACCGGAGGAGCGCTGAATGCATTTGGGGCAGAGGCTCAACCCCAAACACCCCGGTGCGTGTCCTGAGCTCTGGGGGTGGCAGGACCTGGGAGCCACGGGGCTGGACCTGCTCCAAGGATCCCATCTGGAGAAATGCTGCGAGGGGCTTACAGCTCTCCACGTCCTCGCTGGCCCCTGTGGGGTGTCTGCCTCTCCCAATGCCAGCACCCGGGGTGTCCTGCTCTTTTGCCCAGCCTGGCCAGAAAAAGATGGTGCTGAAGCAGTACTGAGCCTCCAAATGTCCACCAGAATGAACCTGAGATCATAAGCTGACTTCCAAGGCGGCTGCTGCTGCCATTTGCCTCTCTTTGCTAATCTGGTCCAGGCTTTGCTTTTCAATAGCAGGCATCTTCTTGAGCCTTCCAACTGTGCTTTGTGGCTCTTCTTCCCTTTCCGCAACTTTCACACCTCGTAGCAGCATGGGAGGGGAACAGATGTGACACTCCCGCTGCGTCTCCCCAAAGCTGCATGAAGAAGTCGTCCTCCCCGCTCCTAATTGGCGCTGCTGTTTGCACGTCAGCCCATTTGGCCACCACCTCACGCTGGGCCCTTATGCCGCCCTGCTTGTCGGCGCATCTCGAGTGCTTCCCAAGGTCAGCGCTGTGCAGGAGGCGGCTCCTCCTGCAGGACCTGGCCCCGTGCCCGGCTCCTGGTGCCCAGGTCCCACGCGGCAGGGCTTGCCCCATGCATGCATGTCGGTGACAAGGCTGAGCAGCCTCTGACCCATCCTTGTCCCCGAGAGGCAACTCCTTGGTGGGGATTCCTCATTGACAGTCGCTTCAGCTGCTGCTTAATCCATTTAGCACAGGGTCTGTTGTGGAGCACGATATTTCACTCAGAATGGCATGTGATACGGTGCCAAACATCTCGCAGAAGCCTGTTACATCAGTGTAATTGCCTTAATCAGCCCAACTTGTAATCTCGTTGAAGGAGGAGGTGGGGATCGTTTGACAAGGCCAATTTTCCATTGCTCCATGCCAGCTGGACCTATCCCTGCCCATTAAATCTTTAGGGTCCCCCCACAAGCTGTCCTGTTGCTCTTCCTTGAGGCTGCAGTCGCTCCCCAGCACTGTCTCTAATTCCCCTTGGGGTAGCTCTTCTCTTCAGCCTTTCTAAATATCACACTCCTCATTTGTCCCCGTATAGTTTTCCAGAGCACTGCAATTCCCCCCAGCTCCAAGCCTGAATAGAAACGAGCAATGGGCTGGACACTTTTTCCTTCTGCCTCTTCCCAGGTTTTGTTGACGTGAATTTTTCAGGCGGGGGACACTGAGAATTGTTATAGTCACTGTCATTGTGATGTCCTCAGCTAGTCACTGATTGAGAACGTTTACCTGTGTGTGACAAGTGGGCACAAGGGTTCTGAGTGCAGAACAAAAGTACCTGCTGAATATATGTGGAACAGGTATGTACAAATTGGCATCATTGCTAAACCCCTAGAATAGATGGCCGTGTTGGAGTTTATTTTGTCACCAAAAGAATGTAATCTACTCTTTCTTAATGCTGTCAGAGAACGTTCTGCTGTCCTGGAACTTTTATCTGCTTCCCAGAGCTCCCAGCTTTGCCTGGACAGATATTGCCTTCCTCCCGTCTGCGCAGGCACCTGTATTTCCAGTTGCTTCCTCAGCTTCCTTGGGAGACAGCAGAAGCCTCTTAAGCAAAGTTGTTGTTTTCTGCCTCTCCGGCAGCCTGCCAGCCACTCAGGCGCAGCCGGACCAGGGCTGTGGAGGGTGAAGGGATGCAGGTGGGACATTGGGACGAGCCGTCCTCACCGCGCCGGCTGCGGTGGCAGTAGCGCACGGCTGGCTGTAACTCAGCTATTTACATAGTGTGCCTGCAGAATGTGATGGATGTGCCTGTAATAGATGTGGGGCATGCCCGGCGCGTGGTCACAGCACTCCTTTACAAGTCTTTAGTGACAAGTGTTCAGACACATTCTCGTACTGTACAAATTGTCTAACGCTTGAAGCTGTCAGACACAAATTCATTAGTCAGGTGTATTTTGAAGATACAATCTCCAGGAGCCAGCAGTGCTGCCTGCAGTCTCTCTGACAGCGGTGACACTGGCTCCTTGGGACTCTGCTGGCTGCTGTGCCATCGCCCCCAACCCGCTCGCCCGCCTCGGGGCTCCTGTGTGGCAGCAGGCCCCCCAGCCCAGTGCTGTTGCCTCGCGATAGGGTTTTAATTCTCTCCTTTCTCCTCCAGCTCAGAGAAATTTGATTTGTTCTGCCACTTCTCTCAGCAGTGTTAATCTGCATTATTGCAACTGAGATTTACTACTACTTAAAGTTTGAATTCAGAAGCATTTTCTAGGGCTGTAGATCTGTTCCCTTGCTGTGTTTCAGCACTTCAATCCTACAGCACAGTGGCTGTAGGAAAGACTTTGCAGTGCCGTGCTCCGCAGCTGGGCCTTGGGGAAGATTTGGTGCTAATCAGACACTCCTTGCTCGGCATTTTGTTCCTCAAAGAGCAGCTTTGTGCGCGATGCGCAGGCTGGCTCGGCTCCGCGTCGGGGAGGGTCTGCTGGCCGGGCAGCGTCCAGGCCCTGGGTGTTTCTAGCATGGCTCGAGGAGCACCTTTTACAGCATCTCTGCAGCCATTTAACAAGTGGGTCCTAAAGAGAGCCCAGGAAAATGGATCTGCAGCATGTGTTGCTGTAGGCTTTGGGTGAGATGCACGGGCAGTGCAGGGTTAGCGCTGGAAGCAGCGGAGAAAATGACTGCTATTTATGAGCATCTGCTGTCTCTGGTCTGAGCAATGTAAAGCAGCTCTGACAGCACGTGGCTGACTTGACAACCGTTGAGGTATTCGCCTAATGCAGCAATTCCACGGCTTCAGTGGAATTCATGAAATGTGCCTCGACAGATTCCCTGAATCATCGCAGCAGGATGCCTAACCCCCGTGGAGACCGGGAGCGCGGGCGTTCCCCTTACAGTAATAATTGTATTTCTGAAGCATGTCTCTCCTGCCATGCCGCACGGGGCCTGGCGGAGACCGTTTCCAAAGTAAAATCTGTCGAGAAGCGTGCGGCACCCCGCACCTACCCCCCAACCCCCCTTACCCACCAAACCCCAGGGGAGCGGGGCACGGGGGGACCGGAGCTGCCGGGGACACCTCACCCCGCATTCCTGGAGCAGGACCGTGCGTGGTGGCAGGGTGACAGGAGGAGGGCAGGAACCGAGGGGAGCGCGGCTCCTGTGTGCAGGGTCGGGGGTGTCGCTGCCCGGCACCCCCTCCCCTGACTGCCTGCCAGAGCCGACCGGGTCGGTGCCCCCAGGGAGCAAAGCAGGGCTGTGGTGGGATGGGTGAGGACAACACCTCTGCAACAGGATCTTGTGCGTTGGCTGCTGCATCCCATCAGGCAGAGAAAAGCCCTGTTAACCATTCCTCCTGCAGGAGAAATAAGCCTTTTTAGAGATCTATAAAACGCTGTCATTTTGTGAAGAGCGGACGGTGAAGCTGCTGCGCACTCTCTCTCCCTACGCTGGTACCGGTGCCCTGGAAGCAGCAAGTCATGGCGTGAAAGGGCTGCTTTTTTTTTTTTTTTTTTTTTTTTTTTTTTTTTGCTGGGGGTCAGCACGTGAGTTGGGAAATGAATGGAGTGCGTGCCTTTCCCGGGGATATGCGAGACCCGCTGCTGATGGCTCTCCTGTCACTGCTGCGGGTTAATCCGTCAGCGGCAGCACCTTGCTGCTCCGAGGCAAATATGTGACTTGTGCTGAAAAACAATAAAAGACCAATGGAGGAAAGCATCTTTGAAAACAGTAGGCAAAGAAAAAGGCTAGCAATTTTACATTTTAAAAAAAAAAAAAAAACCAAAACAAAAACCACAAAAAAACCAAACAAGCGATTTTTGACTGAGTTCTGATATCTGTCTATGGAAAATGGCTGTGGAAGGTGTGTTTCCTTGTTTTGAATTTTGCCGCAAATAAATATTGCAGGAAGCTTTGTAAACAAACCGCCTTTTCTAAAAAGCCACAATGTCCCCCTCCAGAGCTGCCGCCTGTGCAGGGGTGGGGGCTCTGCTCCCTGCGCCGGGAACCGGTGGCTGGATGCGGGTCACATCTGCACCGGGGGGAATGGGGGCATCTGCATGAGCTCCATGGGGACAGAACGTCTGCTGGGCTGAGCACTCTGGGGATTTCCCTGGACGCTGCAGCTATCGGGGGGGCGAGGTGATGTGGTCTGCGGCCCTCCTGGACCTGGCGGTGAACCGTTGCCTCCTAGACCTCATCCATGGCATTCCCTGCCTCAGCGTTACCTCCTGGGGGGGTTTCAAACTGTGCTTGCATGCGTTAAAGAGGCTTCAGGGGTGATAGATATTTTGAAAAACAAGATATCGATGCAAGTGTTGAGCCACTTTATTGGCTCGTTCACTTATTAGCGGACGTGGCTCCCTTCCTGCTGTTTGTGCTCGGAATGGATTTTTATTGCTTAGTTCTCTGTAAGTGAAGTGCTAGCAAATTGTAAAATCCTATTGCTTAACATGTAGCATTAAGTATTGAACTAGCAAAAGAATCAATTACAGGTTTGGTCACTGATTAGCTTGACTTTTTATGGAATTTAACGTCAAGTCTCATTATAATTCTGCTCTTTAATTCAGGAAATAAAGCACATGTGTGGGGGGATAATGGCTGCGAGTGGCTGTGTTCCAGCTCTCCCGCTGGTGGGATGCTCAGGACCATGCTGCGGGGAGGACCTGCAGAGCCAGCGGCAGGGAGGTGACGGCCAAGCAGCGCTGCCTCTGTCCCCATCAGGGCAGGGCCGGCCCTGGGGCTCTTTGGGGGTCCCCCAGTCCTACAGGGGACATGCCTGAGCCTGCGAGTCTGGCTCTTTGCTTCTCTGCCCTCGTTTTCTCGCCTTGTGAAGGGACCAGGGGCTGGCTGCATGGTTCGGGAGGGGGCTGGTCCATGAGCCCGATGCACTTTGATGCGTGTCCTTCCCACTCGCTCACCTTGCGATTCCCTGCAGGCTGGTGGTGAGAGGGAGAGCTGCCGAGCTGGCACCTTCCTCGGTGAGGGCCCTTGTAACCTGCTCCCCAAGAACGGGGCAGCATCCCACCTTGCATCGTGGGCTTTGCAATCAGACTTTGAGTATTTCATTCCTAACAAAACCCTGGGGGCAAAGTAACTTATATTTGGCATCTGAAATACTGATCAGCCCTCTGAGCCTCCTGCCTTCTGGGAAACGGGGTAGGAAGTGGTTGCAAGTGGTTTGCAGGAGCCTTTCAGCAAAGGGCTGAGCTGGAGCCATGGGGCAGAAGACTTGAGCCTGGGTTGGATCACTGGGGTCCACCAAGGGCCTTGAAAATCTGCCTGGCTTCTGGTAAAATATCAGTGGAGTGACTCAGGGCAAGTGAAACACGAGGAGGTATCTGAGCCCAGGTTAAAGATCCTAGCAGAAACACTTAAATCAATTGTAATCAGTGTCTGCTCTGTCCTGCAAAACCTCCAAGGAAGGAGGTGCAGGGAAAGCCGTGCTTTTCTCTGGGGGACGGGCTATCAGTGGGGTGTCCCAGCAGAACCGACTGTTCAGAGCTGTGCAGGGGGGTGGGGGCATCCTGCATTTTGCCTTTCCCTCCCTGTGTCTCCCGGTGCTGCTAGTGAAGGTGGGGAGGGAGGGCTTGCTCTGAGCTGCTCTCCCCTTCCTGCTCCTGCTTCTCCTCCCCGTCTCATGGAGCGTTTGTCCTGCACGTGGCTCCCGTGTCAGTGCCAGCCTGCATAAAATCCTTCTGGGAAAAGGGCTGTGGACCGTAGCAGGGCACTGAGGCTTTGTACCACCCTGGGAATCCTTCTGCCCGGCGTGGGCTGGGGTCCCATAGGGCTGACCCCCCCCTCCCCTGCCCTGGTGCTGCGGGCTCCCATTGCCCGCAGCCTCCTGGCTCCCCTCTTCAGTTGCTGCCTTTGCTGATGGACAAGTGCAATTGGATTTCCAAATTACACTAGCTCAGATTAGATTCAATATCCCTTTTCTCTAGCCAGACAACCCTTTAATTCCTTTTCTTTCGATTGCGTGGGGACCCTTCTGTGCATCACAGACCCGTCGGCAGGAAATCTTTGCTGCACAGAGGCTGCCCTGTGCTGCCGCTGCAATAAACCGGAGAAAAGGAGCTCCAGCACAAATAGTGGGAGACCAGCAAGTTTTCCCTTCCATCACAGAGATTTCTGGAGGCTCCTTCTTGTCTGGCTGAGCTTATCCCCCTTCCAGGAGAAGCTCTGCTGGCATACTAATTTATAGCGTACTTGAGCAGTCCCCCTACATCCTGAGCCAGGATGGTTTGGGAAATTAAAGTTTGTAGGAAATGCATCAAAAATCTGATGTCCTCAAGCAAGACATCTGTTTTTCCAGGCAGCAAAAGGGAGGCTATAACTAACTGCGGCGACTTGGGGGGGGGGGTGTCAGCAGAGAGAGGAGGGAGGGACAAGCGCGCTGCTGGGGCTCAGGGTGGAGGGGGATGCAGCGCCTGCATCTCGGCAAGGGGGAGGTTTTGTCAGTGCCCAGGGTCTGTTGGCGCTGGGAGCAGATCCACGTTACGCTGTGCCTGCACTGTGCTGGGCACGTTCCTGGTGCTGGCAAATAATAAATAACGATAATGATAATGAGAGCACTGTGCATGTGCCCCTAGGGCTCTGCAAAAAAACTCTTACATCAAAATCCAACCGGAACATTTTCCCCCTTGTCTAATTCACAAAATATGCCCATAAAAACAATAATTTATCTGTACAAGGGCAATTCCCTAGGTATTTAAACAGAGATTGATAGCTGCTGACTGTATCCCATCCTAGCAGAGAGTGAGACCCAGTGGAATTACTGGGACTTTGCACAGATGCAGAAGCGTTTTGGGTTTGCATATTCAAAAAAGCGTTAAATGACCTGATATTTACTGCTTGAGATTAAACTCTGGGATAGGTCTGGTCCCACCCGCGGCCATGTCTCCTAACTTGCTTGAGACGTCCCTGGGCTCTGGGCCTGGCTCAGCTCCCGATTTTCAGGAAAGGAGCTGCGAACAAGTGCTTCTCCCTGTCTCCAGGTTTGACTTTCATATCGTGGCTTTTCAATGTGCTTAAATCTACGTGGTGTTTAAAATTCAGCTATGTTTGTCGGAATTCAATTACCCCTGAAGATTACACAAAGATTATCAAAGTTGTAAACAGCAGAATATGCTCAGAGATCAATGAAGCGCAACAAAGACCATATTTAACAGGAGAAATAAAAGTAAGAGCATGCTGGCAAACTCTGACAGTGGAGCGTAATGTCGCATCATCACGCTGAAGGTTGGAAAGTAATTGAAATCTATGTTATAGCACAATCTATGCCTGCGCAGATTTGCAGTCATGAAACACAATTTCAGCTCTAATATCCGAGCAATTCATTTGGTTTAAGCAGACCCAGGCTCCAAGGTGTTCTTGTTAGGCATCGCTGCGGAGCACATGCATAGGTTGCAGGGCGGCAGCGGTGCCGCTGCCCAAGTGCGTGTCGTGTGTCCCCCCCGCCGCCCCTTGCTGTGCACCCTCTCCTGGCAGCCTCCCACCAGCAGAAACCCTGCACCAGAGGAAACTGAAGGGTTTGGGGGACAGGACGATTATCTTTAATATGAGTGAAGTACCTTGCCATTTTTGGGTTGGTTTTTGGTTTTGGGGTTTTTTTTGGTAGGAAGGTAATTTCAGCTCTGCAGCCATGCCCATGGGGCATCGCTGGGGCAGGCACCAGGGCCAGATGTGTGCCAGCTGCCTCCAGGGCCACAGATCCTTGCGTTGGCAGAGCTGCCCTGCACCAGGGCAGTGCCCTGCCCTGGGGTAATACCCTGTCCTGGGGTGTTACAGTGCCCTGCCCTGGGGTAATACCCTGTCCTGGGGTGTTACAGTGCCCTGCCCTGGGGTAATACCCTGTCCTGGGGTGTTACAGTGCCCTGCCCTGGGGTAATACCTTGTCCTGGGGTGTTACAGTGCCCTGCCCTGGGGTAATACCTTGTCCTGGGGTGTTACGGTGCCCTGCCCTGGGGTAATACCCTGTCCTGGGGTGTTACAGTGCCCTGCCCTGGGGTAATACCCTGTCCTGGGGTGTTACAGTGCCCTGCCCTGGGGTAATACCTTGTCCTGGGGTGTTACAGTGCCCTGCCCTGGCAGAGGAGCTGCTGCCTGAAGAGCTTGAGGTGGCTGAGGAGCAGCAGGAGGGACTAAGGATGCTGGTCCCGACCCCAAGCCCCCTGTCCCAGCACCTGGCTGTCCCCTCTGCCCCATGGGACACCGTACCCTGTGGTACTCCTTCCCTGCAAGCAGCCTTCCTGGCCACCCCAGCAGAGATCTCCTCCAGCCAGTCACACCTCCATCATGTTTTGTGGCTTGCCATTGTCATTCTGGAAGCAACGCAGCCAGCTGATTTTTCTTCTCTGTAATATATTGCCACTATAATACCAAGTCTAGCAGAACAATGAACTCTGGAGGATGGAGATACCTTCCTCCTGTTTTGCAAACTAAACATAATTTTTATTTGTGCTCAGATTTGTGGCTGCTGCAGAGGGGGGCATGGGATGGAGAGGGGGCTGGCGCGGGGCAGGGGATGATGCTTCATCCCTGGGTCCTGCCTGAGGACCGAGCACTCTTCCTCTTTGTCCCTGCGGGTCCCCAGCAGCATTGAGATTCAGAGGGGGATGCCTCCTTTTGTCAAACACCGCGGGGTTTCAGAAGAAACCCTTCAACCCAGATTAATTACTGTTATCTGTACCCACTGGGGCCCGGTCCACCTGCCTGTCTGCTGCAGCCAGAATGTGCTGAAATTCTCATTCCCTTTCTGCCTTTCTTTCTCTCTTTTTTTTTTTTCTTTTCCTATTTACTTCTGCTTTAATCTGCATATTATCATCAGTGCAAAGACCTCTGAAATAACATCTGACAAATGATGCCTATTAAAAAAAAACTCTGCACTGTCCTCTTTCACCGCCTTCCAATTTGGACTAGCACTATAACTATGCATCAATAGACAAGCAATATTATGTTAAGAACATGATAAAATACCAGCAGCTTCATAATGGCAGCAGCCAAATGGTAATTTCTGCTTCAGAAATTGGTCATTTATTTTGCTGGTCTGTTCTTACGTTCAAATTAGATGAAGTTTAATATACTGTAAAATTGAATGTATTCTATCCTTTTCAACAAATATGGCATGTATGAAATGATTTATGGGTCTTACAAACCTTAAAATGTTAAATAATCTCCTTTTTCCTGCGCCTTAAGTCAGTGATGCCAAATAGTTTAAGTACAGAGAAGCAAAACTTTATTAGCTCCCATCCTGATCATCACTTTATTTTGCTGCATTTACAGAGGCAGGAACAGTATTTAACATATTAGAATGAGTTTTAGAAGCAGCCATATTAATTGGTACATTAATTTCACCCTATTAACTGTAATTGGTAGGAAAGCGATTCTTCCCCGGTGAATGTTGTAATTTGTGGTTTAAATTTTTAATAAAGTCATGATGGCACTGCAGATCCCTAAATAAGGGTGCTCCTTTCGGCTCGAACTTCTGGCCTCTGCCGTGATCCCCCCAGCCGGTGCACTGTGGGGCTGCCCCATGGCATCTGGGGACGCTGGCCCATGGCTTCATCTCTGCCCAGCATCCTCCCTGGTATCCGGCTCTGCACCCCAACCGAGGTCCCCCTTGATCCCCTAATGACAGACTCCCGTGATTCCGTATGAGCTCAGTCTTGCCCGAATCCAAACGTGCCTCCATCTGTGCTTCCCCTACAAGGAGTCGCAGCGTCGGGCGCAATGGGCTGGGTGGGTGTGAGGATGCTGCAGGTTTGTGTCCCTTGACCTGCTGCTCGTGGGTCTTTCCGAGGTGTTCGCCAGTGGGACGTCGAGGACGCTAAGGCTGTGGTAACCTCCATCCCTGACCGAAGGCAGGCGTGACAGCTGCTCCTTGCACATACACAGCCTTTGCTCCGGTCCCCGCTGTCACCATTGTGCGGGATCCATCCCAGCATCATAACCGCGCACACCCTGGGTTGCTCCAAGGGCTGACAGAGCTCCTTGAAACGCCTTCCAGCTTTGCACGCATGAGTGTGCCACACGGCAGAGCGGGCAGTGAGATCCTCCTGTAGTGATCTGGACGCAGCGGCCCTTGGAGAAATCCCTGCATTCCCGTGAGTGAGAAGGTTGTCTGAGTCTGAGCTGAATCTGATCTACAAGTTGCTCCCCGTGCAGACAAGGATATCAGCTCCTTAACCGCATAAGGAGAAGGGAGACAACCTCACCCTGCCTGACATTGCTCTTCACAAGCACCGTCCCTGGGCTCTCTGCCAGCCCGCAGGCAGAGCTGGCTTGCAGGGTCCGGTGTCTCTGATCCGTCTTGGAGCCGGCAGCACGAGGTCCCTCCGTCCCCGCGGAGCCGAAACAAGCAGGGCTCTGACCCTCCCAGGTGGTGAGCGAGCTGCTCTGCTCCGGAGGTGCCGAGCAAGGATCAGCATTCTGGATGGGTTTGCTAAAAATTACTGACAATGTGTGAATCCCACCTCGAATTTGAAAATAGGCATTTATACCTGTTAAATTCAAAGTTTTCGAGTGCCTTGTGGCATCCAAAGCTTGCAGCAGTAGCTTGTGTGCAATCAGCTCCCTACGAGGCTGGTGACAGCAGCTCCTCCGAAGAGCGGGGAGGCTGGTTTGATGGAGGCTGCCCTCCCCTGCAGGGTACCTGCTCGGCTACGGGTCAGGAAGTAATTCCTCTTCCCCAGCCTGAGAGCGCATTAAACCCTCTCCTGAGGTCTGGCCCCAGATCCCAGGAAAATCACTGGGGCGACTGCCCTGGCTGTGGGGTGGGGTGACGGATGGTGCAAAATGAGCCAAGGAGCAGAATGAGGGTGACTCTCTCCTGGCTTGTAGTTATTTAAAAACAACTTATCTCCTTGCCCTTAGCCCTTTCTCCGTTTCCTGATCCGCAGCTTGTCCCTGAGGATAAGCCTCAGAGCAGCACAATCTCCTGCAGTCCCCTGGAGCTGCAGCCCTGTGCACCAGGATAATAGAGAAGCCTTTTATTCTGTTTATTTGCTCTATATAATTTTTCCTGCTCTTGCTGACCCTTCTGGGAAGCGTTCCACCCTTCAGTCTCTCTGCTGGGTGCCAGAATTGTTGAGCTTAGGCTATATTTGCATTTCATACCCTAGTTAAACCAACATCATCAAGGTCAGAACGCACTGATGAATTGGAATAGGCTACCAGACAGCGTCCCCCTTCATGGCGCAGGGGCGGCGCAGAAACCAGACCTCCACTCCCAGGGAGAGCCCATCCTCGTCCCAGCCCGCTCCCAGCAAAGAGGAAGGGGGATTCTGCCCAGGGGCCCTGTGGCTAGAGGTGGCCAGGCAGGGGCTGCTCCGCCTTGCATCCCGCGGGTCTGCTTGCGGGCAGGTGCTTGGCAGAGGCAGGGGCTTCAGCTCCGGGGTTTGCTGCCCCGGTTTACAGCCCTTTGGTCACCCCCCTCGGACAATGGGTAAGGGCAATGTGGGGTTTTTAAGGAACGCTCTCCCCTGGAAAAGGCTGGCTGCTCCAGCAACATCCCCTCTCTCTAGGGACCTCCAGGACATTCAGGGGCAGGGTTGGATGTCCATTCCTGGCCAGTTCCAAGCTTTGCTCGGGGCAGCAGGTACCCTCACTGCCTCCTCTCCGCCCTGCTGCTGTGCCGTCACCATCCCCTTCCCCATTCCCATCAGCGGGTCGAGCCAGGGAGGTTTCTCCACTGGGGCTGCCCTTGCTCTGACCAACCCGTCCTGCAAACCCTCGGCACAGCCGAGCCGTGGCCATGGGTGACAGTCCCCCCAGGGCAGGCGCAGGGCCCATGTTTAAATGCTTCTGTAAAGGCGTATGAGGAGAAATAGGCAGAATGAGAGAGAAAATTCAAGAAACAGAAGCAGTAACCCTCCTGCTCCCCAAAGGTAGCTGGAATTTATGCCCCATTTCAGAGCATAACCTCAATGCAGGGATGCTAATGTGCGTCTCCATGCGTGCATGTGTGTTCATACAAACAGGCTTTAAAAGACAGCAGCTGTACAGAGCACAGAGCTACACTATAATGATTTTTACATCCGTGCACCCAGTCTGTCTTTCCTTTCATTAAGGAACATTTCTTATGGAAAAGTAGCTGGATTTCTAATGTGAAAAAACAATTCTGCTCAAGACTGAGAGCTGTTTAGAATAAACGCCAGACACAGTGTGATGGAGACATTGCATGGAGACTTAATGCTGGTCACATCTCTCTTCTCTGCCAGTAAGTCAAGGATGTGTCTTTGCTATTGTATTTGGTGACTCATCTTTCAAATAATCATCTCTGGAAGAATTTCGTGCCAAGATGAAAAAATGCCCAGATCCCAGAAGCATGTGTGTCTTTCCATGAGCACACGCTAGGAGGGAGCTGTGGGGCAGCTCTGCTCGTCCTCCCCGCCATGGTGGGCCAGGGCGGTGGGGAGATGGGCTGGCACGGTCCGCTTGCTGGGCCAGCACCTGCTTTGGGCACCGGGTGGGGAGGGAATGGACACAAACTCTGGCAGGAGGTTAGTACTGCCTTTTGCAGGTCCTGCTTGCTGTGATTTGGCTGGAGAATGGTGTCAGGCAGGTAGCCCCAGGCCACCAGCAAGCCCATGGCAAGAGGCAGCCAGTGGCACTCTGTCACGCTTGCGTGTGCCCACCTGCCTCTGGGCTGGGGCCGCGACCGCTCGAGCATCCTTCCAGCACCTGGAGGTTTCCCTCACCCTCAGAGCAAAATATGCAAATGAGCTGAGTAAGCGAAGTGCTGTATGCTAATTAATTCAACAGACTCACTGTTCCATAACATCAAACCTACACAAGGAGGATGTGCTGGAATTAGCTTCCCCTGGAAAACATTTCCTCGCCGCTTAACAAAAAGTTACAGCAACTTATTAAACACTTAACAAGAAGGTGAGTACCGGAGAAGCGGTAGGTGCTGTGTGGGCTAAATCCGAGCAGCCGTGCCCACAGAGAGAGCAGGATTCCTCAGGGGCACGGGAAGGCTCCAGCTGGTGAAGCTGAAACGTGCCAACAGCATTTTATTTGTAACCCGCAAGAAACCCGTAGTGCAAATGGCCCAGAAAGCAGCATGACCAGGCACCACGGGCTACAAACACCACCTCTTTCCCTCCGTATCTCATTGGGGTGGCTGCCATACGCACAGCACCACCAGGATGCTCACAGGGGTGACAGAGCTGTCACCCGCGAAGCCTTCAAAGTGACTCCACAACCTGCTTCTCTTAAAGTACATGCCAGGAGTAAAGTACACTCGCATCTAAAGTGAAACCCAGCCCCAGACCATGTCTGTTTGGGCTGCTCTGTGATTTATCTGGGATAAAGCAGCCCTTAATGTGAAACGGGAGAAAACATTGTGTGTCTTCGTTAATAGCGGGGCACACTCAAATGCAGCAGCGTGCAAGCACCATCCTGGGGCACCGCTTCTCTCTCACGCCTTCCAGCTGTGCGGCGCCTTCTCCCTCTCCTTCTCTGCTGGGATACGAGCTGACACCTCCAGTGTACACAGGTCTCTCCGGACCCAGGCCGTCTGGTTCTTCCCAAGCGAATCCAAAGGGAACTGCAAATATCACCCGAGAGCACTGCCAAAATGAGTGACGGGGCTGCGGGTGCTCTCCAGAACACAAACTGGTAAAGCCCCGCAGCAGGAACATTTGCTATCACCTCGGCACAGCTGGGAAGAGCGGGTGGAAGAGACCGCTACAAAAGCGAGGAGGAAAAGGCTTTAGCAGAAACGATTTGACAGCTGCAATCAGGCCAGGAGCTGAAGGAGCTAAGGAAAGAAAGACGCGGTTGGGTAGAGGAGGAACGGTAGCAGGCAGCGCACCAGCTCCTAAGGTATCCTCTGCACGAGCACACACATTTAAATCTCCAGAAGCCCTACGCTCCTGCAGAGATCACTAGGCCAGCATGAGCACAGGGCTTCGAGTTTTTATTTAGTCTGGCTCTTTGCTTACGTATTCAAAATGCAAAATACTTTTCCCACCTGGAAAGGGGAATTCCACCTGGTTGAGGCCAAGGGTGCAACTCTGCACAGAGGGGCGATGGAAAGCTGAGGTTCCCAAACCATCTGGGCGGCACACGAGGTGCATGGACGCGCAGGAACGTCCTAAAAACGCCCATGCTCTTGGCTCTTGCAAGGCACAGGCTTTAATGGGAAGGCCGTGTCTCTATGCATAACAAGATGGGGCAGGTCAGCTTGTTCGCTCCACACCACAGGAGGAAGAGTCTCCTCTGCTGCAGCGCTCGCATCAACACCGAGTCTGTCTCTTCTTCTTGGACACCACGCGCTGGTTTGTACCTTGCACCCTCGGGGATGCCTGACCTGTGTGTGTTACGGTCATAACTCCAGCTCTTATTGCTCTGTGGCTCCTTGTTTTCTGTGTTTAAAAGAATAAAGCAGATGCTGCAATTTTTGACAGGACCAATGGCTGGCTTTCTGGTTTGAGAGCTCTGCTGCCGCAACAGAGCGAGACAGATGGACAAGCCAGTGGCATATGCCATTTCCTCTCTGCGTTGCATGAAAAGACATTTTTCCTAATAGAATGGGGATAAAACTCACAGTTCTCAGGGAGTTAGAGTATTTCTAATGTACGTCTGGGAACACGGGCTTGGGTTTCGGGGTTTTTTTCCTCTCTGAGAGTAATTCTCATATTGTAAATCTAACAAATCTACTTTGCCACCTAAGTTGTCATACCTGGGAGGAAAACACCAGACTTATGATTTTATTATTAAATCTTGCTAGAAGAAAATGTTAGTTAAACTATTTTTCTACCTTACCCTGTAGAGATGGCCCCCAACCAAACGGATGAGCCGAGTGTTTGCTGTTGTGTACGCACTCCAGCTCAGGAGCTGTAGCTCTCCAGAAACTGCAAAGCCCCTCTCAGCGTGGACCTCCTCTTCCGTGAACTCTGACAGATTGCGTGAACTGGAAAGTGGCCAAATTGCAGCCCAGATAAAGAGAACTTTTTTGCATAGTCACTAATGAACTGTCTTTGCAGACTGGCATCACGCTCGGTGGAGGCTGTCGTGGTGCCAATGTTTAGGATTAAAGACTCGCCACGGTTGTGGCATTCAGGAGATGCAGTGGGCTTTTAAGACAAAGCAAACTTCTGAACAGTAAACCTTTGCTAGACAGTAAACCTTTGCTAGACAAACAGGGCAGCCCAGAAAGGGCAGCCAAAATCATTGGCACTTGGGCAAAACACCGTAAATTGCTCGACCTCCTTCAAGGAGATCATCTGCTGAGAGTGGCTCATCTTCATCTGCCAGGCCTTATTCCAGCAGCGCCCGTTGCCCACAAGTGTTTTCAAAGCCATGGGACAGTGTGGAGCAGACGGTCACAGTGCTGAGAAATTACACAAAATTAGCAGGAATTAACTGTGGAGAGACACATCTTCCCAGGAAACGGAGCACTTCTCCATCCTCTACCATCGTGCTGGACCAGGTGAGAGATTTCCTGCGCAGACACGTCATCCAGCCCTCCAGCTTGGAGCCGGGCTGAAGTCTGATCCCCATCCTGGGTTTCATCCCCCAGCTCACAACCTGCTGAGCCGGGGGGAGCTGGAGTCAGTGCAGCCTCTGGTGCTTTCTGCATCTGCCCTCCCGTGCAGGGTCCGTCTGGAAAGGTTTCCTCCTCCTCCAAGCAGCCCAGCTGGATGGAGCAGACCCCCTCTGGCCGGCAGGTGGGGATGGGCTGCCCTGGGCTGGGTCGTGCTCTGGGTCGGCCCTGGGGTTGGAAAGATGCTGAGCCCCCCCTTACCCACCCCATTTTTCACTGGAGGTTGGGTGCCCTCCTCCTCCTCAGAGAAGGACGTATCGGGGTGCCATCTAGTGCCAGACCCACCCAGCCATCCGGGACACTGGGGACACGGGCACTGTTGCTCCAGGACATGGTGAGAGCAGGGCACCCATCCGCGTGGGACCCGGGAGCCCTGCAGGGTAGTCAGCCCTAATGAAAGAGGTGGGAATCCTTTCACCATCTCCCATAGTGGGATTTGCTGTGTGGTCATGGATTGCCCTCCCTTCCCTTCGTCAGCAAGGAGGGAAATGATGGCAGTGTCCTCGGTACAGAAGGCAATGGCTGCTTTGTCTCATGGTCGTACACAGGATCTCACCACCATGTGGGATCTCTGGCCTGCGTACGTGGCCCTGCCCAAACCCCCACGTCTCTCTTAGAATCATAGAATCATAGAATTGCTGAGGTTGGAAGGGACCTTTAAGATCATCGAGTCCAACCTTTAACCTACCCTGACAAGAGCCACTTCTAAACCATGTCCCTAAGTGCCCCATCTACCCTTTTTTTAAACACCTCCAGGGATGGTGAATCCACCACCTCCCTGGGCAGCCTATTCCAACATTTAATAACCCTTTCAGTGAAGAAATGTTTCCTAATATCCAATCTAAACCTCCCCTGACGTAACTTGAACCCGTTTCCTCTCGTCCTATCACTTGTCGCCAGGGAGAAGAGGTCAGCCCCCATCTCTCTACAACCTCCCTTCAGGTAGTTGCAGAGGGTGATGAGGTCTCCCCTCAGCCTCCTCTTCTCCAGGCTAAACAACCCCAGCTCCCTCAGTCGTTCTTCATAAGGTTTGTCCTCCAGACCCCTCACCAGCTTTGTAGCCCTTCTCTGGACACGCTCCAACACCTCAATGTCCCTCTTGTAGCGAGGGGCCCAAAACTGAACGCAGTACTCGAGGTGGGGCCTCACCAGTGCCGAGTACAGGGGGATGATCACTTCCCTAGTCCGGCTCACCACACTATTCCTGATACAGGCTAGGATGCTGTTGGCCTTCTTGGCCACCTGGGCACACTGCTGGCTCATATTCAGCCGGCTGTCAACCAACACCCCCAGGTCCTTTTCTGCCGAGCTGCTTTCAAGCCACTCTGCTCCAATCCTGTAGCGCTGCATGGGGTTGTTGTGTCCCAAGCGCAGGACCCGGCATTTGGCCTTGTTGAACCTCATACCATTGGTCTCAGCCCATCGGTCCAGCCTGTCCAGATCCCTCTGCAGAGCCAACCTACCCTCAAGCAGATCAACACGCCTGCCCAGTTTAGTGTCATCTGCGAACTTACTGAGGGTGCATTCGATCCCTTCATCCAGATCATTGATAAAGATATTAAAGAGAACCGGCCCCAGCACCGAGCCCTGGGGGACACCACTTGTGACTGGACACCAACTGGATTTAACTCCATTTACCACCACTCTCTGGGCACGGCCATCCAGCCAGTTTTTTACCCAGCGAAGAGTACACCTCTCCAGGCCATGAGCAGCCAGTTTCTCCAGGAGAATGCTGTGGGAAACAGTGTCAAAAGCTTTGCAAAAATCCAAGTAGATAACATCCACAGCTTTTCCCTCATCCACTAAGTGCTCAGCCTCCTCTGTCTGCAGCGGAGAGGGGGTCTGAGGGAAGAGCAAAGCTTTTGACACTGTTTCCCACAGCATTCTCCTGGAGAAACTGGCTGCTCATGGCCTGGACAGGTGTACTCTTCGCTGGGTAAAAAACTGGCTGGATGGCCGTGCCCAGAGAGTGGTGGTAAATGGAGTTAAATCCAGTTGGTGTCCAGTCACAAGTGGTGTCCCCCAGGGCTCGGTGCTGGGGCCGGTTCTCTTTAATATCTTTATCAATGATCTGGATGAAGGGATCGAATGCACCCTCAGTAAGTTCGCAGATGACACTAAACTGGGCAGGCGTGTTGATCTGCTTGAGGGTAGGTTGGCTCTGCAGAGGGATCTGGACAGGCTGGACCGATGGGCTGAGACCAATGGTATGAGGTTCAACAAGGCCAAATGCCGGGTCCTGCGCTTGGGACACAACAACCCCATGCAGCGCTACAGGATTGGAGCAGAGTGGCTCGACAGAAGCCCGGCAGAAAAGGACCTGGGGGTGTTGGTTGACAGCCGGCTGAATATGAGCCAGCAGTGTGCCCAGGTGGCCAAGAAGGCCAACAGCATCCTAGCCTGTATCAGGAATAGTGTGGTGAGCCGGACTAGGGAAGTGATCATCCCCCTGTACTCGGCACTGGTGAGGCCCCACCTCAAGTACTGCGTTCAGTTTTGGGCCCCTCGCTACAAGAGGGACATTGAGGTGTTGGAGCGTGTCCAGAGAAGGGCTACAAAGCTGGTGAGGGGCCTGGAGGACAAACCTTATGAAGAACGACTGAGGGAGCTGGGGTTGTTTAGCCTGGAGAAGAGGAGGCTGAGGGGAGACCTCATCACCCTCTGCAACTACCTGAAGGGAGGTTGTAGAGAGATGGGGGCTGACCTCTTCTCCCTGGTGACAAGTGATAGGACGAGAGGAAACGGGTTCAAGTTACGTCAGGGGAGGTTTAGATTGGATATTAGGAAACATTTCTTCACTGAAAGGGTTATTAAATGTTGGAATAGGCTGCCCAGGGAGGTGGTGGATTCACCATCCCTGGAGGTGTTTAAAAAAAGGGTAGATGGGGCACTTAGGGACATGGTTTAGAAGTGGCTTTTGTCAGGGTAGGTTAAAGGTTGGACTCGATGATCTTAAAGGTCCCTTCCAACCTCAGCAATTCTATGATTCTATGATTCTATGATTCTATGATTCCCTGCTCCGGGCTGGAGCAAGGTGCTACAGGGAGCCCGAGGTGACCGAGCCCCCAGCATCCTGGACACACACTGGGGTCGGGGCACAGTAGGAGCGGAGCGGATGAGAATGCCCACTCAGGGCAGAGTCCCCGCTCGTTGGGTCTGCGCCCATGGCATAGTTCCTGCTGGGAACCACAAGCAAGAGATTCCCGTAAGGGAGGAAACACGGCTGGGATCTGGCCAGTGAAACTAGAAGCCGTAGGTCACAGACACAGTGAAAACCTTAAAAACACTACTCAGAGAGACTGATGTCCAGGGGATTGTCACGTGAATGGAAAGATTTCCTGGAAAAAGCTGAATTTGTCAGAGGACTTGCTCTCGGCTGCTTATTCCGCTCAGAGGAAATCCTTCAAGAGGGGAGGGTGGTCACCCTCGATGACCTGCGTATTCCTTACTCCTTTCATTAACTGCAACTTATTCTGAGAGCAGCTTTCTAAGATAAAGGCAAAAATCATCCATCAGCTTTCCCTCATTAAATTAGGGCTGAACCCCAGCTGAGTCCAAGGCTGGGTGCTGCGCAGGGTCCCTGGGAAGGGGGAAGGGTGTCAGTCCTCAGGGAGGGACACTGGAGTGCTGATGGACCTGCCAGGGGCTGGGCTGGTGGTGACCGTGCCAGCTGGGGGGAGCATGGCTTGGCCAGCACCTGATGGGGCGATGAAAGCCACCCCAACAGTTCTGCCCGGGCCGCTTACGGCTTCGTAACCCCTTATCTCCTGCTGGGACGTGTCTCCCTCTGCCTCTGCTGCGCTTCGTTTCGCCTCTGCTAACGAGGGGCTGCACGCCTGGCGGCTCTGTCGTACCTGCTGCTCAGGCGCCCAGCCAGAGCACCGGCCCGCTGGCTGCACGCTGGCCCCACAGACGCTCAAGACAAGCTTTGAAGGATGCTTGCACTATTAATGGGGTATATTTATAACTGTTTATCTCTGTCAGTTGGGTGGAAAATTGCCAGATGTGTCGTTTGCCTTCATTACACAGACATCTCTCGTGTTATCTGGATCAGTGCTTTTAAGCGGTGTGTCGCTACCGGGGAAAAGCTCATTGCTTCCGCGTGGTGTTGATGTTTGTGGGATCTGCCTTAGGGAGTGTGGAGAGCAGCACCCTGGGGGCAAGTCTCTGCGGGACAGATCTCTGTCCTCCGCTGCTCTGGATATTAGTCTCGTGGAAGGAAAAGGGAGTAGCAGAGCCGAGAGCTTCCTAACTGGGCTCCAGAGCAACCAGGGCTGCCTGGGCTGGGCACTGCAGCCTCGGAAAGCAGTACCCTGTCCCTCGGGCCAGCTTGTCGGGGACGGCTGTGTCTCTGTGCCATGGGGCCTGGCTGGCTCTGGGCAAACGGGCACGAGGAGGATGGGTGGAGTGGCCAGCACAGAGCGGGGCTGGCACTGCTGGGGTCGGCTGGGCAGAGGGCGGCTGCCCCTTTTCCAGGGCCATGATGTGCCAGCGCCTGCGGGGTAGGGACCACCCTGGGGCTACGTCTCATGCACAAACACAGATTATAGTGCCTGCCGCTGCTTAAGGTTACAGGATTAATTATCCTTCTTAAGAGCTGTAAGGTCCAAATGGGCGCACTACCCCCATACAGAAGCTTCTGTAACTGTTTCCTGGAGTCGATACCATGTGCCGGCCACCACCGCTTTGGCGGCATCAGAAAACCCACCGGATGGGGCCATTCCCCAGCCATGAGAAGTGCTCAGGAGTGGGAAGGGGCTTCCAGGTGGGCAAGGGGTCCCCACGTGAACTCCATGTGCAGGAGAAGCAAATCAGAGTCGTGCGGGTATCCCTTCCAACACAGAACAAGGGAGAAAGATAAGACCAGCTTAAATAGAAAGAAATTGTCTCCAAATAAAATGTTTTTCCTTGTTTCCCATGATACAGTGAAATTTCTTCACGGACAGATAGTCAGAGAAGAGTCCATTACACTCCACGCTTTTTGCCTTGAAACATAAATAGCTGCATATCATATAAGTGTTTGTTATGAGGAAATGTGTATGCTAGAAAAAGTTAGACATTAAATCATTATTTCATGCAGAAAGATATTGCTAAAGGGAGAGGATTACTTACTATATTAATTCTGTCCTTCAGCTACCCGTACATCTCTCTGCACATAATGACTTTAGTCACAAAACGTATTGTTGAAACAATCCTGGTTCCTCTCAATTCTGATTTCCTCGGAGACTGTGCACATAGTGTGCCTCCCTCCCGGCCCCATGCCCAGCTGCAGCACGGGGGGCAGCAGGGGCAGAGGGCAGTGGGGCAGCAGGGCAGTGGGGCAGCCCACCCCCCCAGGATGCCCACCCTGGGACAAAGCGAGGAAGGGTCTGCAGGAGGTTCCTCCATCCCGCCTCCGAGGATGGAGAAAGGGGAGGGAATCCAGTGGCTGCAGACCCTTTCCTTCCCCGCACAGCCGGGGTGCCTGGTGGATCCTCTCTAACGCAGGTGAGACGTGTCCTACCTCACCCAGAGCAGCTGTGGGGGCAAGGGCTGGTGGCACAGGGAGCTCACTGCTTTGTTCTGCAAAGCCACAATATCTTTCTCCTCTGCCATCCTAGACCATCACTAGGTTAGAGCAGAAATTCTTCTTCATCTGTAGGTAAATCCTTCCATGGAGAAACCTTCTGATCTGGCAGTCTCTATCCTTGCATGAGGTGCATACGGGCAAGTGCTCATATCTATTGGGATATTAGACCGTGCGTTACACCAAAAAATTTCCAAAATATCCTTGTTGGTAGTATAAAGTAACAGCCAAGTGACCCTCAAATGATTTCTTCTGATTCCAAGTCTTACCTGAAGTCGGAAAGAGCTTCTTAATAGGCATCAAGAATTTTCTAATCAGACTGTTTTTCCAGTGAGTGACTCACAGAGGGATAGTTTCTGAGGTCAGCAAAACCAAAAAAAACCCCGAGCAAAAGGCACCATGAAAGCTGGGGAGGTGAGAGCATTGGGGTTTTTTTGGTGTTTCTGCCTGGAACAACCGGGACGCCGCAGCCTGTTGGCCCAGGGCACAAAAGTCACCGCACTGCACCGCGCGGGGGTCACAGGCACCCGGCGCCGGGCCAAGGAGGCAGCGGCAGAGGGCAGGGGGCTGGAGAAAGGGGTTTATTCATGCTGACAAAGCTATAACAGGTCATTGCGGGTTTGCAACCTGGCCAAATAAATAATCCCCATGTTTCTCTCCTCCCAGGCTCGAGTGTCAAAGAAAAACTCTTTGTTCCGGTATGTGGAAAGCTGATGGTTGGAGCTCTTGCCTGATGCTCTGGTTTCCTCTATTTGCTGACGTAGGTGCAGAAAGCTCAGTGCTACACACAGCACGGGGGAAAGCAGTAAGCAACAGGGTCTTATATCATCATCTACTATGTTATCCTTATTCAAAGGGCTCTGTTTGAAACCTGGCATTGGCATACACAGAACATGTTGCATCTTTGCCGGTACCTCTTCAATCTGGTTTGCGAGACATCCTGGAGGATGTGACCTTGGAAGGCAGGCGGAATATTGAACCTGCATAACAAGAGCATCTCCGCATCGGTGGCAGCCTGTTGGGTACAGGGCAGTTAATAAATAATGAGGATGTCAAAGATAACAGCAGGAAAGTGGGAGCAGGTAACAGCTTTGCAGCCAGCTTTCTGACAGCCGCCTGGCAATGTCCAATTAAGAGGCGTGCGCCGCCGTTCAGCCCAGCGCGGAGCGTGTCCGGCGCCGGGACTGGGGCTGTCAGGATGCCGGCACCGGGGCAGCCTGTGGCACCGAGCTTGCAGCACGCGATCCCAAAGGTGGAGGGAGCAGGCAAATGCTTTGCAGTGCTGTGCGGGTCTTCCGGGGAGCAAATCCCCGGAGGAAGGGAAAGGCACCCGGCTACGGCGCTGGAGAGACAAAACGGCAGGGGATTGCCGGGAGGAGCGACGGTCCTCGTGAAGAGTTGTGCAAAGGGTGGTGAAGCCCCGCATGGAGCAGGGTGAGGAGACATTACAAGAGACAGTTGGATCTGCTAAATGTGGGACTCGCTATCTCGGGGCTTCCAAGAGAGGAGCACATCGGCCCCGGCCCCGTGCCGAGGTGCAGGCGCTGCCAGGGCAGCTCCTTGGGATTGCGGTCCCAGCTCACACAGGTGTTTGTTTCAAGGGTTGAATTATATCACGCCACAACTCAGATATTAGGAACCTGACTACATTTGAGGTATAATTGATCTTCTGATGACTTCTTAAACATCTGGTAAGTGGGGACAACTTTCCAAACAGCAAAATCTACACCAAAATGATCTTGGTTTGAATAATAAGTATTCCATCCTTGTTTGGTAAATATACCCAGCGTTAATGGTGCTTAATGGTGCCTGTAATTGGTGTCTAAAGTTATTTAAAAGTAAATTTACTAGAAAATAATTAGCAATTTTATAGTTCACTACTTCCTAATTTTGTTGATAAAAGTTTTTCAGTGGTTTTTATCAGATGACACAATAGGGCCGTGCTGTGAAATAGCTTTTTTCAAACTGCCAGGAAATTGTGCACACAAAATAAGATAAAAAAATTTTCCCCCTAATTTCTTTGCCTGGCAGCCAGCCCTCTCTCTCCTTTTATTATCCGCTGATTTATCCTTAATCAGCAGCAAGTGAAACCTCCCAGGCGTTGCTCGGGGATTTGTTTTTTGTGACCTTGGGTGATGCACCCCGAGCTGCCAGGCCAGCGAGGAAAGCTGTCCCCCACCGCAGTGACACGTTCTGCTGTCACGCACCGCGGGGACAATCCTGCTGTCCCCAGCGCTGGGTGTGGGGGGCTGGTGGCCGGTCCCTGCCTGCAGAAGAAAGCAGAGGTTGTGTTCTCCGTGGGTCCCTGACCTGATCCCGTGCAGGGCATCTTTGGGGATGCTCCCCATCGGGCTGGAAACCCCTCCAAGCCTGGGACCCTGCAGGTCCAGTGCTGGCCCGGGTGGTCCTGGTGTGGGTCTGGTCCTGGTCCTGGTTGTGGCATGCGCCTTCCCTTGGCCCTTTTGGCACCGGGGTGGACTGGCTAATGGCGGGGGGACAGCCAGTGGCCACCGTGGGTCTGCGGCTTGTGGGGTGTTGGTGCTGCTGGGGGGCCTGGGAGAAATGGAGCAGAGAAATGCGGCTGCTACAACGTTTTATTGTTTAGTGCTGTGGGTTCAAGTGTTCAGTTCAGGATTTTCATATTGTTCAGGTACAGAGTGACACCGACAGACAGAGACGCGTTTGGGAGAAGGCGACAGCACAGCAGTTTGGTTTCAGAAAAGACTAACTCTCCATTTCCAGTCTCTGAACCATAAAGTACCAGCTTTTCCAGAACAATGAATCACAGTCTGTGTATAAAATTAAATATAATTTATGCTTTGCTAATTGAAATCAAATACAAAATTCAATTTCCTGTGTATTCTAATGCTGACATTTGAATAGTTAAAAAAAAAAAAAGTGTTATTAACCTGACTCCTTCTCGTTTGGCAGGCCACTCTCCGGCCAGATAGATAGAAAGTAATTCCCCTGCCAAGCCCCTGCATTAGCACAGCAGACACGGGGTGCATTTCAGAAAAAAAAAATAACCCCCCAAGAGGACACTCCCCCCTGCTGCCTGTGTCCCCAGCTCCTCTCCCCCCCCCCCCAAGGTGGCTGGTGTGTCCCTGTTCTCTCCCAGCGCTGGGAAGGGGATGGTGGCACTGCGGGGGCGTGCAGCGGGGCAGGTGGGTGTCTGCGGGGCAGACGCTCAGGGCGGAGGAGCGGGGCATCTTCTCCTGTCCCAGACAGAGATTGCAGCCGATATAAAAAATAAACCTCTGAATATATGGCAGAAAGAATGGGAGCAAGAGTCAGGCCCAGCATCTCCGGTGGCCAGCCCTGCTTCTGTAAACCATGGGATGGCCCCTCCTGGGGGGCCGGGGGGGCCAGGGCTGGCTGTGCCCAGCTCTGGGACTCCTCCCCTGGGAGCCCTTCTCCAGGGCCTGCTTCCAGCTGCAGGACTGAGCCCCAGGCATGACTCTGCTTCATCCCAGTGCAGGATGGACGCTCCTTCCCAGCCGCACACCGTGACTTCCCTAACGAGGTGCTCCATTGCGTTGTAATTCTCAAAGATGCGTTTTCGGATCTCCTGTCCTTACAGCAGTGGGCATGATGAGAAGAGGTGGCTTGATGGCAGTCGGACACCAGAGGCTCTTCCTGGGAGAAGGTGGCTGGAGATACCCAGGGAGACATGGGGCAGTGCTGAGACCAGACCAAGCAGGGGCTGGGGTGTGCAGGGACACTTGCTGGGTGGAGATGGAGGTTTTGAGGGACTCTTTCAAGCTCAAGGAGACCTTGCTTGGAGATACTGCTCCTGGTTAAGCTGTGGATGGTGGCTGCGAGAGTCCAAGCTTTGGCCATGGAGGTGATGCACAGTGCCATGCTGAGAACCATTAACAACCACGGTCACACACAGCTGCCAACCTCCCAGGTCCCGGCGATGCCACGAGCTGGGATGGCATCCCCCCGCAGCCAAGCCCCTCCAGCAGGCAGCCAGGGCCACCAGTCCCACCGTGTCCACTGGCAGGCTCCACTCAGCACCGTCAGGGCCAGCCCGCCATGGTGTTGGGGCTGCAGCACGCTGGGAACAGGGAAAAAATTCTGGATATCCCGTCGGTGAGGAGCCTGGACACTGGGACTCAGTGAGCCCCTCATCCTCCAACTGAATCCATCAAGCAGCTTGCACCAAATTGTATAACAAGAGTTTTCGCTTAGGAGCCGATCTGACACTTTAATAACGTGTGAAACACTGTAAAATTATTCCTATTACATGCTTCCAATTTTCATGTAATAATTTTGGGATTTGTGGGTCTGTGAAAAACCGTGTTATGTCAGGAGCTGTTTTTAAATCTAATCAGGCTAATAGGAACTGACACGGCGTTAGCAGGGACCTTGCGGTGCTCCCCCCCGCATGGCCTGCGGTGTAAATTTTCCAAATGGCTTCAGCTCTTCTTTCATCCAATCCAAGGCACCAGCACCACTCCACGGTGTAAGGAACCACAGGACAGGCCGTGAAACCCGGAGCAGGTTCAGCTTCTTACCAAACCTAACGGCGATTTCACTCGGTTAGCTGGATCAGTAGGGATTCCTCAATCAAAACTGAGTCTTGGTCCTCCCAGAACGATCCCACGCTGAACCTCTGCTGCTTCCCAACAGCCAGGGACCCGGCAGCCGAAAGGGGACAGGGGACTCTCACACAGCTACGCTCCACCTGGGAGGCATCCTTACCTCTCATTAAAACAAAGACAGCGCCCAGCAATATTCGAGTGCCCTTAGAAATCGCCCGTGCGAAGGGAACATTTCAGCAATGGTATTTTTTCCTTTTGTTCCCTCTCTTACTGTTTTTCTCTCAGTTACGGAGCTGGAATTGGTGCAGCTGCGTCAAAGAGCTGCTGTCCTGCTCTGCGCTGGTTCCAGCATGCAGCTCTCATCACACTGCTGGAGGATCCAGTTGGGCAATGGGTTTCTTCTACAGTTTCACCAGGATTTGCAAATTTGGTTGACTTCGTCATTTCCACTAGAAAGCGCACATTTTTTTTGTGCAGAGCAGTGCTCACCCTGGGAATTAATTGCTTTTTTGTAATTCTTAAGTAAAGATGAAGGCTGCTTCCCCATTTTGCTCACCCAGCCGCCAACAGCAAGCAGCAGAGATCTCGTTTTCAAGGTGCAAATGAAGGGCAGTGCCAGAGGTCAGCCCTGCCCAGACCCTAGGCTGGGGCTGTCCCCCCCCCTCCATGCCCCTGCCCTGCAGTCACCCCCTCGGTGTGTGTCCAGGAGTCACCAGGAATGCCCGGCTCCAAAGCCCAGAGCAGGGAATGGCACGGCCTTGCCGGGATGCGCTGCTGGGCACGCGTGGCTCTGCACTGCGCCTCGGTAGCCCGGATGGGCAGAGAGAGCCCGGCTCGGTCTGAGCGGGTGCCTGGGAAGGGTCTTCAGTACAGCTTCCAGGAGGAGCAGGGGGGCTCCGGTCTCACTGAGCATCCCAGTAAAGCAGGAACAACTCTCTTCCAACAGCGGCATCATACCCATCTGTTGGGGGAGAATCGGGCCCAGGTGTTTTGTGGCACTTGGTAAATACTAGTTTTAGTGCAACAAGTAATTGAAACGTCTGGTGCAAATGAAGTTTCTCTATACATAGTTCCTTTGCAGCATAACTGGCTTTATTCCTTCCACACACAAATACCAGTGTGCATGTGAATGCACGTGTCCTGAATTTACCATGTCTGATGCTGCTGTTTGGGCAAAACTAAAAGCCAGGGCAGGAGAAATCAAATCTGCTGGTTTGTCCCAGTGCTGCTGGGTTCTGTGAGCCACCCTCCTCAGCTAGCCATGGCAGGAGGTCCTGGTCATGCCTGCCTGGCTGTGAGGGGGACACCAGCAGTGAACAACATGAAGCATCCCATCGCCCCGAGGAGCCCCTCTCCCTCCACTTTCTCCTCCTCCCACCTGCCCCCGATCCCTCAGCGTCACAGGGGGAGTGCAACCCGAGGTGACGTGTCACTAAGGTTTCGGAGCCGGAAAGGCAGGGCAGCTTTGGCTGCAACCCTGACAGCGCAAGATGCTTGCACTTGCATGGCTGAGCCTCTAGCCCCGCGTGAGTTTTGGGTCTCTAACAATGATTTGCATCTCAAAAGAAAAGAGCTTTTTTCCTGATTTCGTGGTTCTACTTATCACTTTCTTCCTGCTCCCACTGGAAATCTTGGCCCGTCATTTGGTAAAACATGACATTGAACGGTTTGTAAAACTTCCGCAGTCTGTGGATGACATCTGGGTCTATTTTGGGGTGAGTTCGACCCTTGGACTTGCCCAAGCACCGGGGAGCACTGCTGTCCTCTGGCTTCTTTAGACAGGGGAACCCCTTGGTTTTATTAAAGTAAAAATGTTTCTCTGTCACAATCCTCTTGAGGCCTAAGAAGTCCTGGACCTTGGCCATTTCCCCGGCCGGGTCAGTGATGAGCCTCTCGCCACTGACAAAAAGGATTTGGGAGAGGGGGAAGTACTGGAGCCAGTTCTCCAAGTGCAGTGCGTAGATCCCAATGCGGATCGCGCTCCAGGAGGCATCGATCAGCCCTAGGGTCCGGTTCTTGAAGGCCAGCACCTCGAAAGTGGGGATCTCCGGCTTCTTGGAGAGCGTCTGCGTGTAGTCCGAGATGGCCCGGGTGACCGGGTTCCTCACCACCACGATCAGCTTTGTGTCCTTAGCCATGGAGTGAATGCGCCTGGGGGCCTCGTTGGTGACGAAGTAGCTGGGGGTCTTCTCCATGGTGATCTGGCCGTCCAGCGTCTTGGGCATCACGTTCCTGCGCAGAAGCAGAGGAGGAGTGGTTAGCAAGGGGCCAGGCATGGGTGGGCACCTCAGTGTCCCTCCTGCCCCATGCAGATGTTGGTGGGACATTCAGGAGGAGGGATGCTGCTGCACCTGTGGGCCTTGGGGACCAAAGCACTTCTGGCTCTGTTTCTTCTCGGACCCTGGACATGGTGGGCTCCTGAAGTGTTAAATCAGCCTTGGTAACACATTATACAGTCAATTCGCCATAGGCATATGTAGACAAAAGTTAATTGACAATAAACCTGTACAATACCTGTCTGTTCAGCAAGCCATCTGCTTCCATTTGCTCAATTAAGCCTATTCACTTCAGAGCCTTGTACCAGAGTGGTGCAGTTAGGATTACACAAGACCTTTTTGTTATGATGACATGCTTTTAAATGTCTCAGCTAATAAAACTTAATACAGAATAAGATCCCTTGCTTCTAGTACAATAATTAAATTTATTTACTATCTTGTGTGTGAGAAAGAATGACTTTTCTTTTATCTCTAATTCACATGCTCTGTCAATAATTAATTGCTGCTGGGTTTTGAGCTTCCTGTGCAAGCACTTTTATTAGCCAAAAGGAATTTGCCTACTGGATAAATTAGCATGTAGCAAGACTTTCCTGGATAGCATATTACCATATAGTGAAATGAAACTGCAGCGAGATAGCATTTATATCTAAGAAAATGAAGAGGTAAATGCTTGTCCCAGCTGCCCCCAGTTAAAGATTACCATAGCAAGCCGGAAGGTATTAAATGATGTCCCCTGCAAGCGCGTTACAGCCTCTTTCACGCCTCCGGGTGCTGGAGAGGCGGGAGGGCAGCGCCACGGGCACTACCCACTTCCCACTCCGCACGTCTTGTGGCTGTGGCAGTGGCCAGTCCCAGCCTTAAGGCTTTCAAATACCCGTGCCTAGGCACAACCACACAAAGCGTACTTTGTTTAACCTGTTGTTGGTTAATTTGTCCCAAAGACGAGGTGCTTGCTAGCTGGGAGGCAGGAGGAGGAGCGGTGTGGCTGCTGCCGGGAAGCCCGTGCAGCGCTGGCTGAGTCTCCTGCAGCAGACACAGGGGATGGCGATGCTCAGGGTCTTGCAGGATTATCCCTTCACGTTGCGACTATTTTTAGCACAAACATATGGCGAGGAAACAATGTGAATCGGCTGGAAATGGTTCTGTGAGAGCACCTCGGGCACCGGCAACCGCAGCGATGCTGACGTCAAACCGTCGGGCCCCAGGAAACAGCCATTTCAGGAATAACGCAGCTGAAGTCTGCAAGCAGAAGTGCCTGTCAGGCAAGGCCCAGCTAGATTTGCCTGTCAGTGTTGCCTTGTATTTGTGACTGTTAAATGCATCGGCTTGCTTTAAAACTCCCTGTAATTTGTGTATTTACCGCCGGTGTAATCCACCCAGCTGGGCTTGTTTTGCCAAAGCGCTGCTGTAGGAGGTGCCGGGTCTCCTGTCAAGGCAGGAGCGAAGGTGGGTTTGGTGCTGCCACAGGGCTGCTCCTGCCTTCAGCATTTTGGGGTGAAGAGGCCAGCGGGGTCCTGGGGCTCCCCCTCTCCTGCAGTCAGCTCTTGAGCTCTGAGTCAGTATTTTACCTTAAGAAAAGCCTGAACAAATTGAGAAGGATGCAAGCACTTGAGGACTGCAGGTGCTGCAGAGTGACAGGCTGGCTTGGGGGTGGGGGGTGGGGGTGGGATCTAGCCCCCAGATTTAACAGCCCTATAGGAAGAAAGCATCTTTTATGGCTATCCACATCACAGCAAGGCCCACAGCATGACCAGGGGTTGAGTCCTCAGGTGCTCACTGCCATACGAGTAGGGTACCCTTCGGCTGAGCGTGAGGCTGTGGAGGGGAGCGGGGCGAGGAAAGTGGACAGAAAACGAGACTGGGAGGTTGGCTACCTGGGCAGGCAGCAGTTTGCCCCGAGGAGGACTGGAGTAGAAGTGCTCCCTGCTGCTCTCCAAAAGCGTCTGATGGCCAGGAGAGCATCGCTGATGGCTGGAGCGGGGCTCTCCCTCCCCAGTGCTGCGCAGCACCCACCTCCAGCTTGCCACCCAGGCCAGGGGCAGTGGCCAGCTGGGCAGAGGCAGCACTGGCCACAGGGAGCAGTGGCTGAGAGCTGACCCTGCAAAGGCATCCCAACAAACTCCTGCAGCTGCACCGAGGCTCACCTGACTTCTCAGTCTCTGCGTGATTCCGACCAGTGTTTGTATTCCCACGGAAATTACGTTCTTTCTGCAGCAAGTCTCTGAAAGCGACTAGCCAAAGATAACCCCCGACTTCAGGACGTGATCCACTGCAGAAATCTCCCTGCTGCAGAGTCCCACTCCCTGGCCTTGGCAGACACTGCCTTTGAATGCGCGGCCAGCTAGCCGTGCACCAGTCCTTTCTGCGCTGACCACAAAACAGAAGCGTGGCTGTGTAAAATTTCCCCTTTGATTTTTTTTTTTTTCTTTTAAATATTGCTTAAGAAACTCGGAACTGAAATGCTAAAATTTCTGCACGGAAATTAGGTCTCGGTCTTGATGTGTCAGAGCAGCGGAAGGAAGGAGGAGAGCTGGGGGGGGGCTGAATGGAAGGAGGGCTGGCAGCTGCCGGGGGCTGCCACAGGCAGCACCGCTCCGTGCGGCTGTTCTTGCAGCCCTGGTGCCAATTGCCAGCGGCTGAGGGTGGGGAGTGATCCACCTCCAGCAAGGACTCGCACTGGAAACCACTTTGGCAGCGGCTGGAGGCGGTTTCCAGCCCTGTTGGAACGAGCACTGCACACAGACTGAGCCACAATCCCTGCCCCGAAGAGCTTCCAGAAGAAGAGTGGGAGCCTGCGAGGAGGAGCGGCAGCCAAACCGTGCAGGAGCCAGCGCCTGTGGCTGTCCTTGGGGCTGTGCGATCGGCCTCGGAGAGCACGCGGAGGAGTAAGGCAAAGAACCGAGACCAGGGAATAAAGGCACTTCCAATCCAGTGACTTTGCCCAGGGCGCTCCCAGAACAGGTTTCTATTGAACCATTAATTACCAAAATCAATCTGTTACTCTTCTGTTCCTTGCTCCACAAAATAGTTATTTTATCATCAGCTATAGCTAGCAATTTTTATGCATTTCCTTTCTAAAGGACTCTATCACAAGCTAGCCACAGACCACATTTTACCCTGCTGCTTGCTGTCCTGTGCTAACACCCAGAGCACCCCCAGAGCACCGGAGCTGCCAGCCCCCAGGGACAGAGGTGCCACCACAGCTGGGAGTTTTCCTGCCAGCTCGCCTGTCTTTAACACTGGCCAGTAATGGGATCCCTTGAGGAAGGACTGAGAATCTCTCAACCAACTATGGGATTACTCTGCCCGTGCTCCTTTCCTCCTGATACCTATCACTGAATATTAAATGAAGTCCTGGAGCAGAAAGCTTTAGTCCTGCTTCTCAGCCTCTGTAGTTAGTGGCAAGTCTAGATATGGTTAACATGCACAGAGGCGTCCAGTCCCTCCTGTGTCGTGCCAAATTCTGTGCTCAAAGACATCAAGCAGCAACAACCTCCATGGACTTGTCCCTCAGTGCTCAGGCAGTTCTCCTTCGTACCGGCTCTGTATTCACTGCTGTCCTGCTCCGCCAGGATGGGAGAACAGAGTTCTCCACCTTCTCCCTTTATCCCAACCTTCATTTTACACCATGGTAAAGTCTGAAGGGCCTGGACCAGCTCCAATGCTCCCTTTGCCCCCTCTCCACAAGAATACTGAAGATCTCAGCTCATGGCAGGTTCTCCTGAAGCATCCCTTCCAGGCCAGGGTCTTGTTTGATCCTGAGCTGATAACCGGGGCGATGCTCTGGGGAGGCTGACCTGGGGCAGTCACTCCTGCTCCTGCTGCCCCAGCTGGGAGCTTGGATGAGGGCTTTGAGACAAGGGGGTCAAACGGGACCAACAGGATTGCAGTGAACCCGTGGCGTGTGGCATTATGGGGAACAGGAGGCTGTGTGGTTTTTGTGTGATTTTTTCAGCTGAGACAGTGGCAGCCTGGATAACGGGAGAAGTAGCAGTGCGTAAAAGTCCTTCTGCCTTGCAAATGGTGCTGGAGTGCCAGGCAAGCAGAAAACACCATTACCCCGTGGTGTTCAATTACCCTGACACCCGCGCAGCAGCACCGCACACTTGTTTGTGCCGTCTCAGACAGGATAAGCTGTTTTCCCATGCAATTGTCTGAGCAGAAGGAGGGACCAGCACAGGCAGAGTTGGCTGGTGTACGCTCCTCTGAGTCAGGCACCCTGGCAGCATGCAGCAGGCTGTCAAATGTCAAAACGTGGCGATTATGAGATGCTAAAAGCTCTGCTGGACTACGAGCGGTGGACTCTCAGACAATAGGGCTCGAGGGGGCCATTGCTGCTGTCTGCTCTGACCCTCCGCGTGGCACGGCAGAGACCTGCCCTGGCCCACCAAGGAGCACTGCCTCCGCCAGCGCGTCTGCTCTGCAGCAAGGAGCTCCCGGGAGCTGGGGGGGCCGGGTGGTCCTGGGGGAGCTCCCGGGGTTAGTTAACACCACTCACTGCTCCTTAGCACCTCAGCTGCGCTGTGAATTGGTCTAGCCACAGCCACTGGCTTATTGGTTTTTTGTAATACATCTTTGTATCTGGAATCTCTCCAAGCTGACAAGATGCTGTTCTGCAAATAAGTGCCTGCGGACTCTCACGCTCAAAGCTCCGAGCAAATGGGGGCTGGCCGGGCCCCTGCCCCTCGTGCCGATGCTTGAGCCGTGCAGTCAGACCGGAGGGTGGTACTGGTGGTATTTGTGCTGCATTTGCTCCTGCTCCCCGCGACCAGCATCTCCCCGTCACCGCGAGCTGTCTACAAGCCACTGGGATGTTTGGGCAGGTTCCCAAGGACCCGGTGCTTGCACAAGCCTTCGTTTGCTTTGTATTATGGATCGTGTTGGTGATTTGTGGGTTTTTAGATGACAATGCCTTAAAAGAGATGAAAATTAATCAGAATTCAGAGGAAGTACGGCTGCTCTCCTTCCCCCACGCTGCCGCTCCTGCCCATCCTGCCGCTGGCAGGGCTGGGTGACAGCCAGGAGCGGGGTTCCCTCTCCTTCCAGGCACTGCCATGGCAATAGCCCCTTCATGGACATTTTGCAAACAAGGATTTGGGTTCCCTCTGCCCTAAGGTCAAGGCAAGACAATTGCCTTGCCTTTAATATTATACTTACTTAGCTTTTACTTTAAATTATGGTTTCAATAAGCTGTTGCAAAAAAAAAAAAAACCAAACCCAAATCTCTAAGCCTTTTCTCTGTGGTGGGGACGCTTCAGACAATACGCTGGAAGCAAGCTGGAGTTGCTGATGTTCAAGTATAAAACAAACACACCAGGGGTTTATAAAAGAAGCACGAACAAACTATTAATTACAACAGCCCCTTCAGATGGTGGTATCACAATAAACAGGAGCCAAGAAATTGCAGAGCTAATAATCTGAAAGTGTTGCCACATTTAAGGACTGCGTTTAATTCCATGCACAATAAAGACAAATGGATAGATCGGTTGGCACTGAGGAGAGACAGCAGGGAAGTAGTGATCAAGGAAAAGAGGAGGAAAAGCAGATTCAGCTTTTGCTGTACAGTTTTAAGGATAACATTCGGAGCTGCAGTGTGTCCTCGAGACACCCCTGGCCCTGCAGAGCACCGGAACGACTGCAGCTCTGGGATGCATGTGCAGAAATGCTTTTTCCCAAACTCTGCCTTGTTTCAGAGTTACTTTCTAGGTGCTGCCTTTCCCGGGCAGGCACACGGACTGCCTTGCTGAGCTCCCATGGAGCAAAGGCAGCTTCGAAGGAGGCTTGAGCCTGTCAGCCCCGGGAGCCGGCGCGTCCTGCCGCCCACAGCAGCTGTTGCTGAGAGCAATACACGGCACCACCGGCTCCTGCTGCTGAGAATAACAAGGGTGTTAAACCTGGAGCAGCCAAGCCTCTGGCACGGCAGGAATACTCCTCGGAGCAGGTAACCTTCACAGGGCTGCTGCCATGTGCTCCGCTCTAATTGTGTGCGTGCCGACAGAATGCTAACCAGCTCCATGCGTGCGGGCAGGAGGCCACGCTCCGGATCGCTCTGCGCCTGTGGCTGCTGCAGAGCTCTTTGCCATGCTGGGCCAGTGCTTTGCTCCTGGGGAGGACTCACACAGCCTCTTGGACATGCTTTGGTTTTTCTTGCAGCGTTTCTTTCCCTTTCGATGCCAGGCTGGTTGATGAGGAGGCACGGCCGTGCTGCTGACCACCTTCACGGAGCAGCCCAGGAGATGAAGCACTGGAACAGGACACGTCTACTCATGCTCAACTCACCTCTTGACCCTCCTCTGCCTCCATCGTACCCACCTGAAAATGGGGGGGCAACGACAACAAGCCACATCCACACAACAAGCTCCTTCCACACCCGTGGAAGGAGCTCCACCGCCACCTAGCACTAATGACTCCTTCATTCTGTTACGGAGATGGGCGTCATTTCTTCACGCTTGCTGGTAGCAGCATCCCTGCACTGTGCAATGTCTAAATGAAACTTTTATTGCCATTCCTGGGCTTGGATCCAGGAATTACCTGGTCCTCACAGCAGATGATCAAATATGTGCTACTAAGTGCTTGCTTGGGCTTTTGATATTTCTCTCCTTTTCCTACTGACTCCCCAGTGCTGTGGGAGGCTAAGGAGAGCCAGGCTCTGCATGCCCCCAGCACTGCCACCACTCCTGCGGCTCCCCACTCAGCCAGGGGACTCGCTGCCATCACCCCTTCAAGTGTTTTTTTGCTCTGTGCATAAACACTTCCCCCAGCCACCATGTGGCGATGGACAGGACATCTGGCTCCCGCGCTCCTCCGGTTTGTGGCAAAGGCCAGCTCTAAGCCCTCATTGGGAAAATGTGCTGTAGTAATTGTTCTTAACTGCTGGCTTCAGACAAGCTCTTTATTTTCAAGGGATACATTTTATAAATTTGTGAATTTGCATGTTGCCAAAATCCCCTTGTGGTTTATTTAAATCCAGATTATCTTGTTTATTCCTTCAGTCACAGCTGTCATTTATCTCTGTGTAGGCAGCTTGCTCACGATGTTGCAGGTTTCCTGCAATCCCACTCAAAAGGAGTCTTTGTTAACTGTATTTTCACGTTCTTAACAAGAGAAAAAACTTCACAGCAACTTCCAGGGCTGGGAGAACCACAGAGAAGGACATGGGGTTGCACAATTGCTCTCCGAAAGAGTCGATGGCCAGGTACTGCAACAGTGTCACCTGCCCGCGGAGCTCATCTCTGCTGCTCCTCAGTGTGGAGCAAACATCTGCTTTTGTCTTCTGACAAGACAAACATGAAGTCATTTTCCTTTTTATTATTAACACATTCCGGTATAATTGCTTGAGCTGTCAACTGTGACCTGCCAGTAATTCAGCAGGCGTGGGACTTTCAAGGGGAGAACGGCATTGCAACTGAAGAGTGCAATATGCATTAAAAGCAGAACCTATTTGCTGTAAGCCCCCAAGTCAAATCTCTTGTTGAATTTGTTCAAACATAAATTTACAGCTGAATTTACATAGGTTTAATGTTTTATAATCTTTTTGGTCTGTGAATCTATATTCAAGACTGACTGCATTAGCTTAGAAATATTGTGCTTAACGCTGAAAATAATTTTAATCTCTCCAAAGTCCAATCCTTTGCACATCGCTAAACCTCAGAATCCAATCCCTTCTAATAAGGGACACAAAACTTGCATCTGTCGCTGCCTAATAGATTCATACTGCTCTAATTCAAATGGCTTGCACATGTCTGTTAAAAAACATTAAACGCAAATTGTAAAGCACTTTCAGAAAAGTGTGTGCCAGTTCAGACTGGGGCTAAAGCAAAACAAATCTCCCCCAGGAGACTCACTGAGACAGTTCCACGGTTTGGAAGCTGGTGTGCCTCTGCCGGCTGTGGGAGAAGGGGTGAACCATCCCCCTCTGTGACTCCAGCTCTGTTCTTGCAGGACTCAGTGCCCCAAATTAAGGGCTGTGTGGGACCGTTGGTTTCCCTCTCCAAGACAAGCAGTTTTCCTTTGTCCCAGATTTGCAAAGCCACTTAATGTCCAAGTGCAAAACACTCACGTGGGGCAGTCTGAGATTGCAAGGACGCTTCCTTGCTATGTGCCAGCCGCCTCTCCTGACACTTCCCTGACGAGCTTCTCCTGTGCCATGGAGGACTCTGGGGCCCAGGACAACACAGCCGGATGAGGGGGCAGCCCTGGCTCCTGCTGCAGCCAGCGGAGTAAGGGGCAGCTGGGGGTTGGGAGCATCTCGCTGCCCCACATCAGGGCCATCTGTGCCCCCTCCATGCCCTCCCCTCCGGTGCCGCCTGGAGCCGTCCCTCCGGCAGAAGTGTCAGCCAGGATGGAGAACGGTCCTGTGTTGCCATACCAACGCAGGTGCTAACGCCGTGTTGACTAACTGCAAGCTGATCTGATCAGAGAATGGCAGCATCGAGTTGCTACGGTAACCGAAATGCCAAATTGGAAAAATGTGTCAATAGCAAAGTTATCCAAGAAGAGGCAATCGTGCGCAGCAGGGCACCGGGCAGCTGCCTGCCCAGGCCACCTGGAGCTCCTGCTTGTGGGCTGAGGAAACATCTCAGGACATCACAGAGGCTCGGCTGCATCCCAGGTGCCAGCCCCGGGACCTCCGTTTCACAGGGCATGGCTCCCCTGCGCCCTCCTTCCCTCTCCTGCTCCTCTGCTTTCCTCGCAGGCATGGCCAGAGAAGCCTGTGCCTCTCATTGCAACAAACCACGAAGGAACAGGACTCCCCTCCGGCGATGGTGCAGGCAGCCCGGGATCGCAGGGCACTGCCAGCGCTGGCTGGGCATGTGCCTGGAGGAAGGATGCCACCCTCAAGTATCATTTGAGCCATTCTTCCAGACGCTGAGGAAAATGCCTTTAGAGCACTCTGATTTTTCACTGTCTCGCCCAGTCTACAGTCCAACAATCGCAAAGAAAAGGATTCTGTGTCTCCACAAAATGCAAAATCTTTAACGGCTCATTGGCATGTGCTTAAGTTGACCTGGATAAGAAGTTACTCCTGAGAGCCCGCTATTGATTCTGTCAGGGATTCAGAGGTTTTATAGGCATCGCTCAGGATCTCTTTAGTACTTGTACCTTCTTAATGGCTCTCATCGCCAATAGAACTGAAAATATCCCCTGCGCACTGGGAAGCGGCTGAATGTGTGCCAGGACACAGTGCCGCGCCGCTGCCGCAGGAGCGTGGCTGCCCTCCATGGCCAGCCGGGCAAACCTCCCCGGCAGCCCTGGGGAGGAAACCCTTCCATTGCTCCTTCCACGTGTTTTAGAAGGTGAGGGAGATACCAGGGCTACAGGAAGAGGTTGGTGAACTTAACCCAGGAAGGCTCCTCTCCTCCTACCACTACGCAACAAAATCAGTGGGCAGCTGGCTGAGTAGCAGACAAAAATATAAATATGCTCCGATTTCACTGGGACCATCTGGCTCATGTATGATAGGCGGGTAAGAATGCTATAATCATGGAGCAGAGAACTAAGCTGATCCATTAAAGTCTTTTAGCAGAAGCAACTGTGGAACCTGTATTAATCCAGCGATGCTTTGTGCACAGGCATCACAAGGTTAGATCCATTCAGTTGCAATTAAAAATAACCCTCGCTGTTCAGGCTGGCTTGGATAGCTATTACAGCATTGCATTCCCCAAAGACTCTCGTGTATATAGATTGTTGATGCTTGCACAATGCAATCTGAAATTATGATCTTAATGCTAAATCTCGCTTTCTTCTGTTCTTTCCTCAAGTGGATCTCCTCTGGGATATGGCTGTTGCCTTGTGCCGAAATCCCTCGCCCATCTGACCGCACAGCTCACGCACAAATTGGACAGCCTCCGATTAGACAGCCTTACTAATGGGGAGGGTGCCCTTAACCACCGCCTTCCTCACCAGCAGCCACGGCGAATGCATAGGGGTGTGCTAACTCCAGAGCTGCCGGGCCTGGCCCAGCAGCTCGCCTGGGATCAGCCACCAGCGCTCCGCAAGCTCCTGGCAGGGCTGGAAGCGCTCAGCACATCCGCCCCAGCGCACACCATCTCGGGTGGCTCACAACTACAGCCCTCGGCACCTCTTGGCTTCAACCGCGCAAAGCAATCTCGGTCCTGTGGACGGAGATGCGTGTTCAGCGTGACATTGTTTTACCAGGGATAAATTTGGCCTGATCGCTCCAATTTTAGTGTAAGATTTATAGTTGGTCAGCGCTCAGCCATGAAACAGGTTGTGAAAGAGGCTGGAAATGCATATTTCTGAGCCCGCTGCAGTCAAAATTGTTTTGACTAAGCTTCACTGCTGTTCTCTACGCAAGCGCTGCGATGCTATTCACTGGGAATATCTCCGTGTCATCTACCAGATTTAATTACTGTATTAATCACAGTTATGGCAAAGCAGCACTGAGTGCCCTGCCTCACACACGTGCTGGAACTCGCTGACAGAGACAGGGTGAATCCTGCCTCCTTTGACTAAGGACATTCAAGTCAAGGAAGTCTGTTCCGAGTCCAGGCTTCCCTTCAACGTACACGTCCCTCGAGTGCTAGCTCATTCATTTTCCACTGTCATAGGAGGAAGGGAAGAGACCTGGACATCCATGACTTGGTATAAATCCTAGGGCTGAGAAAGCAAGCAGCCAGCCCAGAAAGAAGCATGCCCACCCTGAGGGTGCGTGTAACTACATCGAGCTCCACACTCGAGGGAGGCTTGGTCTTGCAGAAGGGGTTCAGACAGTTTGGGGAACAAACGGCAGCTATGTAATGAGCTAAGAAATACAAACTAGCTCTGAAAAACTTGGGGTGTCCCAACACCCATGTCTCAGTCATGGGCACCTTGCTCTGCAAAGTGGGTCCTGCTGAAGAATGGGGGTGCTCTTGTTTCTCTCCACCCCCGTGGGGAGGTGTAACTAAAGGTGTCAGCCAAACCCACCAGCAGAGCCATTGCCACCCAGACTGGCCCAGAAAGCTGTTTGCAGCCCCAGCTCCGGCAGGAGCAGCGGGGGACAGGAGCTGGTACCCGGGTCTGGGCAGGAGCATGGGGCTCCCTCCGCCGTCCCCCTGCACGCTGGAGCCCAAGCAGCGGCAAGATGCCGGCTAAGCTGAGGCATGCACAGGAACGCACACACATCCCTGGCTGTTCTAGTCCACTCATCAGTCTCGGACAAACCTCAGGACTGCAGCCGTGTCTGCCCACATGCCAGTCCTCAGCATGCCTGTAGATAAAATGGGCACAAACTACATAAAATGCTGACATACATGTCGGTCTACACTTGCAGGACAGAAATCCTCCCCAAAACACTCGATCCAGTGCACCTCGTTGGCAGCAGGCCATCACAGGCCTTCCCTTCCCACTTCCTTGGGAAGACCCATTCCCAAGGTGGGAACTCACCTGGGACACACGGCAGAACAATCCCCAGCACATCCAGCCATGTCCTCCTGCCCTGGACACGGCTGGCAGGCATCTGCACGGGCACCTGTGCAGAAGTGTTTCCATCCAGCTTTGCCCTGCTAATTGCAAAGTAATATCTCTGGAAGTTTCAAGGCTGTTAATACATGCTATTGCAGGCTACAGTTCCTGGAAAAGCCAATTTGATGTGGAAAAGATACAGCTGAGGAAGAGAGAGCTATACACACAGTCCAGTTCACTTTAAACACTGAATTGACTTAACTGGGCAGTTCAAGCCATCCCTGTTTCCCAAAGACGGGCCCTTACGGAGAAGGAAGGACACAAAAATAGAATATTAAAATGTAGTTGTATGGAGCTATACATCGTGCGGAGTCCTTTTTCATCTTCTGGAAAATTTACTTCTACCAGGAAAAAAAACAACCCTGAAAATAATGGCTGCCTAAGTGAAAGCACTGCTGCTGTATCATGCTAAAAGCTTTTCAGGGAAAAACAGTAAATAAATTCCACTTTTCAGATGTATCTGGATGTTATCCTAACACAGTGCCAGAGTAATAGGCGAGCCATCAACAGCTAAAAGGCTGGGAATTGTTATGGAGGGACAACAGAAGAGCGATATCTGCAGAATAGGTTGAATAACAAATGTAATTGTACACATCCCGCTGCTGAGCTCTTGCACTGCTGGCAGACAAGGGAAAGGAGGAAGACTCTCACCCCACCACTACAGAAAGGTTTGACACCAACCCACCAGTAAAGGCTGCCATAGGAGCTCCTGGCTGGTCAGAGGGAGGCAGCCAGAAGTACAGCCCTCCTGCGTCTTCAAATCTGTGCAATTACTAGCTTGATTTCTAGCTGTAGATGAGAAGGGTCAGCGCAGACCCACTGGTGTCGCAGGCAGAGGCTGAACACAAGGGCAGGTGGGGAGGAGGACAGGGTCCTGCAGGGAGGTGACAGGCCCCCCAGGGGACAGAGTATGCCGGCGGTCGCAAAGCCAGTCCCAAATCCCTCCACATACACATTGGGTGGCCAGATCTTCCCAATTGCATTAACCTCTCAGATGTCCAAAACACAATATCCAACTATTTAACATGTTTGCGTCCAGTCTCTGGAACCCAATCCAGCACATACCATGGGCAGAGCCCTGCTGCCCTCCCTTACCGTCACCAGGCAGCAATGAACACCACCACCCCGTCCCCCCTTACTGCTTCTTCCCTGCTGCCCCTGATCTCCCCAACTTGGCACCCGAGGCAAGCTGGCTGCATCAGTTCCCAAGGCACCAGGGCACCCTCGAGGCATTGCGAGGCACCATCCCGGTCCCAGCATCAGACAAGCCCATGGTGGCCAAGGCATCCCCCAAAGCGACTGCCCAGACCTGAGACTCCTCCATTCCCATCCAGGAGCTGCTCTTCTGCCCCAGGAGGGTGCGATGCCAGCCAGGCTGTTGCCGAGGGCACAGCTATTTATTATTTGCTTCTGTCGATTATTTTGGGGTTTAAGTTCATTTATTATGTATGCAAAAATGGTAATACACTGGCATCTGAATGTCTTTTAGGCATACAATATCCTTATTATTCAAAATGTTTTTTCCTCCATAATTGAATGGTTTACCTTATTATTACTTTATGTTAATGACCCAGCATTTCCATTTTTCTATAGGATGCTTAATTGTAAGCAAAGTGCAATCAGAATCAGAGATGCCATCTGTAATTGACAGCATCATAATAACAGCCAGCATTGCAGGAACAAAGTACCAAAATAAATGGCAGTGGGGAGAAAGCCGCCTCTGAAAATACCCAGGAAGCTGTTCTGGGTTGGGACAGAGCCCCATCCACTCCGGATCCTCTCCCCGAGCAGTGACAGTTTGGGCATTAACACAGATAGAGTGCTATTTATATCAGTTTGTACATTTAATCAGTTTTTTTGCAGTTTTCAGCGAGATGTGAACTATATCCCTGTCCAAGGCATTTGGTTCAAATCAGCTGAGACAGAGAATAATCAAGATTTATGATTCTCATTCTGACTCGGATCACACAGTCAGTGCAATCGGTACAGCAGAGCTTCCTCTCTGAGCCCGAGTGACATCCCTTCACTCTCCCTTGCAGAAGTGATTTAACGTCCATCTCGGGAACTGTCAAAACACTACTGCAGCTCCAGATAACAGCGACTCCGGGCTTCCCCCCCGGTCCCCCACCACACACAGCCATGCGGTCCCCTCCCAGGCCGCCAACCTGGAGGGTCGCCGCAACCGAGTTAGGGGTTGTTTGGCACAAATCAATAAAATATCATTTCGCAAAATAAAAGGGATTTCATCTTGTTCTGCCTCTCAGTACAGTTTAGAGCAGCCAGGAGTAGCAGTCTGTGGTGCGCGTGACCTTCGTTACACAGGGCGTCTTTGCTGGGGGAACAACATCACAGGTTCTGCACATGCCAGCGGTGTCTATGAGCCATACCTGCCCCACTGCGAAGGGAAGCAGTGTGGGAACAGAGCAAGCTCTGGGTCTGCAGCAAGGAGGGAGCCTGGGAACGGCTCAGGAGGCAGCTTCCAGTGGCAGAAAGGGTTGTCAGCGCTTCCAGCAGACAGGTCTATTTCCAGGGCTCAGCACTGGTCCAGGCAGCCAGAGCTGCGCTCTCCGAGACCTCAGCTGGGAAGCAAATGTTTAGATAAAAATTAAATGATCCAAAAGCAACTCTATTAAAAAAAGAGCCAGGTGATGGGAATACGGCAATGGCAAGGTTGTTTCCAAGCTGTTTTGAAGGCAGCCATGCCGCATGAACCGGCTGGCCATGGTGTGCTGCTGCTGGTGTCAGCTCTCAGGATGGTCCAGCGGGCTCTTCCCCAGACATCTGCTCCCACAAGCACAAGACAGAGATGAACCCAGGCCTGACAGCTCAGCAACAACTGCGGAGGAGGCTTCTGCGACATCATATGCTTTTGTGCCCCGGAGAGTCCCCGCAGGCTACATCCACACCACCCAGCAGACCTGGGCAGGATCCTTCCTTGGGTAGTGCGGCGGAGCCAGTCGCTTGAATCTCAGCTGATAAACCCCATCTCCCATGTCTGGTTCATGAAAACAGAGCGCTGCGACCCTGGCGATGAGGGCTTGGCAGGCGCGGTGGATTCATCCAATAAACGGGGTGACGGGAGCTCTGTCTTGATTGCAGCAGGCGGTGAGCTGGGAAGGGGAGCGCGGGCTCATCTTCCCTCACGCACACCCTCGAAATGAAGGCAGAGAAATACACCAGCCATGAAGAGAAAATAAATGCTGTTTGCTTGCAGTACTGAAGTCTCCATGTAGTGACTTTGTCAGTACAGGTACTTTTGTTTTCTTCAGGGTTTGTTTGGCCATCTTTTCCCCATACACATACGCACGATGTGCGGCACAGCTTAGATTTAGCCAGGACTCTCTGTTAAATTCACACATGCATTCTAACGTTCAGGTAAGTGAAAAGACAGAGTGATCCCACTCCAGTCAATAGAGTAAACAATTCCTGGTTTGGATAAACAGAATTACTAGTGCTGAAGAGCCCTGGGCAGCACTGCACACTCTGATTAGTGTAAAATGCTAAACACAAACCAATTAACACTCTCTAAGTCTGCTTATCTCATGTCACTTAGTGCTAAAGTAAAGCCCAACACTAAATACACATATTGATTTAGCCATTAAATCTAGCATCACTCAAAATAGCTCATCATATTACTGAGAAACAAGTGAAGTCACCTTAATTTTCAGAACCTACTGTATTATGAACAATGGCTTAATTGCTCGATCCAGCACCCAGGAGTTACTACGGATACCAACATTACTTAGCCCAAAAATTAAACCTAGAAGGACTGCAAGCAGAAGCGGCGAGAGGACATCTCTGTGCCACCTCAGGCAGCTTCCTTGTGGAAACACTCAGCACCCTAGCCTGGTGCTATGCCAGCAGCTTACAGAGCAAGGATAGAAATTTGGCCACTGTTAGGAATATTATTGCCCTGCTGGTACCAGACACAAGTCATGGGAATCAATTAGCTCCTCTAAGGAAGAGGACAAGACTTACCACACAGTCCTGACAAACGCCGCTGCCTGCCAGCGTCCTTTTCTGGGGCACAGCTATGTGCAACCAACACTGACAAAATACCAATCCTAGTCCTCGAAAAACCAAAGCTGCTTGTGCTTCCATTTGGGTTTTATAGGGCTGTTAATTTAGAAACTATTGGAAGCTGGTGTGTGGGAAGTTGATGATGGGAAAAGCCCGGCTGGAGGTATCCTGCCCTAACAAACACCAGGAGAAGGCAGGGATGGGACATGTGGATGTTAGCAGGCAGTGTATGATGTTTACATTCCTAATTACAAGAGCTAATTCTTCAGTTTGGCCAGGTGTCCCTTCTGCAGACAAGGTTAATGGGATGTGAGAGGCCACAGCTGCCACAGCACCAAGTGAGGAGGACAGGCAAGGGACAGCAGTATTAATCAGCCAGGAGCGATGCAAAAATGGTTATCTCAAGCTGTTTGGAGGCACGGATTAAAAATAAATCTCCCCGAGTTTAATATTCTGCCAGTCAGCTCCTTTTTGTAGGTGGAATCTATTAAAAAATTATCTTTCTGCTAAAATGCTAAAGTATTTTTGACATTTAACAGCTTGCTTCAAGCAAAAAAGTGCAATAAATACATGGGAGAGCTAATTGGCTCCAGTACACCCAACACCCAGCCCGTCATGAATAAGCAATGCAGTGCCAGCTTTCTGGTGGCTCCAGCAGACCCCGAACGCCCCCCCGGAGCAAGGGCGCAACTGCTCCAGTCTCCCCTGTTCACTCAGGGAAACCGGGACATTCCCACCGTGATCCAGCAGCAGAACAAAACCAGCCGCAAACTGAATGTTTAGACCCGAGAGTACCGGGGGCAGGGAGGCCACGTGCTGCAATTCGGTCTTACAAAAGTCTGTACTTCGAGGTACTCAGTTTGCTGTAAGATGCAGACGGAGCTGCTTGGCAACGTAGTCTTCTCAATAAAAATTAATGCTTTAACAAGAAGCCAAATAGCTACAGCTAATGTACTTCTGAATGAGATCTAAATTTTATTCATAAGCATCAGTGTCAGGACTAAAATAACAGTTTTATGGACACTATGAGCATAAACAGCTCTGCTGATTCAAAAACAGAAACTGCACTTCTGAATGAATCAACTCATTCATTTGGAACAAAAGCATCATTTTAAATACATGCCTCAAATAAAAGAGAAAGCCAGAGACAATATTCTTCTTGGGAGCTGGCTTCCAAGAAATGCACTGCAGAGGAGAAGGGAGGCTGGCTCCTGGCGAGGGGATGGTGCTGGGAATGTGCTGGGGAAAAGGAGCAAAGACCACTCAGAAGCTGCCTGGGACACGGCTGGAGGCGGGGTGGAATGGCGTTCCCACCTCCTGAATCATCTGCATGTGGAAAAGAATCCCAGATGGGAAAGAAGAGCGCTACGGTGCTGCAGAACCCCCCGCTGAGCTCCAGCATTCAGGACATGTTGGCTCTGGTGCCTGCTGAAATGGCCTTCGTTTATTTGGGGTGGATTGAACCACGTTTAGATATTTTTCTAGATTCCTGAGTACCAGGTATCGGGAAATCAGAAGGAATTCAAAGAAAAAGAAGTCTCACCTTTGTGGACATCACTCACTGGTGTGTGGGAGGATGCACAGAGCCTCTGAATGTCCTTGCTCATGGATTTGCATGGATGCAACAGCATTTGCATGGATGGCTGCATCCACCCAGCCATCGTATGGGATGCAGCAGTGTATGATATGGCAGCAGCTACACTAAATTTGTGTCTCTGGAGAAAAATAATACCAAGGAGATGACACTCTCTTGCCAGTGTCCCCAGCTGTTGCTGGTCCCTGGTCTTTATGCTCTGCCTCTGTTGGTGGTGTTTTCCTTGCCCTCTCCTGGTGTAATATGCTGTGGTGGTTCCCAGGATCTGCCGGTCATGGCACAAGGAGCTGCTGGCCGTGGCATGCTCCAGAGGCAGGACAATTCGGGCACGTTCCTCAGTTTGGGACCCTTAGCACTGCCTTACCTGTCATTCCCAGATGTGATTTAACTGGTGCTGGCCAGGGAAGGGCCTGTGGTACCTTGCACGAAGGAGTCTCCAGAAGTTTAGTCTGGATCTCGATGTGAATATTGATAACGCACAGATATCTGTTGCTAGCCCAACAAAGAAGTTGCAAATGCAAGTTAAAAACAGTGGTAAAACTGGAAAACGTGGAGAGGTGTATAGCTACCAGCTAACTGATGAAAGATTTCTAGAAAAGTACATCTTGGAGAGCGCGCTCATTACAGACAGAAAAGTCAGATAGATGTCAGGAAACTTTATAGACATAAAAGAAAATCTTTATAGACATGCATGACAGGACGAGAAAATTACAGTCATCTGGACTGGTGGCAATTCTTGTGCCTCAAGGCCTGAAATGAGAAGCTGCACAAAACGGCCAGCTCTGCTGAGCGAGGGTGAGGGCTCCTGCAGGGCACGGCCAAAGCCCAGAGGAGCTGCAGCTTGGAGATGGGCACCGAGCGGTTTGGCTGGGCAAGGGAGGCCGAGGAGAGACAGTGACACAGGGGATGGGTCTCCCTGGGAAGCCAAAGCCCTGAGTCCACACTGCTCATCCCCTCGTGGTGCCTCTAATGAGCATCTATGCAGAGACAGGGCTCCTCCTGGCCACCTTCGCCAAACCCCACCAGAGAACCCAGCAGGCGCCAGGTCACGTCTCCTGATGGTGCCTTTGTGGAGGATGCTGAGGGCAACTGCCCTCCCACCGGCACACGGTGTGGCATGCAGGCACGGGCTGTGGCGTGACCACGCCAGCCAGAAAGACCCCAGAGCATGGTCGAAACTGGGTTGAAAAACACATTGCGTCTGGACAGTTTGTTTACTTTACAAGGCCAATTAGGGGCCGTGCAAGAGGAAAACCGCCAGCGCCCAGCACCCCCCTGTTCTCACACGCTTTCTGCAAGTGGAAAGAGGACAGAGCAATTGCAGTTGATAACGAAACACGCTGGGAGAAGCCATCCTCGTCTAGCCCTGAGCAGCCAGAGCTCCCAGCTGGGACAAAGCTGACCTGAACCCTCCTGCACTTGGCAGCCCCTGTTTTCCTGACAGCCCCCCTTAGCTCGGGACGATGCGGGGGGCTCTCCCCGTGCTGGGGCTGGGAGTGCAGGCAGAGCCCAGCTCCTGCCACTGCCGCGTTTCCCGTAACTGGGGTAATATATCTGTGGCCACAAATGAAAGATCAATATTTATTTAACACACACACACTACCCTTTAGAGGCCCTTAATTATAAATTAATCATCATTAACTGACAGTAATTGAACATGCTGAAAGCTACGATCACGGCGTTCCCCCGCAGCGGGAGGCCCTGGCATGGCTGCGGCAGCGGAGGGGAGCGGGCTGGAGGGGGAGGCAGGAGAGGGACCCAGCCGGAGGCACTGACGGTCCCATGCACCCACCCTGCCCGGGAAGTGGGGATGCTCGGGGGGGTTGCTGCCTCTCAGGCACCCTGCGCTTTGCTCAATCCTGTGCCGGAGGGACGGAGCTCTGTGAGCTGGGGGACTCTCACCAGACCATGACAAAAGAGGGGGTGACCCCAGAAGCAGGCAAGTGACGCACTCCCAGATCCTCTGTCTGGACACACTGATGCTTTAGCTCCAACCTCGCCTCCCATGGGGAAAGACAGTGGCCTCCAGAGAGGAAGCGTTCTGGGGGGCTGAGAATAGAAATGTGAGGAGTGAAGGGACCTTCACAGGGACCATCAGGGGAGAAGGGGCACATCAGCTGTGCTCTGCCTGCCTGCCCTGGGGCTGCAGATGGTCCCAGGCAGGGGAGCACCCTGCGTGCTGCCTGCGGGAGGCACAGCTAGGGACAGGCTCTAAGCCCCCGAGGGATGCCTTCCCCTTGGGAGGGAGGAGCCACAGTTTGTTCCTTTCCAGCTTTTACAGAAACACAAACCAGAAGCCCAAGTGCCAGTTCCTCCTCTCTGGGCTCCCGGGTGAATCGGGTGGAAGCCCGCCCGCAGGGTAGTGCAGGAGAGCAGTTGGAGGAGGCTGGGGGAGATGCACCGTCTGGAAAGTGCTGCTTTTCAGACAAACTTGCACATTGGAGGGCTTTTGAGATACTGGTGTGCTCTCTGCTCGGGGGGGTTAGAGCAGCTCTACCCTGCATTTCTGGTGTTACAGTGATTAAGCAACAAAATGTGACTTAGTCCTTGGTGGGGAGTGCGGGAGAGTACAGCTGATCTCTGGTGCCAGCAGGCTGTGCAGAATGAGCTGGCAGAAAGAAATGCAAATTCCCTTTCTGTAAGGACGACAGTGGCACGAACGCTGACTTTATTAAAATGCAGAATTATTTCAGGGCCCTTTGTTTAGCTCAGAGCCTGGAGGTAATTTATGCGCAAGGATGGAGCAGTGAGGGCTGTGCTCCGCTGCCTGGTGGTGCCAGCATTTCTTGGCTCATGCTCCCAGTGTGAAGGTTTTCCAGCTCCGGAAGGAAGGTCTGGGAAGCCCATGGTCTCCCTGCTTGTTCTTGCTGAAGAAGTTTTCCTGTCCCCACAGCACCTGTGTACAGCTCCTGGGGTCTGGGCCTTTAACATGGAGGCTAATTAAGTGCTCATTTATCAAGGAGGCTGGTCTACTGCTCCTCCGTGCCTGAGCCTTTCCCTCTCAGCCTGCCCTTCTCTGCGAACAGCAGCCTGTTGGCACTCAGCGCCTGGAGACTGCTGCATGGGAGATGCCATCCCTGAACGCTGGTGTACGGCGTCCCCATGTGCCTTCCCTACGGTTCCCTTGGGACAGAGTCAGGAGCATCGCCCCCTCGCACCCTGCCAAAGGAGCTGTTGGAGTTGTGGGCAGCGAGGAGGAGACCCCCCGCTCTGTCCCACGCCTGGCTGTGGCTCTGCCACGCCACGGGGTGCGAGCGGCACCTCTCGCACGGGAAGCGCAGAAGCATTGACCCCTGTAGCCACTGGACTCGGCATCACTGCTGGATCTGCCCCAAGTGCCCTCAGGCTGGGCGGTTCATGGACTTTGCAGCCCATGAATTCTGTTTGGATTTGGAGACTTGTAGCTGGCAATCCGAGCCACGACAACCTCTGATCAAAATTTGGGGCTTCGTTGGCTCTTTTGGCTTTGGCCTCTATACTGAAGGGAAGCAGGCAGGATTTGGCAGAAGAAATCCCAGAACCTGGCACAGAGATGACAATTAGTTTCTTACGATGAAACACTAAAACTCGGAGGGATGCAGTTCATTCGCCCAAGTCAGAACCTCAGCACGGCTCAGAACAAGCGTCCCGGTTTACAGCTAGGCGGGTTCTTGGAAAGGGACCTGGAGAGCATGAAATGGGGGTTTCCCACAAGCCACATGAGGTGGACAGAAAAGAGAAGATGCTGCCTGAGCTCTCTGAAGGGCCGAAGCAAGCACGCTTGCTCATGACCACAGTCCTGGGAGAGGGTCCAGCCGAGTGACTGACGGCCTGGGGGAGCTGGCAGAAGGCTCAGGCTGATGCATTTTGGAGGAGCAGGTTCAGCCGGGGGTACCCGGGGTGAAGCGGCACAGCCCGGGAGCGTGGGGCGATGCCTGGGCAGAGGCAGCAGCCGGGTGCTGCTGAGGCAGCATCGACGAGACGCTTTCGGGCACGGGGACCGACGCCAAGCACTTCACCTCTGCCTGAACATCATTGCTAAGGCAAACAAAGGCTCCGGGAGCTTGTTGACAGGGAGGTTTATTGAGGTGAAATCTTTGCATCAGGTTATGTGTTCTTGTTTTGAGGAGCTTAAACTGTGTCCGAGATCAGGCTAGATTAAATCCTTGACTTCCACTGCTGTCCGGGAAGTCTCATCTAGGCTGATTTGCATTTTCATCTGCATACTAATGCTGGGCTTACAATCAGCAAGAAAACCTTCCCAGCTCATTGGTCCAAAGGTAAATGTCTGCAATGGAAAGCAAATAGGGAGGAAGGCTCCTGCCACTCTGCCGCTTGAACCGCAGCTCCCCCCGTGCTGCACGTAGAGGATTTGCCGTATCCTGAGTGACAGGACATCGGGGGCTCTGCCGCCTAATCCCGGGAGCTGCATGTCTGGCGTTAGGATGCGGACCGCTGGGGCTGTGTTTCGAGAATATTACAGTGTGTTTGACACAAAGTCTGGCTTCACTGAGCCAGGTTTATCGCCCGATAAAAGCTGCTACACCCAGACATTACAGGCAGAGCAGAGGGCCTGCTATTAACAGGGGAAGGAGACGAATAAATCCAAGACTTCTGCTTTCACGCAGGTGGGGTGCAGGTTTGGGACTGAAGGAGAAGAACTGTGCTTTCTGTGTGACTCCTAAATTACACCAAGGCCCTGCATACGTCGATCAGCAGCAGCTGGTGAGAAGCCGCAGGTTTGCAGGAGTCAGGAGGAGGACCGGGGTGCTGTGAGCGCCTGGAGCTGAGAGGCTGGAACCAGCCGCCCTTCTGGAGGGAGAGACTATACTTGGGTGGGTGTTTGGACGCAGTTCAGAGGAACCTGCCTTCTCACATTTAAATTCCTCTCCCCGTGGTGGCACGGTGACAGAAGCCTTCCCGTATGGTGCCGTGGGAGGGAAAGCTTCCTCCTGCCATTGTCTGCGGCGGATACCAAACGGCGCGCTGGGTGCCTGCCATCGGCAGCGGGCTGGCACCACGCAGGTCCATGCCCCCGGGTAATGCTGTCTGCTCGGCGGCCAGCGAGAAGCCCCATCCCCACGTCCCCCCACCCAGGAGAACACAGGGAGCATCACCCATGTCACCAGGACCCTGGCTGTGGACCATCATTGCAAGGCATTTAAACACACCGTTTAACTTCCCCACATGCTCTGCTTTGCTAAAACCTCTTCACTTCTAGTTTCTCTGCATTTTGATCTCCTCACCGCACATGCTGCCAATTACTATGCAAAATAATCATGTTAATTTCCAACTCCGTTAGCAAACAGCCAATAAAATCCCCGGCGCTTGCCAAGAGCGGAGGCTGTGGCGCTGGGAGTGTGAGCGCGGTGCTGCCGGCGGAGAGGCTGGGCCGGCGGCGCCAGGGGAGCATGACTAGGAAGGAGCAGGAGAAGCCTGAAGTTGTATGGAAGGAAAATCGCCACGGCCTCGGCAGCAAGTGGGTTCTGTACTGTGAGCAACCTCATGCCAACTGGCAGTGCTGCCGTGTCCTCCGGGAATGCCTATTTGTGCCCTGTCCTGCCCGAGGCAGCAGTGTCCAAGGGCACTGCATCCCACCAAGGCTCTCACACTGCCATCACCGTGTCACCCCCACCCCGACCTGATCCCGTGCCTGCCCTGGTTCCCCACTGCCAGGGACAATGCCAACAGTCTGGTCCCAAAATCAAGCAAGCACTGCATTCCCACTAACTTTCCTAGAGGAAACATTTCTCCTTTTGCACTTGAAAGTTTCCCGAAAGTTTCCAGCCAATTGGGGTTACAGTAAAGCAAGGTTGGGGTCAGCCTGTCCTGCACCAGAGGCAGACGTGCAGCCCTGCTGCAGCACACAATGGTACGAGGGAATTAATCCCCGTGGCTAAGCTCCTTTCCCGCCACTGTGTCACAGCCCTAATTGTGCTTGTTAAGTGGGGTGTCTTCCTTGCACTTGGCTGGGGCCGCAGCTGTTTCAGATAAGGCAGAGCCTGGATCAATGCTGTTTGACAGGTGATGCACTCCCAGCCTGCTCACCGGGCTCGGGGCGATGCCAGCGTTTGCAGTGCCCCGACCCCTGAGCAGGGAACGGGGTGTGCTCTGGAGAGAGCTCCCACCCTGTGAGGAGGGCATCTTCCCAGAGCCAAAGGACCCAAATGTCCCCGGTGTGCTGCGGGAAGGGACATCTCCAGCGCGGCGTGGCCGGCATGGCTCTGCGCTGCTGACTCCACTTATCTGCACCGCTCTCCCTGCACAGCTTCTGCCTGGAAGGCACCAGCCTCCTGGGGAACGTATTCGCACTGCCAGGAATGATAAACCCCAACACTGTCCCAGCCCTTCTGGAAAGGCCGTTATTTCTGTTTGACTCCCTGCCTTCTGAGAGGCTTTGCCACAGAGGACTCTCGACTGCTCTGCCCTTTCATCGCTGCACTTAGCACGGGACAAAGCCGCCTGCATGTTTAACACTTCAGGCATTGCAGGTAATCCCATTAGATGTTTCTGTGTTCTCTGACCAGTCACAAATACCTTGCTCTAAGGAAGAGCCGGCTCTGCTGGCTGCAGCTAGGGATGCTCAGCTCGAATCTGGTCACCGCTGCCTGCGAGCAGGCGCTCACAGTGCAGCTCAGCCAGTGGTGGGCTCGGGAGCAGGGAGAGGGATGGGGACCTGCGGCCAGTTTGAGCACCTGTGCTGGCCAACTGGGACACCAGAGACCCAGTGGGGCAGGGATGGCCCTTCCCAAAAGCCACCGAAGCCCCAGGCACTAACGGTGACCCCGCTGCTGGCTGGCTGCCGAGCTGCTTGGTCCCAGCAGCAGCCCCGGTCCCCAGTGAAGGGCAGCCCTGCTGGATCCCAGCTCTCTGCCCCCTGCCCCGGGCATGCCCTGTGCCCCTGGGGAACAGCAGCCTGTGGGGACAGGGATGAGCAGCTCTTCCCACCGTCACCTGGGGCTTTTCCAGACTCCAGATATTTGCTGTTCCTTCTGCAGCTCACAAGGATGGGAAGTGCTTGCTGGAGGCAGCGGAACAACTTCCCTGCCTCAGACACAGCTCCGGGGCAGAGCACTCTCCATGGGCTCAGCCTGCTCAGCTGCTGGACACTGTGGGGATGCTCAGCAGCCCCACGCTGTGTGGATGCATTTCAGACCAAACACATCCCATTGTGCAGCAGGAAAACTATGATACAGTTGCCATTACTGAAAGTTGGTGGGATGAATCCCATAACTGGAGTGTGGCTGTTGATGGCTACAGGCTGTTCAGAAGGGGCAGGCAAGGAAGGAGAGGTGGTGGGGTAGCCACGTATGCTAGGGAGTGTTTTGATTGTCTAGAGCTTAATAATGGTGATGAGAGGGTTGAGTGTTTATGGGTAAAAATCAGGGGCAAGGTCAACAAGGCAGTTATCATGGTGGGAGTCTCTTAAAGACCACCCAACCAGCTTGAAGAGGCAGACTAAGATGGGTAGAAGTGGTGCTTAGGGAAGTAGTTTAGTAGTAGACTTGGCAGTGCTGGGTTAATGGTTGAACTTGATGATCTTAAAGGTCTTTTCCAACCTAAATGGTTCTATGATTCTATCTCCAGTTTGGGAGCATGTGGGGACCAGCAGTGATGGATGGTGGTGGTGGCTGCCCTGGGCAACGTCAGGCTCATATGGTGAGATGTCTCCTTCCTGTCGCAGAAGACATAATCCAGCCTAACTGCTGCTGTGATTTTCTTATCCATCATAGTGGCAGCTTATTTATACCTGCTCAGGACCCATTACCGTGCTGGCAGTGGAGAAGAAGTGGGGCAGCTGGCAGGGAAGCAGTGGGAGCGCCTGATGGGCATCCCCTGCTTCCTGTCATTGCAGCCAGATGAGCAGGACCAGCAGGATGAGTCCTGCTGACCAAAGCCAGCGGCGGGTGCCCATGGGCGAAGCTCCGGCTGCCCCAGGGAGGGGGTGCAGTGCTGGCCCTGTGCAGCCCCGGGGCGGCGGGAGGCCCAGGTGGGTCCTGAGAGTGGATTTGGGTAGTTGTCACAGCAACAGCATCACTGACTGTCATGCTGGGGACAGCCTGGAAGGCTATGCCAGGGCATGGAGGGGGCTGCTTGCTCTCTGCCCTTGCCAGGAGTAGCGCAGGATGCAGGCAGGTATCGGCACAGGGGTCAGGTGAGGCAGGCAAGGGGGGGTCTGCACCACTGCACCCCAAGGCATGTGAACAGAACTCCACCGCGAGTCTTCTCTTCTTTTGAAATCAAACCAGGGGACAACGTGTCTCTGAATTCAATGCCTTCCTCTGGATTAGCTTGAGAGCGTACCATACCGCCTTTGGGAACATGCAATGTTTTGCTTTAAATCTACAAATTCTTGTTTGTTTGCTAGTGGTGTGATCAGAAGTGCTGTGCTCAGTGTGCTCTTCTGCTGACAGCGTCTCCGCTTGCTATCTCCATCTCATCTCCTGAGGGGTTAAACTGTAATCTTGTGGCTGGGAAATGGTGCATGCTAGGCAAGGTCTGAGGAGCTGAGCCTGGATCCTAGGATGGCTGTGGGGACTGGGGATGCCAAACAGGCTGTCAGGGTCCAAGAGATACGCACGAGGAGACATGTCACCACAAAGGAGCAGTAAACAGTTTCGATACTGGGCTGAAGGTTTAAAATCCTCATTTTACGGTAGGGGAAAGCATTCCTGTGTGTGTTTGCACGTGTCTGTATGTCTCTGTCTCTGATGAGAGAGCAAACAGTCCAACAGTGGCGGCTGGTAGAAGATGCACGTAGTAAGAGTGTCTCCAAAGGAATGTATCCAGCTCTGGCAGGAGCCTCTCCTGCACCCTGCTTCCTTTCCTCGCCACCAGCCTGGTGGGTGCAGAGCAGCAGCCTTCCTCTGCTTTCACCACTGCTTTTCCAGCTTGCTTTTAAGCACCTGATTAATCCAGCTGGCTCTGATGGTTTTCTAGAGAGCAGATGACCTGCTGGCCTGGGTCTGTGCTGGAGCTGGGGGTCCCTGGGCTCAGCTGCTCCTGGCCTCCGTGAGGCTGAGGGCAGACCAGCAGCTGGTGTCTCTTCCCTGCCTCGACACTGTCCTTCAACGCAGCTGCCGGGAAGCTCCACAGCCTCAGCTCCACACTTTGATCCTCACCTGGGCAGCAACGACCTGTGGTGGACGTACAGCCGCTGCAAGGAGCAAACCTTCAGCCTGCGAAGGATCTTCCCTTCACAGCCCAGTTACCAGTTACGCCTCCTACACGTCTCTTCTCTATTTACAGACATAAATCCTCGGCATATCACAAGAAAAGATTCAGCTTTGCCAGCCAGACTTGTAAACCACTTTACAGTAGCCCATGACTCCGACATAGACATTTCAATGTGGCACCATTTGTGTGCTGAATCATAGAATCATAGAATCGCTTTGGTTGGAAGAGACCTTTAAGATCATCAGGTCCAACCGTTAACCCAGCACTGCCAAGTTACCACTAAACCGTGTCCCTCAGCACCACATCGACGTGTCTTTTAAATACTTCCAGGGATGGCGATTCAACCACTTCCCTGGGCAGCCTGTTCCAATGCTTGACAACCCTTTCAGTGAAGAAATTTTTCCTAATATCCAGGCTAAACCTCCCCTGGTGCAATTTGAGGCTGTTTCCTCTTGTCCTATCGCCTTGGGAGGCGATAGGAGTCCCAAGTCCTATCGTTACTTGGGAGAAGAGACCGACCCCCACCACTCTACACCCTCCTTTCAGGTAGTTGTAGAGAGTGAGAAGGTCTCCCCTCAACCCCCTTTTCTCCAGGCTGAACAACCCCAGCTCCCTCAGCTGCTCCACACAAGACTCCTGCTCCAGACCCCTCACCAGCTTCATTCCCCATCTCTGGACACGCTCCAGCACCTCAATGCCTTTCTTGTAGTGAGCGGCCCAAAACTGAACGCAGCCTGAGTCAGCAATTGCCACATGAAACCCCTGTTCCAAGGCTTGGAGCACGGCCACGAGCCCTTTAGCATGGGTGTAGCTCCTTGGCTCCTCACCCCGCCTGCCGGCCCCCTCCCCGCCCCCGATGCAGCTGGGGGGCTGCAGCCGCCCTGTCTCGGGACTCGTAGCCAAGCCTGAGCCTCCCGGGGAAGCTCGGGCCACATCAGCAGGAGGTGCTGAGAGGAGCTCCAGGGGTTTTCACCCTGCCCAGGGAAGGGAAATAGCAACTTTTCAGAAGTCAATTAGCTCTCTGTCAATTAGCTTACGCTGAAGAAGGTAATTACTTTATCACTTACAGCACTCCCGCACTCCTGGAGAAGGCAAACATTCCTCCTCCCTGCCTGGCACAAATGATCCCCGCACTTAACGGCCAGCCTGCGGGGGCGATGGTGGGTGATTTCGGTGTCCCCCGGCCACCGCCTGCCCCGGGCACAGCACCAGCACACCCCGACTGCGCTCTTCCCCGGCAGGTCAGGCTTTCAGCACCTGCAAATACCGGGAAAAGCGTGAAAACCAGAACTGCAGCATGACTCCCCGCTCTGCTCCATGGCAGCAGCACGAACCCCCCCGTCTGCTGGCGAGGGGGGGGCTCACGGCAGGTCTGGGTCAGGCCTGGACACTGTGCAGAGCATCTTGCTCCCATGCCTGGCTCTACTCTGTGCACAGCCTCCGTTCTCTCCTGCTTTTCTACTAATGCTTCTCCACACCCTTCCCAAGGGCCGCCGTCCTGCAGCCTGCGGCTAAACAGGCTCTGGGTGAGGAGTGGGAGGGATACACTGGGTGCTCCCAGGTCCCAGTGGGATGCAGCACATTATCCTGGTCGGCAGTGGCTGATGAGCTTTTCTTTGGCGTTTGGCAAACGCCGCTGTTTCCCAGGCTGTTCCCTGCAGCGATGGCTTGGCAGACTCACCGCAGAAACAGCCCCGAGTTCATGAGCTCCGTCTCCAGAGGAAGACGTTCTCCTCATGGCGGCCTGCCTTGCAACATCTGCGGCCAAGCAGCGTATCGCAGGCGTGTCAGGATGGGAAATCTCCATAAAAAATCTCCATAAAAAATAAGGCAAAATAAAAAGGTTCCATTGTAATCCTATTAATGCATCTCCACACAGGTTGGTATCTCCTGAAGAACACTTCCCATTAAAGAAATCAATTTAGTATTCGGCTTTCTTCCTGTGGTGCATATTGAAGTGGGATTTGACAATGATGGAAAACAGATTTGTGTTAAATACTGCCAATAATGTCTCATAGCTCAAGGTTACAGCTTCTTGTGAGCGACAGACGCTCGTAATCCAAGGCGTTGAAAATACTGCACTCCACTATCAATTATCTGGAGTTATTAGGTTTTAAAATAAACTGCACATCCGGACTTCAGGCCACACGTTTATTGTATGTTTTCCTTGCAGTTGCTTCACCCTGTTCTGGGCTTTCTGGGGCTTTCCGAGGCCTTCTGCCACCAGCCCTTGCAAAGCGCAGGGCTGCTCTGCGGCACAGCTGGGTCGGGCTCCAGCTGCAGACTCACCCCGGCCCTTGTCTCCAACATCCCACTCGGTGCAGAGTCTGTGTCCTCGGTGCCCCCGGATTTCAGACCTGGATGGAGCTCCAGACTTCAGAGAGGCTTAGAGCAGACAGGTAATTTCTTGAGCCTCTTCTGTTCGGCTAAACACAAACTGCGGGTTTCAGATTTACCAGTTTAGTTGGTAATTTCAAACAACTGTTTTTCTTCCTCTGGTTCCTCAGAAGCCCACAGAAAAGCAGCTTGCTTTGTGTCCTAAATCCTGGCTTTGATGCTTGACAAAAGCTTTCTTTTCTTTGAGAAAGAGAAATGAAGCTAAACATTAACGGGTCCTTTTCTTCTCACTTGAGAAGGCAGGGGGGCCTTGCAGGGGAGTCAGAAGACCTTTCGGAGCATCGTTTTATTTTGAGTCTGTGGAAGTATCAGCCGAGCCGGCGGCTGCCCCTGTGAGCTCCCCCTGCCCAGGAGATGCCCAGGCAGAAGCACGAAGCGACACGGATCTCACGGCAGCTGGGTGCCAGCATGGCACGTCTGCTGCCCAGGGCCGTGCGGGGAGCTTGGTTTCAGCCATGCCACAAGTTAAAAAAGGGACAATCTGGGAAAAGCACAGCGGGCTGGATTTCAGCCCCTGCTTGGGGATGCACAGCGTTACGTGTCTGCGGAGGAGGTACGGCCGAGTGCCAGGGAGCAAAAACAACAGGCAGAGCTGGGGAAACAGAGACATAACTGACAGGTTCATCTGACAGGTAGGAAGTGCAAAATGCATCCACACTTGGGTAGTCGGGCCAAGGAGCCTGGACCCCTATGCACTCACTGCTAGGCACCTTCCCAGTGATTTTTTACCCTAATTTACAAGCCAGTAAAGCCATACAGAAGCCCTGTCCCATTTTTGGATTGCATTTTTGAAGCAGTGTTCCCTCGGACAAGGAGTCTGTGGCATGAGTCCTTACAGACATGCCTTTGCCCAAGCAACGGCAGCAAAGTCAACCAGCCACAAAAGAGACTACAAGGGTGAGCAGAAGGCTTGAGCTAGCCCAGTCGGGCTACGAGGCAATCATAAACTGGGGCACAGCTGATATTTTTACAGCCCACAAAGACATTCATTGGTCCTACAAACCCCAGGATAACAGTGAATATTCTTGATTCCTGTCTATCAGCACTTCATTAAGCAATTACAGATCTACAGACATTTCTCGTCTATAAAGTGTTCCTGCATCAATGGCAACAGCCTGCAAATATTCTAGAGGCATAAACAGAGTAATTAATCAGGGTGCTGTAATGGCAAGAAATTAACATAAGGAAAACACAGACTGAATATCGGAGAAAGTTTTCTGGCAGCAAACCATGTTAATCAGAGAATTGCCATCCCAGGGAAAGGGGGAAACTCCACAGCATGATACAGGTCAGAGATCCCTGGCAAACATCCCAGAGGGAATGCACAAATGCTGGCTCGTGAGATGGACAGGATGACCCAATATATGACTTGCTTTTCCTCCTATCAATCACTGCGTGGTTTCTAATGATGATTCACTGCTCTGGGTAAAGGCGCATTCATTCACGGCTTGCCTGGCAAGGCAGCAATGCGCTCACCGACGTCTCCCCCTGGGTGAGGGCTGAGGGACCCGAGCACTTGCTACCCAGCTCTCTCCATGCTCATTCTGCTGCCCTGCTACGGGCTGGGCTCCGCAGCAGGTTATTTCTTTGCAGCAGGTTATTTCTTCACAGCAGGTTATTTCTTTGTGCACGCAGTCCCTGTGCACCTGCCATCAACCCGCATACTACCCAGGCGGGCAGGAGCAGCCCCGAGCGTGTTGGCGGCTGTTTGCTGAACCCGAGAGGAGAGAGGTTCTGCCAGGGCTGGTTTCTGGTGGACGGGCCGCTCGCAGGCTGGGCATGGCAAATGCTGCCTGTAGCTGAGCTCTAGGGCTTGTACCCACTGCAGCCCCCTCGCCCGGGTGCAGCGAGCACCGCTGGCAGACTGCAGCACAGGGAGCTGCCGGGGAGAGCACTGGAACCAACTGCACTGGTTCCTAGGAATTGCCAATCCCACGGAATAAAACCAATTTCTGTTTGGATTGCTTTTTCTACATACGTTACTGTTTTGGGGCAGAAACAGGGGTAAATGCAGTTCTACGGAGGAATTACAGCTGCAGCCTTGCCTGGGAGCGGAGGCTCACAGAAAGGGGGGTGGGACAGGACTGGTTCCAGGCAGACAGCGGGGGGGTTGGACTAGATGGTCTCTGGAGGTCCCTTCCAACCCCACCGTTCTGTGACTCTGTGAAACGGCGTGTCTGCCTGACAGCTACCCGGAGCATCCTGCAGCTTCGCAGCAGAGACCCGCTCCTGCACAGCAGCTGCGAGCACGAATGCTGGGCTCCAGCCAGCCTTTGAAAGAGCAAAAACTGCAAGGTGAAGGAACGAAATTATCCCAAGCCATAAATTCTATTTTTATAGCAGCTTTCCCCGAAATTTGGGCACACCGTAGTGAGTGCAAGAGTGCTGCTGTGCCTGCGCTGACCTCCTCCCAGGAGAGCCCTGTAGAAACGATGAACTCACAGATCTCGACTGAGGTTGAAACCCACTGGTCGTGGTATCCCACCTCGTGTCACCCACACAGCTCTGACCATGCTGTGCAAAGCCGGCATTTTTCAAGATGACAAAACATGCCCAGTGCTCCTCCCAGCCTTCCTTTAACCGTGGAGACTCCAGCGTCCTGCACCATGGTGCCTGTAGGCAGAAGCCCCCTGTTTCCAGGTGCAATCATGGAAACCAGAAAAAAAGCTCTCTATATCTGTGGCAAAGAAATGAATCCAAAGGGATGGGACACATTCAGCTGCTGCCCGCTGCTCCCTCAATGCCTTCCAAAGGCTGTGCCCTACCTGTTGTGATGCTAGAGGTCGAAAGCAGAGAAGACACCAGCTGATTTTACAGCACATGCCAGGAGCTCGGGGTAGTAGCAAGTGCCGCCAACACAGTCTGGGAGTGCACCTTGTGCAGCTGCAATGGATGGCAAGGTTACCTTTACCTGCCATCAGAGGGGAGGCAGACGCTTGTAGGACGCGTCCCCTCCAACACTGACAGATCATTTGCTCCGTGCGTCCTGTTGCAAACAGATGTCTCCGTGCAACAGAGCAGCCACCCGAATGCTAAAGCAGTTTGTTCCTGGCGCTCCATAAAGATGTTATATTTGTTCCCAGAAGTTAATCTTTAAAGATTTTTAGAGCGATCAATAGCCAGTGGATGTATGCAGAGCAGCCTGGAGCGGCATCCAGGAGCACCTCCCAGTGCAACGAGCACCCGTGCTGAGCCCAGTGCTGGCTGGTGGTGACTGTCCCCTGTAGCTCGAGGCTGGGGGGGCACCCCAGCACTGGAGGGCTGGTGTGACTGGGACACTGAGCCCCACGGCACTGGGGGCTCTTGGCACTGATCCTGGGTGCCTTTAAGGGACCTGGGCAGCACTAAGCCAGGCCAGCAGCGGTGGGGGTTCCCAGGGCACACCAAGTCCTGCTGGCACGGGACTATAGTTGGGGGGACACTGAGCCCCAACCGCTCTGGGGCTCCCGCACGCCTGCAATGATCCGCAGGCTCTGGCTGCTGCCGGCTGCCCGGGCAGGTTGTGGGCACGCAGATGCCTGTGAGGAGCAAGGGGAAGTTTAGCTTCAATCTGGCAGGCAGATTAGCAGGGAGAGGAGTGTTCAATGCCAAGAAATTGGAAAACCACTTCATTTGCGTTGGGCAAACAGCGTGATGCTGGGCTGTGCTTGCTGGCGGGGACAACGCATGCTGAACGAAATGTGCCTGCTTCCGCAGCCCGCACGGTGCAGTCCCATGGTGACTGATGGAAAACCGGGTGCCCTTTGCGCGGGCAACGCCTTGTCACCCTCACAGAGCTCCCCTAGGTGCTTCCTTGGGCCCCTGCTCTTCTCCTCTTGAGAAGGAACCAGCCCAGCTGGTCCTCGGGGACCAGCTGCCCCCCGGTCCCTGCTCCAGCGCTGCCCTGGCTCCCCAGACCCGGGGAGGGCTGGGCGCTGCCTGCGTTGGCGCTTGCCCTGGGGTCTGTTTTGAACCCAAGCTGTCCATCGCTTCGGCATGTGGCACTGGAAGAAAGCCAGGACGTGAGCATGAGTGTTTCAGGAAAACACCCCAGGTCCCAGCGAACCCCCTCCCACCCTCTGAGAAGAATTTCCATATTCATGAGTCTTATCACTCCCCTCAAGCTGCTGTGTGAACGCAGGCAATTCAAAAAGCAGCACCACACAAAGACAGATTTTGAAGCCGTGGGGGAATCAGTAATATAGTTGCTCAAAGACTCACTCACCCTGTGCCTGTCCTGCCTGATTTCAGCTTGTGCTCCAGCACCGCTAGTCCCAAGGCAGTGAATTAGTCCCAGCAAGGCCACTGAAGGTCTAACGTCCCTCATGGCACTTGACGTCTGGCAGCTGGCACGGGGATCAGTCCTTGCACTACCGGCAGAGGGGGGCACTTGGACTTCTCACAGGCACCGTGCCCGCCGCTGGCTCCCTGCCAGAGGGAGGGTAAGAGCGGGCTCCTGGTGAGGTGCTGGAGGCAACGGGTGCCAGGGTATGTGCAGGCTGAGGCAGAGCCGGAGCAAGCCTCCAGGTTGCCGGATCAATGCTGCGACCAGCTACAAGCCACTGCAATTAGCCAGCCCGTGGCTGGCCCACCTGGGCAACGCTCCCAGGCTGAGATAGCCATGCATCCTTTGCTGTTTGCAGCTTTCAGCCTTGCCGGAGTGTTGTATTTAGCATTTTATTAAGGAGAGCCATTATCATTTGAAAAAACATTCCAGACTTAGTCAGTGCTTATCCTTGTCTGACTCTGCAAAGCTTGTTCGCGCTTTTATCTCCAGCAGACTAGATTACAGTAATGCCTTGCAGCTTGCCAGCTTGCCAGGAGGACTGATTACCAGCCCTCAGTCCCGCAGGGCAGTGCTACAGCCCTGTGCGGACCATGGCCACCATCAACCCAGCGCCTCACCCCAGGGCTGGTCCCGGGTGGTTTTCCCTCTTGGAAAGGTCTCGAAAGAAGAGTGCTCTAGGTCACCAGATTTAATGAGTGCTCTGCACAATTAGTGCTCCTAGTGCCCCCGTCACCCTGGCCATGAAGCGCTGCCAGGGCTCTGCAAGAATCACAGATTTCATCTGGGGTTTGCCCCCCGGCAGAGGAGCCTTTGGTGTTTCATCGGCTGCCTTTCCGCTGCGCCAGGAGAGCGGCTGCTCTTAATGGCGTCCCGGTTGTTTCACTGCTCACCCCTCGCTACAGGCAGCGATCGCGCCTGGCGCTGCAGAGTGAAACTGTTCTGGCATTCGTGAGGCCAAGCACATCTGTTAATGCTCCACTGGACTGGTGTAAAACTGCCTGGGAAGTGACTGCCAGAAGCCTCCTCCTCCCAGGAAAGGTCCAAAATGCCATTTCCCTCTTCAGGCAACAAAGCTGGGGGCACCGGGGCCACCTGCGCTGCCCGACCCCTTCCCTGCTTGTGTCCATGGAGAAGGGAATGCGCTGGGCACCGCGCTGCCCCGTCGCGGCCAGTCTGCAGAGCCCACTGCCCCTCGTGGGACCACCCATAGCCATGCATGCCGCACACACACCCAGCACCCACTGGAGGCACGGCCGGAGCGATGTTCCTGGACCATCCCCATGGGACGGAGCCGCGGGCCCTGCGGGGCTGGCCGGGCAGTGGCAGGGGGACAGGGAGCAGAGGTGCAGGAGTCCAGGGGTACAGGGCTGCCGGTGAGACCTGCACTCCTGGGCTCCTCCGCTCGCAGTGCTGCCAGCTCCCCTTCCCATCACATGCCAGCTCCTGCACAAACAGCCGTGCTGCTCTCCCTGTGCTGTTCTGCTACAGGCTAAACTAATTATTTCTAATAAACCCATGTTTAAATCACAGAACCAGGCAGGGGCCAGCTGATTTGAAAGCTTTTCACTCCATTAGCTTTACTGCAGACAGCTTTGGGCCAGGCAAAGCCTCCAACTGTACCCCTGTGATCGCTTGGGAGGGAGTCCCCCAGCCTCCCCTTCCTCTGCTTTCACAATGGAGGATCTCGGCCACCTCTCTGGGCCTGGGGGCAACCCGAAGGGGCTCACCACACACTCAATCACACACCTCAGCTCTGGGAGACTGGGAGAAAACACCTCATCTGGTCTGTGCCAGTGACAGAGAAGATGTCCCAGGCAAGAGCGAGATGGAGATGCGCTGGCTGTCCTCAGATCAGGGCTTGCAGCTCCTATTTTGGGGAAGGTGCAATGATAATACACACTAAGCAAAGAAAGTGAATTTATAGCCAGCGCTGCTTAATGAGCAGGTGTTTCCCATAGCTTGCTACAGTCAGCAGATTTGCAGAGGCAATGCTGCTTTGCAGAGGCAGGTGCTGGGACAGGGGACACGCCATGGGGGAAGAGGCTGAAGCACCTGGGTAGGATTTGCCCTACCCTGCCCCAGGGTATCTCAGCTTTACCAGCCTGAACCCAGGGAGACAAAGCAGAAACACTTACAGGCAGCAGGTTCATTTCAGCACGTTGCAGTCAGAGCATCTAAGCTTGTCTGGCTCCCCCTACAACTTATCTGAACTCTTCCCAGATGGCTTTTATCTTTAAACTACTGTACAGCAATACAAAAAAAGACAACAATAATTTAAGATCCTCTTTGATTGCAGGCTAATACCAAGTCACTCCGTCTGCCAAAGGATGGTACTTTCCCTTCTTTATATAGCCTCTGTGATTTTTTCAGCGTATGCAGATAATCTCATGCTCCTCATAAATGCAACCATAAACTTTCCTCCCTCTGCCCCCTCGGAAGTGCATAAAACCTGCAGGATAACCAGCATCATCCCAGGAGGCTTCTCTGGAGAGGCAACAGCTGAAATGGGGCAGCAGCAGCCAGGCAGGTTTCGGAGGGAGCTCCCAGAAACTGGAACCCATCCCTTGCCCCCTTCACAAGCCTGAGCGGAGAAGGAAGGACAAGCACAAAGTGAGGGACCCTGAATTCCTGTATGTACAGGGTGGTCTCCAAAAGGGTGGCTGCCATCCAGGAAGGTCTCCATGGGCAATGCTCTTGGCTGGGCATGTGCTGGGGAGCATGGGACCTCCAGATGCAAAGGGTTGCGTGGCTTGAAATCAGCTCCTGCTCTCTCTATCTCAGAGCCTGCCCGGTTCGTACAGACGCTTCTCAGGGACTGTCTGGAAGTAAATCCTGGTTACAGACCAGCCAGAAATGGTTCTCTGCTCCTGAAGAGATTTTGAAACATGAAAAGCTCTTCCCATATGGATGAAGGACTGACGTCTTGGAAAATGTTATGATCTCTCTGAGTTATTTGGGGTCTATAGAAAGGCAGCCTTCTCAGATTTCAGCCCTATTAATTTTGTTGTTGTTGGTTTGTTTTTTTTTTTTCCAATACTAGGTCTGAATTAATTAAGCCTTCAAATTCTGACTCATTTTCAAACCTGTTCACTGGAGCAGCTGGAAGAAGGTATTCTGTCAACAATGGAACTTTTCCCCCACACACTTTAAAATCTGAAGGTTCATCAAAATCAACTTTAGTTTGCAAACTGTTTAGGTTTTGAGTTAGCAGCTTTTTTGTAGCAAAAAGAACGGTTAAGAAATGCTCACAGGCATCTCTGCTGCAGATTCTGGGAGAGCAAAGGGGGCTGGCACAGATCTCTGATCCTCAGCCAATTTCTCCAGCACCGGATTATAAGCATCCTTCTTCCTCTTGCTGGAGTGCAGACAAAAACTGCATGTTCTTGTAAAAGCCTCCAGCCATAAAGAAGACAAAACGGTGTAATGTTTAACAGAGCACAGTCTCCTGGCTATGGCTGGGTGTCCTTGGGTTTACACCTTGGCAGCTTGGGCCATTGCTGGCCTCCATCACTCTCAGGTACCCCTGGTGTGTAAGTACATCTCTGGTTGAGCAGCGGGAAGATGCCACCATGGGCATCTGCGTGCGTTATCCCCAGGCACCAAGCAGACCTTCCATGTGAACAAAATAACGAAAACCCCTTCCCTGACAACAGAAACCTCCTGTCTCTCCACTGGCTGCTCTTTCTCAATTCTTCATTGGGAGCAATAATGAAAATGAGCACTTTCCTTTGGCCTCTGGTGGTGAAACTACCAGAAGTACGGACACCTCACACTGCTGGGAAAGGGTGCTGACACACAGGGCCTGGGCTCAGTGCTGGGCTCTGGGATGCCCGGTCAGCTTTGACAGTGAGACTTAAGGTTTTTTAGGTTCTCTTGTGAATGTCCTGCTTGACCATCCCTGTCCCGAGGACCACCCAGGTTCTGTAGGTTCAGTGCTGCATGCACAGCTCCTTCAGCAAACGTTTCCCAGTTTACTCCCTCCAAGAAGCAGCATCTGTTTTTTCCAGGAGCCGTCTTGCTCATTACAGGTGCCTCCATCCTGCAGATGACAAATCACTCCCTGAATGTACGGGCTGCACAGCATGTCTCTGGTTGAGTTGAGATTTCACCCAGAACCACATCCCCAAGAGTTATTATCGCTTTCATTAGATTAATGATTGCAGAACCACCAGCAGCATAGCAGATGAGGCATTTACTTTTGCATTCGCGTACAGTAGCAACCAGTTGCATGGTTTTGCTTAAATCAGGACAAGAGACTGACTGGAGACTGACACAGTGAGGCGTGATTTCTTGCTGGCTTTAGCAGCAAGGAGACAGATTTATGATGCTTAAAAAATACAGACTGGACTGGGAAACGGACAGAAATCTTCTTGGTCTGTGCATAATGACACACAAAACTTTAACCCCTTGCACACTATAAATGTCTTCCCAGTCTATTCTCAGGTTAGCCTGGTGGTAGAAACCTCCCCCCCCCAATATAACGGGGTGAAGAAAGCAAATTAGAACACATCCTCTCGCTGCCTAGTCTGTCATCTGTGCTGCTAATAGTCATGAGTAGACCACATGGTGGGCATGCTGAGATAAAAGGAAGCTAAGAGATTGTTTGTACCGTTAATACATCTCGTGATAAATGATGTGTAAAGTTTTACTGCAAGGTCTTAAGGAGTTTGTGAGCAGGGAACAGCAGCTGAGGGAATGCCAATTTGGGGGAAGGATCAAAAGGTAAATCTGAGGAGGGTGGGGAAGGGCTGGAAGCAGCCGGAGCCCAGAGAAGAGAGGCAGGGAAGGTTTATCCCATCTCCTCCAGGTCCATGTGATACCCCAAGGACAGACACAAGGTACTGAGATGCTAGATCTGATGGTGGACAAGGGAGGTTGGGGCATCACATCCACACCGGAGAGGTGAAGTCATAGACTCCCATGATAGCTGAAACACTGAGGCAGACAAGGCTAATCCTAGTACCTAAATATGCTCTTAGTGGGTTTCCTTGCTTTATCTTTTTCTTTATTTTTTTATTTTCTTTATTTTTTCCTAAATTTATGACCCAGTATTAAATGGAATAAAGTTATTTTTCATCCTGAAACCTTCCCTGAGATCTCTGGATCCTCCTTCCCTCTGGGAGTGGAGAATTATTGAAGAGTCATTGCAAAGTCATTGGAGACTGTTAGGAGCACGAGCTACAGAGGTGCCTAGCACGGGGGCTGTGTCTGCAGGACGTGTGGGCACCGGGCAGGGTGGGCTCCCCAGACCACTCACAGTGTGACTCCTGCAGCACCATCCTTTGGAAAACACTTAACTTCTTAGTAAACATCTGTGAAACTCAGGGCCGTTACTGGTGTCTGCCAAGGTTTCCTTGAAACAGCAGCTGTGTAGCAGCAAGAGAGATGCCGGCACAGCCTACGCTTTCCGTCCTCATTCAGGCTGACTCTTTTGGTGCTTTGTCTGCCGCTTGTGGCTGCTGAGAAGCAAGCGGTGGGTCACTGTGCACCAGAGCTGGTCTCTGTGCCTCCGGCCAGAGCCCATGTTTGAGCCTCTCAGAAGAAACCTGAGGGTCACTGGGAAGCTGACACCCACCCACATCTGCTTCTCCGTGCTGCATCTACCGGTACTAGATCCTGATGCCAGCGGGGAGGCCGTGACTGGTGACTCTTTGAGCCCCTCTCCTCAGCTGGGGTTTCGTGACATTCCCAAGGCAGAGGATTAATGCCGTGGCTATCTCATAAATGCCATGCAAACACGAAGAGGACTGAGCACATGATAAAATGGAGATGAATTTTTGGGAGCAGAGAGATTGAATTAAGAAACAAGGCATCAAAATATGCAGTTTATGCACAAGAAAGCTATATCTTGACAAGGACTAATATTTTATGTGAAGCAAATAACTCACTAGCAACAGATACGCACATTTAAAAATGTGGTATTAGGAAGAAAGTCCTGGTTTCCCCTACTTCTCATCAGAGTCCGTGCCAAGTACAACCTCCTTACCCTGCACTCGGCATTGCCTTGTATTTAAACATCCTCCTCTTCCCTGCCCTTCTTCTTTCCCGTCATCTTCTCTCCCCGCTGGAGCCTGGCATGCTGAGATGGGATCGTTGCTCCAGATCTCCGATGTGGAGGAGCACTTTCTCCTGATGACCGATACCGACAACTTCATGTGTAGGCTTTAGGTGCAGAAATACCCATCCCACACCCTCCAATCGTCCTGTCGCGCCTGATGCTGCATGGTGCCCACTGCTCCCGGCCACCGAGGGCATAAGTCTCTACACAGGGGATGCTCTTCAGCTCAGCAGTGTAAGTTATTCATACTTGTGTGGTTACCATACCTTGAGACTCTTTGAGTTCACCCCAGAGGAAGACGACGTGCTGAGGGACTCGTGAAAACCATGACCTATGAAGGTAGGAGCCAGCCCGCGGTGTGAGTGGGAGTCAGGACTCCTGTTACGCTCACCGTCATGACTTCAGAGGGCTCTGCCACAAGGCAATCAGGACGCCTTTTAGAAAGTGTGCTTTAGCAGGCTCCCAGCGCGCTTTCTGTGCCAGACCATCTGTCTGTGCTCCCCATCTCTCCTTGCCACAGCCAGAGATTTGCACAATCGAGCACATTTAACTGTCACTGGAATCTTCCTACCTGGCGCGAGGGCTGTAAGCCTTATCTGCATTTAGGAATTGCGCTAAGCCAGCAGATCTCCTGCATATTTGCTCTTTGAAACCATGCTATGAAAAGCTCTGGCAGGAGGGCCACATAAAGGGAAACCCTACATCTCCAGCCTACAGATAAAGCTTTGCACCGTACAAGACATTTTGATATTTTATGCTAGAATTTGGCTTTGCTCCAGAAGAGCTCCGAGTTATCTTAAGCTGCGTAAATGCAGAGCTAAAGCATTAGCCGGGGAATTGTTCCTAAGTCAAGGGTTAGAGGCGCGCAGCAAAAAGGGTTCTTACGGGGTACTCTCACACTGGCTTTGGTGGGGATAAGTGCATGCTTACACCCTCCCCACCCTGGGGAAACCGCAGCACGCTCACCAGCGCTAAGCTGAAGGGCTTAGTGAAAAACTACAGCAAACCAGTTCGTCCGGGCTCCTAAGTACATAAAAGCATCCAAAAGTAAAAATGTATTTTAAACGATGGTGATTAATTAGGATGATGGATGGGGACACAAATCTGGTTACATTGCTTCCTTTGCACAGATGCAGAAGCTGCTCTGAGCGGAGGAATCCGAGACGTTCAGAACAAGATGTTGCTCTGGATGGTTGCAGCTTGTGCAGCCATGGGGAACACCAGGACGTGAGACCGCGGCTACCAAACACATGCGAGAGGCTCCTGCCCGCATTAGCACAGCTAGAAAGGTGCAAGTGAATCAGAGCTGCCTTCATGCCCACCCTGGGTTGCCCATTTTTGCAGGAGCGGATGGTAGGAGCTGAACAGCTAAAACAGGCGGTCTTGAAATAATCTTGAAGGAGAGAAGCGAGGCAGCTGCTCAAAGGCGTGTGCCAGCCTGGAGCTGAATCTCGCTCCGGGAAAGGTGCCGCAGCAAAGGAGACCCTGCGTCTGATCAGGAAGCTCAGTCAAGAGCTGGAGTGTTTAAACAGCAATAGCAAAGGAACTGGGAAACAGAAAACAGGAAAGAGCAAACGGCTTTTAAACAGTGGAAATGTTCTGCTATGGAGGAGGAGGAGGACTGAAGAGGGAGGATTAGCCATCTATAAATACAAGCAGCACTGAGTTAAAAGGCTAATTAGAATAGCAAAAAGAAATACAGCAGCACATTTCAGAGACTATTTCAACTAACAAAGAGTTTTTCAAATCTGTTTGCAGGAGTGAATATGAAAGAGAAAATTGGATCCCCATGAAATGATTTCAGGAATTGGAGGAGGTAAAAGGTAATGGCAGATCTCTTAAACAGCTAGTCAAGCCGCCTGACATCTTCATCTGTTGCAAAGGTAGAGGGAGAGACGACAGGCCTCAGTTTTCATGTCTTGGGAGGAAAAAAGAGCCGGTAACAAAGGATGGATTTGTGAAGAGATGGGGCACAAAGGGAAAGGCCAGGCATTCTTCCCCTGGCAGCCTGGAGAGAAGCAAGCAATCTAATTATTTCAGGCTGAACTGGAAGGGCGTGAGCCCTGCCTTCCCTCAGGGGCTGGGGTGGCCCCGTGATGCTGCGCAGGGACGGGGGGCACTGCCTCTCCCCGTGGCCCCACTGCCATCCCCGGACCTGGCCCCAGCTGCTCCCGGGGATGGCTGCAAGTCCCAGAGGTTGCCCCAGCTGCACAAGAGGCAGCTAAAGGGGTGTCAGAGCACAACCACGGCCTGTGGAAGTGAACCATTGAGGTGATTTATTACCTACGGCCTCAGCATACGCCAGAATCACAGAATCGCAGAATGGCCGGGGTTGGAAGGGACCTCTGGAGATCATCTAGTCCAACCCCTGCCAGAGCAGGGTCACCCAGAGCAGGGTCACAGGAACGCGTCCAGGCGGGTTTGGAATGTCTCCAGAGACGGAGACTCCACCACCTCTCTGGGCAGCCTGTGCCAGGGCTCTGCCACCCTCAGGGTAAAGAAGTTCCTACGCATGTTGAGATGGAACTGCCTATGGTCAACTTTGTGCCTGTTACCTCTTGTCCTGTCACTGGGCACCACTGAAAAGAGCCTGGCCCCATCCTCCTGACACCCACCCTTTAAGTATTTATAAGCATTGGTGAGGTCCCCCCTCAGTCATCTTTTTTCCAGACTAAAAAGACCCAAATCCCTCAGTCTTTCTTCCTAAGAGAGGTGTTCCAGTCCCCTGGTCGTCTTGGTAGCCCTTTGCTGCACCCTCTCCAGCAGTTCCCTGTCTTTCTTGAACCGGGGAGCCCAGAACTGGACACAGCACTCCAGGTGCGGCCTCACCAGGGCAGAGTAGAGGGGGAGGATGACCTCCCTCGACCTGCTGGCCACACTTCTTGATGCACCCCAGGATGCCATTGGCTTTTACCTTCCCCAAAAGCTGTAACAGATGGTCCTCAAGTTCTTAACCTATTAAATATATACATACACGCACATACATGTACATACATATCCATATCCATATAAATACACACCCCCCACCTGCCTCATCCTGCAAACACGTGTGTCTGGGCTGGACTGCTGCAAAGCAGTGTGGGGAGCTGCTTGGTTCCCCAGCAATGCACACCCTGTTCTCTCTCTCCCTGCCAGACTGGTTTAAATGCTCCTTGGTCTGACGGCACTTCTGCTGAGGCAGGCGTGCAGCTGGCCTTACCACAGTCTGGTTTTGCTTGGAGCTAGCCTGATATGGAGTTTGTCCCACACACCTACTGGTCAGAGGCAGCAAGGACAAAGGAGATTGTCACTGGAGCAGAGGCTGGTTTGGATTCACATCCTTCACCTGGGCTCCCAGTAGTTCGGGATGTAGTATGAGGGTGACATCCAGACGCCTCTGCAGCTGGAGAAGAGGGACTGGCAAGCCCAGAGCTCACATCAAGGTAAACAGCTGAGGATTAATGGGATGACTTGTATTTTTCATCTGTTCATGATATCACTGGTGGCTGCTGTGACCAGAGCCACAGGTCACGATGACATCAGGCCTTTAATGGGACAAAAGGGTGACAACTGGGGATGATTCAAGAACCAGGGACGGGGCAGGGGGGAGGAGGTGGTCACAAAGAGCAGACACAGAGTGCTGCTGTCTCCTCCCTGGTAGACGGCGCGAGCTGGCCTCTCTGAGCGAGCACATGGCAGCGTGCAGACAGGGACTGCGCGGTGGCTGGGGAAAGGGCTGGCTGTCTGGGAACTTTCTGAAATTAAACTAATTACATTGCCTAGGAAATCACAACAGCAGCTATGATACTTTGCACTTCTCCAAGGATGTGGAGTGGCTTTATGAGCGTTAATTAACTCAGACTCATACAACACGCCCCTGAGGCAGGTACAATTAGGTCCACGGAGAGGGGAAATCAGTAGCCCTGTGTCCCACAGCGTGGCAGCGCAGAGCCAGCACACACAGCCCGGGAGATCCCGCAGTACCCCCAGGACCGGCTCCCTCTCCGGGGTGCGGTTACAGCCCAGGAACTCCCACTCCCAGGTCTCCATGCTAATTACCCATCCCAGCTCCCTGCACGCTCGCATCCACGTTCATCACGACTTCCTGAAACAAACAGAAGGCAAAACCATGAGGAGTAGTTTTGCTAATAAACAGCCCTCTGTCCTGCCCAGGTCCAGCAGAGTCTGTCTGTCCTCTTCTCCTGACTCCCCCGCTGTGTCCATTCCTCTGCTCCTGCCTGGTGCACCCCCCCTGAGCAGCTCATGGGGCCTTGCAGCTCCGCATCAGACTGTTCCCAGTGCCCGGTGTGTGCCGGCCATGAGGCAGCAGTCGGACACAGGACATGGCTCCTGGATGCTCTATGCACTCGACTCTGCATCCCTGTCCTCTCCCCACTAAAAGCCACCAACTCCATCCAGCCCGCGTTCCTGGTGATGTTCTCTGTGGTAGGGAGCGAAGGGGAGCGAAGCAGAAAAATTCACAGACGTGCACCTAAATAAAATATTTTTTAGTGAGATTCCCCTGAGGTGTCGGCAGCTCTTTAATATTATGCTGCCTTTGCTGGCTGATCATGTCATGGCTCCAGCTGGTGGGGAGAGTTGCTGCCAGCTGCCTACAGGAACAGGAAGACAGCAATGTCTCCTCTCGCCTGGAAGGCCTGCGCTGGCTCATCCTCAAGCACCACTCTTGACTCTCCAGAAGAATGGCTTCTTGCAACGGGCAACAGGATGGCAGCAAGAGGGTCAGCAGCAAACATGTGCAGTCACAGATTGCTGCTCTGTCCCCAAAGAGGAGTGGAGCAGGAGGTCCCAGCCGCAAGGTACATTTTGCCCAGAAATGAAGAGCTTTGTTGGTCTCAAAGGGGTGGAACTGGATGTAGCCTTCTGCATCACACCATCCCTCCAGCCCTGCCCAGCTGGCAAGCTGGGATGGCTGCCCTGTCCCTGGAGATCTCTCCCTTCCTCCAGCAGCCAGCAGGAAGCAAAGGATAAAAGCCATACAGCTGCGCACAGCCCTGCCTCGCTGGCCTCCGTCCTAGTCCTGGAGCTGGGGATGTTTGAGATTATTAGGGAGAAATACCATATATATTAGGGAGAAATACCTTGTACATAGAGGGATGCCCTGTCTGCATCCCTGTGCATCCACCTGTGGCCACTGTCAGAAGGTGGGATACTGGGCTTGCTGACCTGCCGCCACAATGACCACTTGTAAGGCGTTGTGCTCTCCCCACCGCTCCGGTCACTGCTGTCACTCCAGCAGGTGGGAGGCTTTTGTACAGAGCAGGGATGGCTGCTACCAATGTCAGCTTTAATAGCAGACTTCACCTTAGCTGGACAAAAAAGCTCTTTGCCCTGTGGCAAAGCCAATGCAGCTGAGCTACATAAACTCACCAGGTCAAATCTGGCCATTTGCAATTTGCACTTCCTTAGCACGGGGAAGAAATAGTTATTTCCCCTAATTACATGTTAAATGCCAAATAAATGCCCTATCCTGTATGGTAATTGCAATGTCACTGAGTGATTAATGCCTGCTCTACAAGCTGAGAATCTGCACAACATTTGCAAAGCGTAATAACCCAGCTCCCCTGAGTTACCGAGCTCTGCGTGGCCTTTCTGTCACTGGTCATTTGCTGGGCTCTGGTGAGCCAACGCAAAGGGTGGTCTCCAGACTTGCCAGAAAATGTCTGGAGCAGGACACAAGCTGACAAAGAAAAGCTGTTCTGCACCAGCATCAAGAGCCGTGGCTATGCCCAACCCACGGCCCAGCCCGAAATTCCCCCCCGGGTGGCAGTGCACTGGTGCGGGTGGCACACGGGCTGTGTGCTTTGCACAGCACCGGGTGCCAGCCACTGGCCTGCAGCAAGATGTGGGAGTACGGGGGGACAGCCCCGCTCCACACACCCCCATAGAGAGCCCTGGCAGGTCCCCGGGGGCCGGAGCAGAGAGCTCCGCATGGGCTCCCGGTGCAGTGCCAGACCTCAGCCCCGTCCCCAGCACCTCCGCGTCCCTGCGGTGTGAAGGCACCCACGTCTGTCCCAGAGCGAAGGCTCCTTGAAGCTGCTCATGCCACAGCCAAGCAACCCATCACGGCACTGATCGATACGAGGCTGAACATTAAAATTGATTCTCCAGCCGATCTCACGTTCCGGTAGCGAGCGGCACCCTCGTCCTGATGATTTCTGCAGACTTGCCATTGCTATTTGTACCCAGCAACATGGCAGGTGAAGAGGAGGGGTCTGGCCCCCATCACACCCCGCCAGCCAGCCACGGAGGCTGCCGCAGGAGGCCAGGACTGAGCCGCGCTCCCTCGCCTGTGGCCACTCCTGAGCGGGCAGCTGCCGGGGAGGAGGAAAGGCTTTCAAGTTTAGTTTTATATGTATATGAGGGTCTCAAATGGCGACACTTGCTAATTACATTTTAGAAAATAACAAAAGGAAATTCTAGAGAAAAGCTCAGCATTTAGTCTTCCTCCCCCACCCCACACAGGTTTTTTCCATTTTTTAAAGAAATAATCTTTTAAGCGTTAAAAAACTCCCCAGTGCTGCTGGTACAAATGCAGTGTAACCTTGAATTATATGTAGCAGGGCTGGCTTTCATTATTTATTAGCAAGATCAATTAGAATATTCTGTTTGCAGAAGAATATAATCCAATATGTACTTCAAGCACTAACAGCTAAATATATGCTTATTTAAAAATCAATCTAAAAGTCAAGGTTTCCTTTGTAAATCCTTACTACAGATTAAAAAAAAAAACCTTTGAGTGTTACCACCTGCTGAATGCTGTAGTCTCAAGGAGACAGTTATACATTTTAAAACATCTCAAATGGGAATTGATTGTAAAAGGCAAACAATTGCTGAACCCCCCCCCTCCAGCACTGAGGGCTGATGGCTGGCAGGAGCACGTCAAGGCTGCGTGGCACCCTGGGACCCCGCGGGGGAGCAGGGACAAGCACCCCCTGCCTGGGCAGCAACAGCCACCCACCTCCCTCCACACCAGGGAGGGCACCGGTGGCACCCGGCTGCCGCCGGCACTGGGAACGTGCCAGCCCTGCCGAGTGACTCACCACCGACTCACAGCATCCCGGCAGAGGCTTATTTTTCATTGACTTGCCTGGGCTGACATGGAGCCAAAGCATCCGCCTGACAGCCCGGCCCAGGATCCGCAGTGTCCTCGCCTTTCTCCCCCAAGTCGCAGGTTTCTAAGATTAATTGTCATGTATTATTTATTGACCTCAGCCGCGACCTTGGCCCGGCGCGGTTTCCTTTGCGAGTGCCTCCGCACCGCGGCGATGGTGGCGACAGGCAGCCGCTCCAGCAGGGTGGTGGGCAGGGGGACACCAGCGGCGCAGGGCGGTCGGTGGTCCCAGCCCTGGCCATGCCACGGGGTTGCTCGATGGCCCTGGAGACATCCCAGCTGCTCCATTCCTGCTCCATTCCCACCCTGCACAGCCATTTCCCTGCCTGTGCCAGCGCTTGCTTTAATCTCTCCCCCGCCACAAGCCAGGCGCGGGTGAGCTCAGTGAGCTTCCAGGTTCTCCGTCTTTCTTAAGCTCTTTCTCTTTCGTCTTTCATTTTTAAATCTTATCTCCAGGTAAAGAGGGTATTTGATGGGATCAAAAGGTGACCTTTAACAAGGTTAGCAGAGCCTCAAACGATATCCCTGCAAGTTCATGCACACTCGAGCGTTAAAGGGAACGGTTCTCTGATCTCCTGTTCCTCGGTGGAAAAGTTATTTCACAAAGATCTCTGCCAAAAGTCCATGCAGCCGTCTGAGAAAACTTTCTTAAAACCCCAACACCGAGAGTTAGGCACAGGTTGTCCTCCAGCTTCTGAGAAAGCAGTCATTAAAAACTTCTGAAGTATTTCTTTCTCTGTTCCAGTTCCCAGCCTCTTGCCAATTCCCTGGGTCTAACAGATTTCCGACTATCCCCCATCTTTCACTTAGCTAAATAAAATCACTCGAATGCCTCTTAGGAGAAGCATTAGTGCTGTGGAGGGAGGTCAGACAGAAGCAATCAGCATGATTAGAGAGTGATTAGTGGACTGGAAACGCATCCAAACAGGGTGTGGAATGGGGAACCCGCGGATGCCTGGTGGGCAGAGACGACGCAGTGGCACTGCCCGGAGACCCCTCCAGCCCCAGGGGAGTGAATGGTCCTGTCACACTGGGGCTTCCTGATGGCTCCTCCACAGCGTTGTGTCCTGCATGGGCCTGAGGTCCTCCCAGTCATACCGGGAGAGATGCAAAGACGGATCAGCAGCATGAGTTAGTGGATGGCAAATCCCTTCCTGAGGGCTATTCGACTTACGAGCGGGGCGTCACTCCAGCCTCGGCCAAGACCAAGACCTTCAGACCTCTTCTAGACACCTTGCGGATAAATTCCAGGCAGGAGAAGAACAGCCTGGGCTAAGGGATGATGTGGGCATGTGGTGGCCTGGCTCCTGAGCTTCCACCGCACTGTGGGGCCAACTGGCTGCAGCCCCGCTTCCCTCCGGCGGACGAGGAGGGGAGCAGGGAGGGATGGAGGCTGGGCTGTGCCGGATCAGGAGGGCAGCCACCGTGGCACTGGTGGTGATGGGACCCCCATGCTACCAGCAGGGCGAGGGGCCGCGCACGGGCTACCCTGTCTGCAGCGGAGCTCGCCAATGCCTCTGCGCATGGCTGGGCACCCGAAGCGAAGTGAACAGACGGGAGCGGGTGGGCGGGCGGGGATGATACCAGCGTTAATCATTTCCGTGCCACCGTACATGAACGCGGCAGTGCACAGCCTGCGCCGCTCCGCTGCCAAGCACTGTGCGCGGTGGACGACGGCATGGGCCACCGGCTCTGTGCAAAAGCTGCCCGTTCAGCCCTGCCAACCCGTCGCAGCACCACTGGCCAATGGAGTCCCCACCATGCCCCCATACCTCTGGGGAGAGGGACGAGAGGCAGCAGGTCTGGGTGCTCTGGGACTGGACGCACCGAACCCCGCTCCCACGTCCAGCCTCCTCTGCACACACATCCCCACAGCAGCTCGCCGCAGGGATGGTGAAACCACCCCAGGCAGGCCGGCAGCCAAGGGGTTAAAGTGCCTTGTTATTCCTTTCATACCCAGGCTCCACTTATTTGCAGACTGAATTTCCCAGAAGCCAAGGCTTTTTACTAGTGGATCTGCTGTAGAACCATGTTATTATAGATTGCAAGTTCCTTAAAGGTCAGATAACACAATACAATTGAATCATATTAGTGAGCATAGCGACTTGGTATTTTACTAGGAAAACCCATAAAGCAGATTGTTTGTTGCAGAGAAACATACGTTGTATAATAAAGTCGGTGTAATTGTCTCCAGAAACAAACAGTCAGTTTACGAGAAAAAAAACCTCCTGTAATTGTGGGTCCTCGGTGCATCCGCCGTCAGGGCAAAGCACTGGCAGGGTATCGAGTGCAGATACTGCAAGTCTGTATTTTACAATTTAGGTTACAGTACCTAAATGCATTGCAGAAGACCTAGTAGGGAAATAAACAATTTCCAAGTGTGTTGTTGAGAGACAAACATTCAATACTTCATTTAATGTATGGTTTGCAGTTAGCGGTTAATCTAAGACAACGCAGAGCGAGCCATGTTTCACACTGCTATTAAGGAAATGCAGAATTGATTGTGAGGATGATTGAAGATTTCTGAAGAGCACAATTCCCAAGTGCGTGATGACCCCTCCTTTTTTTTTTTCTAATTTGCCTGTAATCTACTCAGACAAATCCTTTTATCACGTTTATTTCCTTTCCAAGTTACAACCGGTGTGATTAATTACTTAACTTTGCAGTCCTGCTTACCCTGCTGTACGCTCTAATTTTTCTTCCGTTTAAAATGGTTTTCCATCCCAAATAGACATATTTCCTTTTTAACCTCCTTTACTTTGTCCCACTGAAGCTCGCTGTTAATATCCAATCCTACCGGCAAAGCCTCCAGCTGAGGTTTCCCCGGGATCAGCCCGTTCCCCCTCTGATTTCGCAGTTCCTTCTGGAGGCAGCCGGTACCATTCCTCATCCCGCTTCCCACTGCAGAGGGGCTCAGGACTTCCCACGGGGAGCGGAAAAGCACAAAACTCTTTCTCCAAAAAGTCGGGCGCTCGTCAGGCCCAGGGGGTCGCAGCTGCGCCGTCAGCCTGGAAATTCTCATTTGGCTCTAGATTTAATCTCGTAATGAAAAAGGAATTGGAGCCAGCACAACTGTTTTAACCTACCCTAGTCACAGAAAGTAGAGGAAAAGTAATTTAAAAAAAAAAAAAAAGAAAAAAAAAAGAGTACACAAAGCCACATCTCCTTTCATCCACCTTTAACACCCACGTTGGCTGTTCACCATCCAGGGGGAGAGGAGGAAGAACTCTGCATGGCTCCCACCTCCCACCCCGTGCTGGTTCCCGGCTCCCTCTCCGCAGCCTGCCATCGTGTCCCAGCCAAACGGCAGCGAAACACACGTGGAAAAGCAATTATATTTAAATCTAGCTTCCTCTTTCTACCTTGCCTTTCTCTTTTCTCTACTTAGATGCTCTTCAGCATTGTAACTAATATGATTTGCGTTTAGCACAGTGTGAAACAAGAATGATTTATGGGTCTGTTAGCGCTACACGGCTACCTGACGCCATCTCAGCCCCCCAAAAGGGCACTCCAAGAGCAGATTACCGAGAGAGTTCTGGCACTACTTGTAATTATTTGTACACCCTGCCCACATAATCACTGTTATTCTGGCTCTCACGACGCCTGCGTGCTTTCCTACACCACGCTGGGCTCTGCTTCGGGAGAAAACGGGACCAGGACCCTCGACCAGCCCCCGATGCCATGCACCGGCCGCCGCCCAGGCTGCTTCCATGAACTGAGCTGCTGGCTTTAAATTGCTGTTTCAGCTCAGATTAACTTGTGCCTCGCCTAAAATAACTACGGGCTCAGTCTCTGCATTTCTTTACCGACGGCTAATGCGAAGGCTCTGTGTGCTTGGGAACCGATCAGACCCAACTCCTCGAACGTGTTCAGAAGCCCAGCGTGTTCGAGGCTAGCTCAGAGACTGGGGTGCCAAAGTCCTATCGATAGTCTCTGGCACGGGTCAAATTTTACCCGTGGCTCCGAGAGCGGCTCTGTCAGTGAGGATCCCGCGCCTCTGCGCTAGCGAGTGCCCTTCATTAATTCTTAATGCTGCCCCAAGTACATCCAGTGTCCTCCTCGCCTTGGCAGCCCGCCCCTGCGAAGCGGGGCAGACAATAAGCAGAGCCCCCCTCCCTTTCCTTCAACAGAAAACAAGAAGCCAAATGAAATAATGAAAGAAACTCATTTTAATGCCACAGAGGGAATTGTTTTATTGCTAAAGCAGCAAATAGAACTAATTGAATCCACTGGAAAAGAAAAAAAAAAAGGAGTGAAGGAAAGAAGAGGATAGGTGCAGTGTACAGACAGAAAGGGCGAACTGGAGTCTGAATATTCATGGGCCTGGAAACTGCAAATCCTTGAATGCAAAATATCTTCATAACTGATAATACTGCCAACAGCGACGCATGCACAGCGCTCAGAGAGAAGAAGTCAGGAATGGTTGCATTTACAATATTATTTTTTTTTTTTAAGTAATATTATGGAACAAATTCTCTGGTTCGTTGAGCTGCCTTGCACCTCCCTGGTAAAACAGAACAGCCTGGGAGCGAGCACCATGGCCGGCGCTGATTCCCACCCGCGACTGAGCGCAGGGCAAGGCTGGGCAGGGCAAGGTGCCCACGCTGCCTGCGGGCAGGCGGCAGAGCCTGGACAAGCTCCACCAACACCCACGGTGTCATGTTCACAGGTTCTGGGCACCTTGGGACAGTTTTGCTGCCCGCCAGGGACAGGCAGGCGAGCGGGCAGCTGCCTGCGGGATATGGGGGTCTGGGAAGGCAGCTGTGATCCACCGTCCCCACGGTGGGCTCAGCCCAGTCCCGCATGGCTGGGCTGCAGAGCTGGGGCGCTTCGTCCCAAATCACTTCCCATTTCACACACCGCCAGTTAAACCTGCCACAAGCTTTTAAACGCACTGTTTGCAGTGAACCTTAATTTTCAGTGGCAACATATATATTAATGTTGGGGGTTGCATTTTAATTAAGGCAGCATTCATGTTCTTCATTACAGTACTAAGTCGTCCAGCAAGAAACACCAAGGATATAAATCCTGTTAATGAAGAAAGAGCTACATATTCTGCACTGTACGTTTAAGCACAGAGGCACCAACTTACAAAAGGACTGTGACATGAGGTGCAAGGGGGTGTTCTGGGAGAAAAACTGGATTAGAAATGCAATTTATACTCTGAAGGGCCACACAACATTAATTTGGCACCACCACATCTGTAGGCACCTAACCTGCATCCCAAAGGCACAGCAAACAGCCTGTTGTACCTCAGTTTCCCCCCCTAGAAAAAAAACAAGGCACAGCTAGGCTGCATGGGTTTGCCAGTGGGGTCGCACTGTGCCCAGGCTCCTCCTGGCCCCCGTGGGCAGGAGGGGAAGGTCTGCAGAGACCCTCCACCGGCAGGAGCCAGCAGAGCCGCAGGAGAAGGGGGCTTTCCCCCCAGTCCAGCTTCTGCAGAGCACTGTGCACCCAGGTAAGTGGTAACTCGGGGCTGAGCTCTCCCCAAGCTTGCTGGAGGGTGAAATCCGCCTCTCTGCAGAGCCCCCCCCAGTCCCTCCCTACGCCAGCATCCCAAATCCTTGCCCTCTGGGCACGGCAAGGAACTTCACGCTCTCCTCCACCAGCGCTGCACTCCAAGCATTAGCAAAAGTTAATAGGGGGCATTGGCAGAGCCGCGCTGGGAAGCGCCTCGCCGGGTTACCCCAGGGAAGGACCTCGAACCAGGCAGCAGAAGACCACGGTGCCCTGCGGGGACCTCGGCCAGCAGGATTCCCCTGCTGCTGAATACATTACCCCGACTGCAGTCAGCAGCTTTGAACTTCAACATTAATAAATGAGGTCCTTAAACACTCTGGCAATGGGAAAGCACTTTCTCACCGCTGCCTACCGCAAAAAATGGCTGAAGAATTTCTGCTCAGGTTTTCCAAATGAACCAGTCCGTGGCAGGGACAGGGATGGTCTCCCACAGAGACAACCACATCCCAAGACGAGAGTGTTTCAGAATATTATGTGGGAACAGGGTAATAATAAAACACTTTGATGTAACTTTACCAGCAGTGACTCGAGCAGAAAAGCCTGTAATGATCTAATAACACATTTCCCCTGCTGCCACTCCAGCCTCGAGAAATCCAGGGTAGTCTGAGCCTTAAATCCATCCCAGCTCTTCCTTTGTCATTAATTGTTAGGCTATTTGTATTACCCATTTTACATACCAAATAGACTCCAATTTCATGGTGGGCTAGGCTGCGGAAATGCTTCTTTTAATCTTTCTAATTCCAAAGTAGTATAAAACTTTAATATTTTCTAATGGAGTATACATTTACTTACATCTAACAATATCACTACAATTTAGGAGCAATAAAAGTCAAGCTCCCGTCTGTATGATAAGCTTGCAGCTTTATTTCCAAAGTTCAATCAGTTAACCTAGGAGTGCAATAGCTTCCCTACAATGAGTAACAATGCAGAATAATATTTAGATAGAGATAAACCCTTTTTGCATAGGAAATTGCATTATGATTTGCTGGGTCTTAGAAATTCTCAGCGAGATGCGTTAGTTTACCAATGAAGTTATTGCCTCAGGCATTTTTCCACAGCGCTTTGATTTTTTAGGGGCTTTCTAGAGGATTTTGAGCTGAGTAAGGAACCTTTATTGTTCCTGATCCAGGCGTGTGTAGCAGACCCAGCAGCACCGCCTGCGTGCCCTCCTCCTACGCTTATTCACCTGCAGCGAATCCCCAAAAGCACCCGAAGAGCATCCCAAAGAGCGGCTGTGGGAAAGGACCGGACCCCCATCTTGAGTCAGGATTGTTCAGCCCCAGGCTCTCTGCCCCTCATGAGGGGGAGGCGGGTGGGCACTGCCAATGCCACTGGCCGGGGACTTCCAGGGCTCCCCTGGTGCCCAGGCCCCCGTTGAGCGTTTGCCCTGCCAGGCCCAGCTCCCCGGTGGGGGGAACACACGTGTGGTTACAACAGCAGTTGCAGCGAATGCCTGGCTAGCTTGGATTGCTCTTGTTTGGGTAGCCACTAATGAAGACTAGTGAGCAAGAATGCTGCCAAGTGCCTCCCCTCCACTGCTGGGCCCTGGGCAGGTTTAATCCCCTCCTGCCCGTGGCAGAGATCAGCATACAGCACCAGCCACCACACTTACACAGGATGTTAGAGTTGGAAGGGACCTTAAAGATCACCTAGCCCAACCTCCCTGCCCCGGGCAGGGACACCTCCCACCAGACCAGGCTGCTCCAAGCCCCGTCCAGCCTGGCCTTGAACACCTCCAGGGATGGGGCAGCCACAGCTTCTCTGGGCAACCTGTGCCAGTGCCTCACCACCCCCACAGTGAAGAATTTCTTCCTAGTATCTAATCTAAATCTCCCCTCTTGTAGTTTACCCATCTTCCATCACACCAGCTAAAGCACCTTCCCCATCACGCTGTCCGGCTCCCCTAGAACCTCTCGAGTTTGTGCCCGGCTGTTGACTGCAGCAGTTCGCCTTTCTATATGTTTTTAATGGCTCAGGTGAAAAAATCAGAGCCCTTTCCTGGGGTACTTCTGTCCCCTCTGTGTATTGCCTGGCTCTGCAGGCCCCCAGACCGCGGAGCAGCAGAGCAGAGGCAGCAGTCGGTGCTTTGGGATTAACACGGTTCAAATAAATAGCCCAGAAATTAGCTCAGAGGTGCGAGTGCTGACGGTGCAGGTGAGCGGCAGTGGGATCAATGCTGGCACTCCCCAGGGGACAGACCAAGCAGGGATGAACCAAAGGCCAATTAAAGACCTCCAGCAGCAACGGCTTCAGGATCCATGGTCTGCCATCAGCATCTCATGAGTCAGCACTTTGGATGTAAAAGGGTCAGTTTGTTTTTAAACAAGTGGGACTGGAGCCGAGTAATTCACAATTAAAACCTGCCCAAGTGATGCGGCCCCTTCCACCCACAGGTGAGCCAGGAGATGACTCCTCCTGCCACGTTTGGGGGCTCAGAGGTGGGTCTTGAACATGGGGAGGGGGCAGCGGAGCTTCCCAGGGTGTGGGGACACCTGGAGGAACCCCAGAGCCTCTGGAGCTGGTGCCTCCTTGCAGTTGGCCTTACACAGATTGGGTGGTTTTGTCTTTCCCTTGGCTGGGTGATGGCAGCTCATGCTGTCAGCTGCTGAATCCAAATGCGAATTTAATACGCACTTCCGACGCTGACGTTCGCTTTCCATGAACGTGCTGGCTGCTCAGCTTAATTATATGAATGTCCATCAAGAACAAATAGAGAAAGGGCAGAGCTGAGGCTGAAATAAAGTTATTTGCAGATGTGGATGAACACTAATAGAAAGTATATTGTATTACTGTACCCATCTCAATGCAAGATGAAAGGAAATACGCTCTAAAGCAAAGGAGGGCTGTAAATTCAGGCTACCAGAGCAACGTGGCTCTGCTCGGATCCAAAATGATTACCCACTAATAAAGGAGGGGGCCAAGTCCACTGCAGCCTGGCTCAGGAGGGAATGGAAATCAGATTTTGGCTTGAAATGTGTTACAGCAATCTCTGTAATACAAAATAAAGTCTGGCAGATGGAGTTATTTTTATCCAAAGCCAGTTCTGTTTAGTAGGTCTGTGGCTATAACTGAAGTCTCTTTGCTATTTCCTCTTCCCCCTGGTGCCCCTGCCTCAGTTTCTCCAAGGCACCGACGAGATTGGAGCAGACAGCCACGGGTATATTTTGGGAGGATCCCACATTACTTAGCTGTAAAAATCAATTGTGAATTTTGCATCCACCCTCAGCATTTGGTCTGTTTATATTACCAAATAAATTCTTTAAAGAAGTACTGTACTTCACAGGAGAGCTTGTCAAGGTAAATACCTTCATTTACATAAAATGTGACTAGCAATTGAAATGTTAAAGCCATAAAGAGCAAGTTTATGATCCATCCTTGATGCTTGGATGTATAATATGACAAGGGGGAAAATAGTGCGCCTTGCAACATTTACTAAATTGGTGTGTTGACTCTGGGGATGGAAATGGGAGATTTGAAAAAACAGGTTGGAGGGGTTTTTTGAGGTTGGTTGTTTTCGGTCTTTTTTTTTTTTTTTTCTCTTTTTTTTTTTTCCCCATAAATAGGAATCCTTTCCACAGCCTTCAAACAGTTGGCTTTTAAATACTCTCCTTCAGCTTGGAAACAGCAGCTACCTAAACAAACAAACAGACGGCCGGGCAGGAATCTGCGTGGGAAGGAGCTACCTGGCACATGGGGCTCCCCGGGGGATGCTCGCCTTGGGTCACAGAGAGGGGGACGTGTGCCCTGGCCATGCTCTCCCACCCACCGGTGTCCCATGAAAAAGTGGAAGCGGAAAGTGGTGGCCACATACTATTACGTGTACAGCAGAGGTCTGAGAAGCAGCTCCTGCAGCCCCATCGCTCATGGCTGGCTTCAGTGGCCGCAGGGGGCTGAGCTGCTCCCGGCATGGGTCAACGGGGACCGATCCTGCCCGGGCCTCTCTCTCTACATCCCACACCCCAGAAGAAAAGGCAACACGAAGCTTTACTGCGGCTGACCCCGTGCCTTTGATCTAAACAGTAATTTCTCACTGTGATTGAAAAGACTCTTATAATTCAGGGTTTTCTTTTAAACTTTTTAAAAGGGAGGGGAAACCAATTTAAACCACTTCAAATCCTAAATAATATTTTCGAAAAAGTGAATAAAAAGAATAAAATGGACTGTTGCCTGCATACATACCACAGTGAAATTATAATATCCACACTTAATGCTCTGGAAAGTTTGATAGTGCATGTTCCTCACCTGAACTCAGTATGAACATTTCAGACACTCATTCATACTCGTACCCTTCTCAATTCATTGAAACCACTTCAAGCAAAAATCATTTGAAAGAAATTACCTCTGTGTATTACACCACGAGCAGTGAGAAATGTCCCACATGAGCCTCTCCAGCCCCCAAAGCAATAAAATTTCTGTTGAAGTGCATGATATAATGACTCAGGGAAAAGAAGTCCCCATGACAACAAGAGGTAAGAGAAATCCATGAAAAGCAAAAGACTCCGACCTCTCTCGATACAAGGTGTCACCAATTTGTGCTAGAATTTTCACTTTGAAAATCAAAAGCCTTTGTCCATAACTTTCTTTGAGAACCTGTTGTTCCTTCTTTGCTAGTCTGGGCTTCGAGCGGAGCGGAACAACCCTCGCTAAATCAGAAACCGAGCAGGGGTCAGGCTCATCATTTAAACCCATGAATGCAACCAACTGACTCTTCCCCTTTCTCTTTTCTAAGGGCGCTGTTTTTCCCCAGGCCTATTTTTGGATTTTCTGTAGCGTCTACGTGCTCGAGCCATACTGCATTCACACAGAAAGCGAAGCTCACAAACTTTGACACTACGAATAACACTTAAACTATTAGCAGCGAAGCAGTGTGGTGTTTACTTAGTGGATTATTGAGCAAAATCCTAGAGAAAGAATGTTCTTGAAAATACAGTGCAACGGTTAGATTATCCCAGGTGCGGTGACATATGGTGGTTCCCCACATGCTCCAAGGGATGCTCCAAAAGTTATCGGAAGAGGCACCTCTGCCTTGCTTGGCTGGTTTTCTGAGCCCTGGGTTCATAACCAAGCCTGGGCTGCTCCCGTTCGCAGGGTCTGTGCACATGCTGGGGCTCAGAGGGGGAGCGGGGCAGGACCCAGCTGGGTGCAGTGGTGGGATGTGGCCCTGGTGTGTCCCCCCCCGGACCATACTGAGTGAGTGGTGCTGGCCGCATCCCTGCCAGGGCTGCCAAGGGGCTTCATCCATGGCCGTGCTGCCTCCCTCTCCCCCTCCCTTGTCACCTGTGAACAAATCCATTTTACACGGAGGCAGAAGCAGCGAGCAGCTCTGCAGGAGCGGGTGCTCCCGAGCTCTCCCCTGCCAGCGTGTCGCCCCTCGCGCTTCTCTCACTCTCTTTGCACGAAGAGCAAGCACAGTGTGGAGGGGCTGCGGGTGCTGAAAGCAGCTGCCATTCCCATGGCTACAATCGAGTAGCCTGTGGATAACCATCATTAGGTGATAAAACACTGCAAAGAAACCTGATTCATTCCTCCATCCCATCCTTTGAGCTGAAACTGAGCAGAAAGGCAGGTAGAAGACCGCTGCCCAGCAAGGGTGCAGGGTGAGCTTCCCTGGCCCAGCACACAGGGCAGGGGCAGAGGACAGGAGAGACCCAGCTCCAGCACGTGGAAAGAAAATCCATGCCTGATGCTGGAGTGGCCTCTCTCCAGCCTCCAGATGGGTGAAACACAGGGACCGACCAGCAAAGAGCCTCACACCCCGCTCACAGCCTCCCCCTGTAACCCAGCTCAGCCCAGACCTCCACCAGCTTCACCGAGAGCTGGACGCAGGCATCGGTGGGAGGTCAGTGCTGCATGCCTGTGCTTGCTCTGCATGGGAGACTTGGGGTAGAAAAAACAGCGCACATATAGGATTTAACCCAGACCTAAAGGTTTAGGAAAGGTGAAAGATACAGAGTATTGAAAGAGCTGTTACATGGAAATACTCGTACAGTCTTCAACCCGGATTAATCCCAATGCATTGGATCCAGAGAGGAGGGAGAGCAGCTGAGTCACTACATTTCAGCAAAAGCCAACTCACAGCAGGTCCCAGAAAAAAAAAAAAAAAAAAAAAAAAAAATCAATACACTTTTCCTAAGTTACCAGGAGCGCAAAGGGCACAGTACACTGGGAAAGCCTTTTGTAGAGAAATACATGAGTTACCAGGCTTCTGCAGCCATGCCTGTCATTAGCAGCAAACCCCGATCTATCCGTCCACTGTAGGTGTTCCTGTAGTGCCCATCAGCACAGACTCACAGCGCTGATGGAAGTGGTTTGATTTTCTGAATATCCTGAGCTGATCAGAGAGGCACAAGCATTACCCAGCAAGGCAATTACAGCTCACAGTGAGGGTCACACTGTGTGGGACGGAGGCTGAAATGGCCCCAGGCTATTGCTGTCCAACAGCTGTTAAGGGATGCTGCAGGGGGGTCTCATCGCACAGCCTCGGACATGCCCGGCTGCCAATGGCTGTGGTGGCAAGAGCTGGAAACTCCGAGGTAGGATCAGCCATGGCACACACAGAGACGGCCCTGCCATGCCAGCCTCCAGATCAGCACAGCAGGAGGGTAGGTGAGATGGCGAGCAGCCCCCAGGAGGAACAGAGCCCGTTAGAGCGATAACAGTGCATGACAGCCGCTTCCCCAATACAGACGAGTTTAATGTCCACAGGGACACGACTGAGAGCTTTGGCTCTGCAGCCACAGCCAGCTGCTCCTTGGAACCGCTGGCTCAAGAGCACATGTTTATTACTGGCAGAAGAGCTCCCTGTCATGGTATTATTCATTATTTGTATGAGGGTGGCAGCTCACCGAATAACACACAGGCCTGACTGTTAGGGAGAACGCTCCAAAAAACCCAGACAGGCGGTGAAAATAGCATTAGACATGCAAACCATTTCATTGCCTGTCATGGTGACTGCTCCCTGCAGTGGCTGCAATGGGACCGCTCTGCACGTAAAGCTACGCCCCTGTATAAGTGCTTAAAGTATGGAGGCCTAGGGCAGAGTGAGAGGAACATGGTCCAATTAGAGAGACATCGCTGCAGCTTCTCTGTGAAGGCTCCACTGAGAGGGAGGCAAGGAGTAAAGCAATACGTGTTTACACGTAGAATTCCACTCCTGATTATTTGGAATAATATTCAAATCAGTGAACTTTAAAACTCCATAATTTAAGTTCACTGCTTTCAGATACTCTCTTTGCACTGTGGAGATCATATTTTTGTTAAAACTGCACATTTGTTTTTAAAATACTGTTACGAGTCCCCAGTTTTCTGCTAGACATAGGATGTTGAGATGGTCTTGAAAGTGTGAACGGACAAAACTGAACCACCTCCCTGTGGGGAGCCTGCAGACAGCTGGGAACGGTGGACTCTGGGCTGTTCCACTCAGCTCGGAGAGCTACCGAGATGCCGAAGTGCTGAGATCTACTGCGCTGGGCATTCACACAAGCAAAACAACCCAACTAAAGCACCTTCTGTCCCGGTGCTAAGAGCCCCTGCTCGCTTCACGCAGCCACCTGAAAGCGTTTCTGTTTTGACACCTCCAGACCGGTCACCAGCAGTGTCTGAGCATCTGGAGGTGCACACGTGAAACCATCCCACAACTGAAACCGCTGGCAAAGGGGCAGCACGACAGCTGTGCTATGCCAAGAGAATTGCCTCTCCCTCTCCTCCAGTCCCATAAAGCCACCTGGGACCACACTGAAGCCAGGGCTCCCCTGCAGACCCCAGGTCCAGCCCTCTGGTACACGGCCTCTCCAACAGCTGTCGCAGCAGACACCAAACCAAGGCCTCCAGCACTGCAAGGTGACAAACCTGTCCAAGTGTTGGACACTGCAGGCAGTTTGCAGTTCCCATTATCCACAATATCCTCTCATGCTTGGGCACCCTTATTTCATGCCCAGGCAAGAAACTTGGGCATATCCCAGGTGCTGCTTCCTTTTGTGCTGGTAATGAGCATTTGTAGATGTAAGCTAAATTCCTTCCGTGCTCAGAGGCTTCCAAAGTCTCCCCATCATTCTGCTGTCCTTGTTGCACTCTCAGAAAGGCTCTCACAATTCATTTCCAACTGCAGGATAGCTCGGGGCAGAGCTCACGGCATGGGACATGCCCACTGAGGCATGAGCATCACGCTGGAGAGAGCACGTCACCCGTGCAAATGCCTCTGGTCCAGCCTGGCCACGGGGGCCATGAAGTGGGGTTAGCAGTGCCTGGGCTGAGTGGGCAGCAAGATCTGCCCTGGACACGTGAGGGAGCAGAAGGACACTTAGCACTGGCTAAAAATCAGCAGCAGTTCCTACAGGGAAGGATGGCGTATCCTGTGGCTTAGAAAGAACGAGGAGGTGGAAGAGAGCAGCCAGCAACTTCCAAAGGAAAGGCAGGTACCTGCTCCTCGTCACAACCTTTGTCCATGGCAGGACCAAGTTCTGGCATATTGTAAGGGATGAAGTCAGCAAAGTTCATCACCAAAGATAATATTTACTGCCAGCTATCAGTGTCCTGGACTTAAGAGAGAGAGGTGAAGATATGCGAGTAAGAGAGAAGTATTGTCACACTGTTAACAAAAGGAAAGGTTAAAAGTCACTTCCCACTCAGCCTTTACACACTGTTTAATAGTAGTCAAGTTACATTTTGCATTAAAGAAAAAAAAAAAAGCAGCAAGTTAGGAAATTTATCAACAAAATCTAATGTACATGGGGGGTATGAAGCGCAGTTTAAGGAAAGCTGTATCATTGAACTTGTCCTTCAGACAGCCCAACATTAGGATGTACGGCATCACAAATGAAAATTACACAAACAACAATTACACAAACAATTCTGGCAGCATAACACTAACCAACTGAAAGAAGCCTTCAACCCAGTTCATGTTGGCACAGGTGTAGGAAGACCTCAGTTCGGCAATTTCTACATAAACTTTGGCTGCAGAGCTAAAGCAATCACAGACAGCACAGCTTTCCCTAAAGGTTACCAGGAAAATAGAACAGACTGCAGAGAGCTGGCGTAACAGGCTTTCCACACTGCACCAGCCAACAGGCAGAAAGCTATATTTGCACTAACTTCAGCTTCTGACTACTGTCCTGATATAAATCCTGGACACGGTGTTTATAGCCAACTAACCTCAAGGCAGCAGAGACATGAATAACACAGCACGGGACACACACAAAAGAAATGGTAGTGTTTAGGTGCTGTCTCCATTTTACAGGTGGAGGAACCAAGGTGAGGAAACTGCTTCTCTGCCCTACAGCTCTGTCAGACGAGAAGATATTCTCAGTACTGAATAACAAAGCAAGGAACCCTGAGGGTCTGCTGTTTCCTTATTTCACTGCATAAGGAAAAACTTGACAGTATTAAAAGCTAACAGTTTATAATGCACAAAAAGAAGTGTTATATGCAAAATATAAACAAATGATAGAAGTCACTGTAAGGAGAGGCTGGTATAAACACTTCAATAGCTGCTTCTTTGCTTAAAGAAAATTGGCAATTCTGTGGATAGGAAAAAATCTCCAATTACTCTACCTGGGACACAGCTGCAACCAGTCAGCCTTCTTAGTGCACTCAATCAGGTAATCTCGGAGAAGGTCAGGAAGAAATAGCTGCTAGCATGGATGGCAATCTACCCCCACCTCTCCATTTTTGCTTAGTATTTGTACAGCACCAAGCACACCAGCCTCCTGGTCTGTGACAACAGCCTGACACTGGTACAGCACCAGGGGAAACCTGTCGCTCCTGCTGAGGCACAGATCACAAACGCTGTGTGACCTGGCGTCCCATCCCAGCGAGGCTGACAAACTTTTGCAAGGAGGGAGGAGAAGCAAGCTGTTTGGCTTGGATAGGTGTGAAGATGGCTTTAGGTTAAACAAACAGGACAAATCCTAATGGCAATTAAGCAGCAGGGTAATTTATTTATCCCATGACCAGAGAATCCATCCCCCAGCCCACTCTGCCCAGGACCTTCACAAATCAGTTCTGACCCAACCTTTTCTTCTCCCACCTCTCTAGCAGTGCAGCACAGCACCAGTGCTAGAAATGAGCTAAACAAACCACAGAGCTACTGCAGGGATGAAAAATTTCAGAATGCATTCAGCAAATGAAAACCTGCGTGTGCCTTTTACTCCACAAGAGGAGTTATACCCACTCTCTAGCCCTTTTCTTGTAGCATGACTTTAGAGATGAAAAAGCAGCTGCTTGCCATATTCAGTGCTTGATCCTCTTCTGCCTGTTTTGAATAAAACAAAGCCTTTTTAGATGCCACTTTCTAGCCTATGCCAGCAAGTTTCTAAACTTATTTTTCAAGGCAAGCCTTTCCTACAGGAAAATCGAGTAAAATAAGATACTGTGCCTGAAATTATATATATAAACAGAATAACCACAGTCGGTCCTTTATTCTTTCCTCATGTTGGTACAGCACACTGAAAACACTCTCAGAGACAAATGCGCTTTCTCAGCGCTGATCTCCACTTTATTGAAGTCCCTCAAGAAAATCCCTCAGCATTTTAACAAAGCCAAGTGGATGCTACATCAAATAAGTGTTATGAAGACTTTGCCTCCACAATTGCCACAGAAAATCGCCTGGAGTTCCTCACATTTAAATGCCATTGACATGAAGACTGTCTATTCTATTTTAACAAAGAGCGACCAGATAATCCAAGCAGTAACTAACTTGCTGCCTCTATTTATTTTTCCCTTCATTTTCAGAGCAGCTAAACGGCTTCCATACCAAGTGCAACAAAAAGACAGAACTCAGCTTAGCTACTATTTCTTATAAAGAAACTAGTATGGGTTGCTTTTAACTGTAAACTACAGAACTACTAGTAATTTCCAAGTTCCACTAATGTACTGCATTCTTTTTAGTTTTGAGATTTTTAAAGAGAGAGAGAAACCCTGAGCCACTACAATTCACTGATTTGCTAAATCTGCCAAGGCATTTAACACTTCATTACTGCAGTCCAGTATTTTCTAATAATCAGCATAAGGTACCCTTAAAATGTTACACTATGTCAGACAACAATATTTAGAGACTTCTTCATGAACAGAATTAAATCTTGTCAATGGAAAAAACTTTCTGACTTGGAACTTGTTGAATAAAGAGTGAATCTTATTTGTGAAGTGAACCCTGCAGCTTGTATGAAAGCTGGCACCCTTCTTCACTTCAAAGCCCCTATCATCACCTGGAACAACTTGCAACCTTGTTTATTTCAGTAATTATTAATTACTGACCCATTTATACATGTTTTAACACCAAGTGCAGCTGAACTGCTGCGATCTGCTCAAGCACTCTGTGCACAGGAGTTACAGAAGAGGGATGTTTTTACACATTTTCTGTCTTCCCATCAGAACACCGCATTTTAAACCACGACAGCTGTCAGGCGAGGCACCAACGCGATCGTCTGGCCTGCCCTGACAGCGCCGTTCGGCTGTCGGGCTCCGCACCCGCCGCGTCCCCGCGAACCCACGCAGCAGTCCCGGGACCCGCCGCAGCCCCTGACTCGCCATCGTCCGGGGCCCCGGGTCCCACCGCCCAGCCACCTACCGGGGCCATCCGGGGGGGACTAGGACCCCCCGTCCCACGGCCCTCCGGGACCCCCCGCCCCGGCTGGCACGGACACACATCCTCTCCGCCCCGCTACCCCGCAATCGGGACGGCCCCGCGCTGCCCTGCGGGTCGCGGACGGAGCCCCCGCGCCCTCACCTGTACCACTCCAGCCCCTTCTCGTAGTTCCTGTCAAAGAAGTGGGGCTCGGTGCCCACGGCGCGTACGTCGGGGTGCGCCCGGATGGCCTCCAGCAGCGCCCGCGTCCCCCCCTTCTTCACCCCGATGATGAGGGCTTGCGGCAGCCGCTTCTCCCCGTAGTCCGGCGTGGTGCTGCCGCCGCCGCGGCTCCCCGGGCTGCCGGCCCGGCTCAGCTCCTCGTCCGTTGTGCTCGACTCCTGCGGGTCCCTCTCGAAAGCTCCGCTCTGCGCCGTGATCACCTCCCCGGGGGCCAGCGGCGTCCGCAGCCAGGCGCCCGCCGCCCCTTCCCGGCTGCTGTTGGAGGCCCGAGTCGGAGCCGCGGAGGGGGCCGGGGCGCTGGAGCTGCCCGGCGGACTGGCGGGGGAGCGCGGGGCCGCCGTGCCAGGGAGCGCGGCGGGGGAGCGCGGCGCCCCGGGGACCGCCGTGCCGGGGAGCGCGGCGGGGGAGCGCGGGGCCGCCGTGCCGGAGAGGGCGGCCGGGGAACGCAGGGCGCCCGGGCCGGTGCCCCCCATGAGGCTGTAGCACAGGTAGGTGAGGCAGAGGGAGAGGCTGCACATGCAGAGGAGCTTCCGCGCCGGGGGCACCTTAGAGCCGCGCCCGCCCGGCACCCCGGGCTGGGCGGGGGGGGACATGGCTGCTCCCCGCTCCTCGCCCCGGGCACCGGGCGCACATGGTGTCAGCCGCCGCCCGGCCGCCCCAGCAGCATGGGGCGCCGCTGCCCTCCCGCCCCGCCGCCGCCGGGGGGGAGCCCCGCATGGCACGGTCGCCGCCGGCCCCCGCCGGGCACCGGGGCGCCTAGGCTCAGCGCGGCTGCGCTCCGGTGCCGCCGGCTCCGCACTGTTGCCGCCCGAGTTCCTGCTGCTAAACTTTGTGCCGGGTGGGAGGTGGGAGCGCGCTCCCGGCGCGGGGAGGGCCCGCCCCCGCCGCCGCCGCCGCCGAGAGCGCGGGGAGCGCGCCGGGGCCCGCCGGGCGCCGCGCCGGCACCGCCGGGCCGGGCGGGGGCAGCGCCGGGGGCAGAGCCGGGAGGCACTGCGGACCGGGGCCGATCAGCACCGCGGACAGCGTCCGGTCAGCACCGCGGACAGCGGCAGGCGTGTCCGGAGCAGTCCCTGGGGGGTGCTCGTAGCCCCGCCGGGGGCAGAGCTGGCCACGGCAGGCCCCGGCTGGCTGCGGCCCTGCTGACCCCCGGTGTGCTGGGGACAGCCCCCAGCAGCCCCACACGTCGCCTGCCCCACCTGCTCCCCAGATCCACCTGCAGTGCCACCTGCACCCCCTGCCAGTACTCACGGATGCATGGAGGCCGTGGGCCCCCAAGAGCAGGACTCAGTGCCAGCTATCCTCTATGCTTCTCCTTTCCCTCAGCAGAAATCACCATGCCACAGTTCCTTCACCCCTTGTCTCGGCCTGCTCCCCTCTGCCTCCCCCAAACTGCATTCTGTATTGTCACCCTCTTGCTCCAGTGCCCCCAGCCTATGGCTCCTGCCCAAATCCTCCAGCTCCCCAAAGAGGAAGACCCAGACAGGTTCTCTGGGACAGCCCCATGTAGCACAGCCAAGGTCCCCTGGCTCTGTCCTTCTGAGGATCTGGAACAGAGTGGAGAGGTTTCACAGGGTCGTCTGATGCCTCTTGGGAGCCTGAGAAGTGGCAGACCGTGGGCAGCGGGAGGTTGTAGCTTCTTTGCTGGTACAGTGTAGTTAAGGGCCATTTGGAGCATGGAGGGTTTATAGTTTAGGTGTCAGGAGCTGCACTAGTAGGTGAGGCCAACTACACCCTTGCATGCTGCTCTTACAGGATTGCTGTCTCCAGCCTTGGTGAAGCAAGCTGGAGCTGAGAGCCTCCCTTCTCACAGTTTTTCTGGAGCAGCCACCACATCTTCCCAGCTCCACATTTTGGCACTTCCCACCTCCAGTTCTCAGCTTTGGCTTTAGCAAGGATTTTCTGAGGGGAAGAAATGCTTCAGTGTCTCTCAACTTCCTCCTATCCCTCATTCTGGGGTCTCCCAGGAGTCTCATCTTTGTAGGTATCGTCCTGTGGCATTGAGGCATGTCACAGCTTTTGGCATCCTGGACACCATGGTCCTCCTCAGCAGAACAGTGCTGGCCTTGCTGTGGTACAGAGATGAATTGAAGAACGCAATCATTTGCTAAAGCCCTCACAGGTGAACAAGCAGCAGTCTAATCTGTTGCACCTGAACTGTTATGTCAAAACCACCAGCACCATCTGAATGCTGCAGATCACCCAAAGAGCCAGCACCTGATCCAGGTGTCAAAAGCTGCAGAGCAGCTGCACTGCCTGTTAACACATATAAGGGCTACAGCTGGGCTTCTGAGCAAGTGGTGGAAAAGTGCAGAGTACATTTCCAGCCTCATGTAGTCATGAGTGCTGGGTACCTCATCCTGCCTGTGTGCAGGAGGAGTATTTAGAGGCAGTGACCCTTCTCCATTAGCCTCTACTTCAGGAAACTGCAGAGCTGTGTATCCCACCACACAAAGGTGCTCTGGGTGAGGGCTGGCCAGAAGAGAGCTGGCCAAGCTCCCTCATGCTGTCCCAGCTGATGAGCTGTGGCCTAGATTTCATGGGGAAGTCCAGGGATTGCTCCAAATCTTGCTGTTGCTGTGTGAAGCTCAGCAGGGAACACCTTAGAGCAACATGCCATTGGAGTCTCAGCTATGCTCCGTCTCACGGCAAAAGCAACATCTGAAAAAAAAATTAAGTGCCAATATTAACTAGATACCCAGAGCTAAGAAAAATATTCATTGAAAAAAAGGAAGAGTGCAGACTTCTCCCATAATGAACAAAAGCTCAATGCTGCTCTCAGCTGGACATGTGTTCTCTCTGTGCAGCTCCAGTTCCGATAGAGATTATTCCTTCATAATATATTTTTTATGGTACACATGAGACCTCTGAAATGCAGTGTCTTGTGTCCTGTAAATCATTTCCTGTAACTCGTGGATTCCTTTTCAACTGCATTACAGTAATGTGAATGTTAAGGGACTAACTTGAACTGACAGAAGCAATGCCTTGCATCCCTTACTCACAGCTTCCTACCCTGGTGCTCAAAGGAGGCTGTACAAGTCCCTGCCCAGGGAGTAGGCACTTGGCCTGGGGGCGTCCCCTAGAGCTCTGCAGAACCCACCAGGGAGGCGTGCAGTCCCTGCCCTGGAGAGGCTGAGCCAACAGAGAGGTTGCTGCAAATTTAGCAACCAGAGTTGAACCTTAAATGAAAATCCTGAGTATGTGCAGTATGGGTCATTGTGGGGGGAAGCACATGCTGCAGGACTGAGGACAGACTAACGTTCTCAGGAAGCCCTGAGCAGAGTGGGCTCACTGTGCTGCTCTGCTTAGCTCATAGATATGTCTGTTCACATAACTGTTATAATATGTATAGATCTACCCTGAGAGAGATGAATCCTCTTTATATGTGGAGATACATTTATTCCAAATTGGAGAACCCACAGAGAGTCTACTGGTGTCAAAAAGCCTGCTCTTGAGTTTCACAATAGGACACACGAAAAGAATATACAGTTTTCAATGCCAAAAATATAAGATAAATCTCAAAATAGACACCATTTAATGAAGAGTCGCAGTGCTTTGGTCTTTCTTATACTAAGCACACAACTAAACCACAGTGCTTAGCAAAATGCCCTGGTTTGACATCCTCATGTCTCTTCTCCTGTGATGTGCTGCACAGAAGACTAATAGGATTTGCAGGCAAATCATACATAACGGAAAGACTATTTCTGCTCAGGCACCAGCTTCCAGCCCAGAGGAAATTTTACAACCAGAATGTAAAGCCCCCTAAAACAAATGGTTTAGTCTTAAATGCCTGCTGCCTGGGCTCTGACTCTTTTTATTCATCATAGAATGTGTATTTCTCCTGCATGGATGTCAAACGCATCCATGAGCAGATCTGAGTGTTATCCAAGCGTCTGGTGGTGTTCAGCCAGTGGATGCAATAGGAGCTGATGGAGTGTAACACTTTATTTGACAGTTCTACTTTTAAAGGCTTATGTATTTACACTGCGTACCTGCACACTTCTAGTCGCGTTAATTAGCAATAAGAGTGCTTCTCAAGCATTCAGTAAGTGTCCAGCCTAGCGAGGCCAGCTGGTGCTGTTAGACCTGTGTGGCAATTGCCAGGATAGGTCATTCTGGTGGATCTTCTAGTCCGCTGCCCAGATTTTGGCAGGGATCTAGGCCAGTTGCTTTAGAGAAAGGTGGAGGAACTCTGGAGTGGGCAGACATGGAGCAGTCTCCCCTCAGATGCACTTTCTTCTAAGTCCCCATCACTTAGTGTGACTTGTGGCTGTCCCAGCCTGGTGGACACATCTGTGATGCTCTCATCTCCAAAGGGACAGCAGCACTGAGATTCATGCCAAACTTTTGATTATGGGGATGAGTTACAATAAGTCACGACAGGCAGCTGGGAGCTCTTCCCTGCACCAGCTAGTAGGGCCTGCCTCTGTGTGTACTAAAGGCAAGACTCTAATTAGAGCCCTTTTTCCCACATAATAGACTGGACAGTTCTTTCTGAGATGTTGCTACACCTCCAAGCAGCCCCAGGATCTCTCACCCCTGGCTGGTGCCGCACAAAGGCTGGTGCTCTAGCTTGTGAAGGGGAAGCAGAACTCCGGTCCAAGGCAGGGATGGGTGAGGGTTGGCTCATTTGCTGTTTAGACTTGGGAACGTCCACCATTCTCATCACCTCTGCTCCAGGAACATAAACTGTGAGAGGGAACAGGGGCAGATTCAGACTCCAAGGACAACCTCCAGACTGAAAAGCCCATCTGAAGGGACCTGGGCATATTTAGCCAAGTGAGAAGAGGGCTCGGGACTGTATCCCTGCTCTCTAAACGCACAAGCAGAAGAGCACCAAGGAAGGAGGAAAATGGCCTCAGATAACAGGCAGTGCTGGCACAAAACCAGAGGGTATGAATTGGCACAAATACATTTTGGCTGCAAATCAGATGGTTTCTAACTGTGGAGAAATGTTGTTCTGGAACAGATTCCTGAGAGGAGTATTGGGGGCAAGGCATGCAATTAGTTTTAAGATTGAGTTTGAAATGGACTTTACAACATGGTTGCCAGCAATTGCAGGGAAATGGGATTTGATGGCCCAAGCTGTCCCTTCCAGTTCTATGCTCCTGTTGTGATTCACAAGCACCGATCTCAGAAAAAGACCTCTGACAGGAAAGGGCTCGTTAATCTATCAAAGGCTTAACAAGACCCATTGATGGGAAACTGGAATTAGACACATTAGAGTGAAATGAAAAATGTATATTTCAACAGGGACAATAATTTCCTTTTGTAATAATTTGTGACTTTACACTGAGGCTGGAAGGCTTTTTGAAAGAAGTCATCCTACTGGACCAAGCCGTAAGCCGGGGATGAGGTCCCTGCAGGAAAGTCTCTGGCCTGTGAATATCTACATGCCACTATCCTAATTATTGCTTCTGCTAAGAAGTAAGCTTCCAGAGATTACCACCTTTATTTCCTGACTTTTACAAACACTAGAAATATATTTTTCAGAAAACTTCAGAGGTTAACCTCCCGTAATTCCTCCTCGTTATTTACTTGTCATCAGAAGCACTGAAACACCTTGAAAAGAGATAGATTAATTCACTCAGTGCTCCACCTCCTTCAGGGAATGAATGAAGTTTGTAAATACACACTGAATAGAAAACAAACAGAAAAAATGCAATGACATTTAAACTCTAGTCCAAGAAGGCACTCAAGATGTTTTGTAGCGGCATTCCACACTGTTAAAGCTTTTTCCCCTTCATGCAAACAGCTTCAGGTTTAGAGTAAGTGTTTGTTCTGATGGCTTTTAGTCGTGGCTCCTGTGATCTAACCTATACAGCCTAGGAACCTACATCCATCTTCCTTGTCTAAAATTAACAAAAGGTAGAAGAAGAGCATCTTTGGGCAAGCTGCTTAGAAATCAACCCCCCTGTTTCACTGATGCATTGTTCACAGTTGCTATAAAAAAGGGAAAAGCTTGTAGACTTGGAAAATTGTTTATGCCACAAATATGTTGTGGTACATGATTTATACAGTGAATAGTCCTGAAAACGTAGCCAGAGGGAAAGCCATTCAGTCTGAGAGGTGCATGCTGGCAGAGGCAATAGAAGAGGTTAGACAAGGGGCAGTCTGCTGTGGTTTAACCCCAGCTGGCAACTAAGCACCCCACGGCCGTTGGCTAACCATCCCCCTCCACAGTGGGATGGGGAGGAGAATGGAAAAAATAGTAAAACTTGTGGGTTGAGGTTAAGACAGCTTAAGAGGACAGCAAATGAAGAGATGATGATGATGAAGATGATGATGATAATAATAATAATAATAATAGAATATAAAAAACAAATGATGTACAACGCAATTGCTCACCACCAGCTGACCGATGCCCATCCCATCCCCAAGCAGCGAGCACCTCCCCCCTGCCCCCAGGGACAACTCCCCTAGTTTATATACTGAATGTGACTTCACATGGTATGGAATACGCCTTTGGCCAGTTTGGGACAGCTCTCCTGGCTGTGTCCCCTCCCAGCTCCTTGTGCACCTTCTTGCTGGCAGAGCATGGGAAGCTGAAAAGTCCTTGACTTAGTACCAGCACTGCTTAGCAACAACTAAAACATCAGTGTGTTATCAACATTATTCTGATACTAAATCCAAAACACAGCACTATACCAGCTAATAGGAAGAAAATTGCCTCTATCCCAGCTGAAACCAGAACACAGTCACAGGTGACACAGAAATAGGAATGAACTAGATGGTCCCTCAAGGTCCCACCAGCCCTTAAAGTCTGTTTCTGTACACTCTGCGTGGCCAAAGATCATAAAGGCCCTTGGCTCCAATGGTATGAGCAATCAGAGAGGTTGTGGCAAATGCTGGGGTAAGCAAGGGCTTCTGGGCTCTCTTGTTTCTTCTGTCACTGTTTTGATAAGCCAGTCCTTAGGAAAGCTGTGAAAAGACTGAAGCCAGGAATTTTCCTTCCATTGCTGAACACCTGAACTACGTATCTCCTCCCTCTAATCCTTCCCGTGCTTGCAGTGATGGTTCTCTCTCCCCTCCCTCTTGCTTTTCCTACAAGCAGCCTGCTGTCCACCTGGACCCATGAGGCACTTTGGAGAGAGGTGGCCTTGCTTCTCCTCAGGAAGGAGCCTGTCCACAGGAGATGCGGACAGAGAAACATGAAGGCTGCAGCCACCACGCTCGTGGGAAGCCCAGCCTGGGGCTGCTGGCACCCCCAGAGACATGACCCCAAGCAGTGAGGCTACACAGGGCTCAGCCTGACGAGTGTCCCACTAAGGGGGGCTGCACATCGAGGTCATACTCTGCTGTGGCCAGAAGATCAAACCTCCTTTGGCTCCTGAGCAACGTGATCCCACTCTGCAAGCCCCAGTTATTGCTCAGGACTGAAGCCTCCAGTTCCCCTTACAGCTGCCCTCTGTCTCACTGATAAGCACAGGAGCAGGCTGTTCTCCCTGTAGGAAGGGTATTGTGGGACCTACCCCATCTGTCATGTACTTACTCAGTGGAAGTGGGTGAGTGGCTCTATCTGCACGTTATCAGGGGATAATCTCCTGTTCTAATCTCAGCTCTTGCAGAATGAGGACCAGGGCTTGCAAAGGAAGTCCTTTGCTGATCGCACGACAGGATGACATGGCAAAGCCACGTTGAACACAGTGTTAGCTGGCTGTCTCCATCCTGTGCAAAAGTAGTGATAATGGTAGGAAAGGGGAAAGCAGCAGTCACAGAGAAGCTGTCTCCTGTTTGCAAGGTGGCTGAGTACATTATCACTTGGCTACAGAGGGGAAACCATGGCCGGGGGGAGGAAGAGATCCACCTGTGGTCACAGAGTGTCTTTGATCCCAATCTTGGAAGGCACATTGTCCGTATCGCAGCCCTGGTGTGGGCACAGCATTGCCCTGCTCTGCCTTGGTGCTCAGGGTCGAAGGCTCACAGAGGCTGGCAGCACATCACACAGAGACCTGGCCCCAGCTGCCGATGCTGCAGCTCTGCGGACAGGGCTGCCTCCAGGGCACCTGTGGCCAGAGCACAGACATGTCCTGATGCTGACGTGGACTGCAACACTGCTGGCTGCAGTGAGCTCATTCTGAGCCATCATGACAACATGCAGCCAGCCAGCCAAGGATGAGAGATTAGCGGGACAACCAGGACACTGCCTGACCTCTTCACCTCACCATCTGAGCCCCTCCACGGATGCTGCTGATGTCCTGCTCACTTGGTGCTCACTGGAAGACTGGGGCAAATCCTGAACTGGGAAGGAGTGGGATGTACCTCCCAAACAGCGCAGAGCCCAGGGCCTTGGATAAGGCTCATCTGCAGCTCAGCCTGCTGCCAGCTTTGCATCCGGAGGCCAGATTAGAAATGTTTTGCCAACATACACTATGGTTTCTAAAACACCCTTCACCAGCTGCATGGTCCACTCCAGAACACCACACTGGTCAGCTTGGTTGCCCGAGGAGCGTGCTGGGCCACTGTGCTACTGCCTTGCACAGCAGCATCCGCTCTGATGCAGGACATCTTCCGCACTTTCTTATGGGCCAGGGATGATGGTCTATGGCAAGATGCCATTGAATCAGCACAGTCGTGCCAACCTCCCAGCTCTACCTCGGGTAGCTGGCTCATGCTGCACTCTGAGGTGCTCCTCATGTGTTACCATAGCAATCGGATAGGCTGCCTGGAGAGGGAACAGCCAGCCTAGCCTCTGCAGCCATGTGTCCAGGGGGTGCAGCACCCCTTGAGCCCCAGCCCAGAGCCCTACCAGCCAAGATGCTCTCCCTTTCCCTCTCCATCACACACTGATGCTTGGGCCATGGAGCTAAGTCACTGTCACCTCACTCACTTCATCCCTTCTCCGTGGAAGACCTTGTGGTAGTCAGCAATGCTGCCAGTTTAAGCTGTTAAATTAGAGCTGACAAACCTGTACGGGCTTCAGAACCTGATTCTGCATCATAACATGTGATTCCCCAGCACTGCCCCAGACAAGGCTCAGCACCGTGATGTTTTTGATCTTGTAGCTTGGGACAGCCACAGAGAGCTCATGGCATCTGCTGCTCATTGCCACAAGCCTCGGCGCTGGCTGTAGCTGGGTGCTCAGCCGGGAGGGCTTTCACCCTACTGCCTCGGTACAGAGCTCCCCCCCAAAATCAGCATCAGGTTTTACAGAGACCCAGCAATGAGGCTTGCCAGGACCTGCCCATGATCTACTGGCCTTCACTGGCAGGAGCAATGCCCAGTGTGAGTCTTTGTAAATCATCCCTTTCTTACTCATCCTTTCCTTTCCCTGCACAGTTCCTCCTCCCCTCCTCACTTTCCACTCAGCCAAGCCCTGCCAATTTCAGTAATTTAATCTCTGCTCATTAGATGGATCCTCCACCTCCCTCATCATTTCTGTAGCTCTTCTGTGAGCTGCCTAATTTATCACTCTCTGCCTGGTAACGAGGTACCCAGCGTGTTCCCACTAAGATTTATTCTTCAGAAACACCCATGCCACCTACTCTGCGGGGCTCTGCTCTCTTGACTGCTTAGGGACTCTTTCTTTCACAATTTTGAATTATTTTACTTGGGATAGAAATAGGATTAGTAAGTGATTATGACTATTCTTTTACTAGATTTTGATACCACATCTGCCACCTTTGGTTCTGCTATCTTCTATAGTCTAGAAAAAGAAACCTCTGCTGATGTATCCCTAATTGCTGTGACGCAAATAATACCTGAATTTCAAGTGGGGAAATGAACTATGCTCCATGCCTTATATGACCAACTTGACAGCGGGCTCTGAGCGAGACAGCAGTTAATGTAGCCTGGGATGGCATTTAGCGAAGTCTGAAGTCATTTTTTCTCTATCAAAAATGAGAAGTTCTTGCTCTCTCATGTTAGTAATTTCATTGCAATATTAAATTTTACAAATCTGTCTGTTGTTTCATCATCATCTGGCTACCGGCATGGGATCAGAGCCTTGTTTGGCCAGCAACAGCACAGACACAGCCCGAGACCTCCTGGGAGCCCACTGCGGTGCAAAGCCAGTTCCTATTACCCCTCCTTCACCAGCTGCAAACCAAAGAAGGCCACTGCCTGCCGCAGAAGAGCAAGGTGATGTTGCCAGTGCTTGCCAAAATTGGTGGTGGGATGCAATCTTCACCAGCACCAGAACATCCCCCAGAGGTGGAATTCACATCCCACAGGTGCAAGTGATGGAGCAGTCCTGCCCTGGAGTACAGAACATCAAGGGATTAAGAAAAGGACCAGGAAACAAAATAAACGTTTGCTACCCATTCACCAATTTGCATGCAACCCTCTCGGATAAATTTTGCAATCTGAGCTTGTCCTCTGCTGTGTTAGAATTGAGTAAATGTATTCAGCCTGTAATTTAGTCCAGCTGTAGGTGCAATTTCTAGGTAGAACCGACTCATGTAAAACATTTGGCTTCATTTGGGAGCAGAAAACTCCTGCAGTGTGTCAAGTGAATGAATTTCACAAGCTTGTGTCGCTGCGTGTCAGGACAGGGCATTATCTGCAGCTAAAGCACACAGTCCACGAGGAAATATCCCAAATCACCTCCTCTTGAGGCTGTCAGGAACCACAGCAGAGCTGCACTCACATCTCCTGGGCTGCTGCACTTCGACCACGCTCTTCTCTGTACCTTCTTCTCCCTTGGTACCCACCAGCTTGGAACACCAGGGCTTGGCCTCGCTGGGAGCCAGCAATCCCTGGGTACCCCTGGGAGCCCAGCGGCAGGATCAGGCTGGCAGCACACACTACCTGCCTCTGGCCTTTCCCTCCAACAACTTGTAAGGAGATGGCCAGCATGGTCCAGTGCTGTCCTTGCTGTGAGACTAGCCCAACTCCCAAGACCTCTTAAATCTTCAGAATGGATTTAGGGTGCTCCTGGGCTGGCTCCAGACCAGAGGCAGTGACCGAGAGGGAAAGGCTGCTGCCTCTCACCAGGGACACAGCAGGGAAAGGGTGGAGGATGGAGCTGGAAGTGCCTACTCAGGGATCACTGGACCATTTTGCTGCAAGGATTTCCCACTCCTCTCTCCTCGCCTCCATCCTGTGGATGGCAGGAGCTGTGCTGGTGACGGGCGCTTGCCTTCACATCCCCTGCCCGTTTCCGTATTTCCAGCTGTGCAGCTTTCTCTTACACACGGGTAACGCAACTGGTCCTGGCAGCATTCAGTTTTTCTTCCATGACATGAGAAGTGACATCTTATAAACTTGACAGAGTATCTGGAATGTTTGAGGAAACGGAAAGCAAAGAAACCCCGCAATGCCAATGCAAGGGGACAGGATTTGGATATCTGGCATTTTGGGATTCAGAAACCCACCATGTGGTGATCTGAAAATAAAGTGGCTGCCTAACTAGCTGCTTAAACAAACTTCAGATTCATCTGAGCACAGTTTCTAAAGACTCGGATATAAAGGTCAAATAGTCCTTGCCAGGCCATGAGCCTCTTTTACGGAGAAGAATCAACTATGGCCCTCGTTATGGAAAACAGTCAAAATAATACAGTGATGCTACCTCCAAGAGAAAATAGATAGTGCAAGTTATTCCATCTTCCCTTTCAGCGATATCAGTTTAGAAAAAGCTAGGCTATTTACAGAGAGCATTTTGCTTCCAGTACTTTTGAAGTAAGTGAATTTTGAATTAGTTTAAGTGCAGGATAAATCAGTGAAATAGGAAGATCTTTACACTCCAATAAGATGCTATTACTCATAAGCATATTGCACTCTAGCTTGTGGACTAAAACTATCAGTGCATGACAGGACACCAAGGGCGTGAAACACAGGGGATCCATGAAAATTAGCAAAGCACCTTCGATATGAAGAAGTAATTTGCGATATTGATTGGTGATGATGGCAGTCCAATCCTGAGATAATCTGGCCAGATCCTGTGATCTTGGGTGCTCCAGACTGCTGTGAAAACTCCAAAACCCCTCCAAGAGCAATCTATATTTCTTCAGATTTCACACCAGAGGCTGAAGCAGGAACACAGAATTAAATGTGCTGTTGTTAAGGACACTGTGTCCACTGTTACTCTTGTTTATCACATCCATCATGCTGGCGTGGAAGAACCACAGGCAGGAGCCCGGTCCTTGCTAGGCACACCAAAAACCTGTCTGGTGGCGGGGTCACTCTAATGAGCCTGTGTTAGAGCAGGGTGCACAGGATGGCAAACGCACAGAGACGGAGACGAAGGGTGGAGCAGAGAAAGATGGAGCATCACCACAAGATGTTTGAGGAAATAATAATTATTCTTTTTTACACCTATGACCTCACTGCATGTGGACACCCGCAGCTGGGCCGAGGAAACTTGGCGCACAAAGCCCCATGCCCTGCTCCCCACTACAGAGGTTGTTCTGATGGTAGAACAATATTGGGGCATGCCCTGCCCCTGGCAGAACATCATGGAGCTCTTGGTGTCTCCAGTGTCAGTTTGTATGATACGAATGTGATAAGCAGTCAGAAAGGCAAACCTGGAGGGCTCCAGGGATGGTCAGACATACCTATCATGCTACATGCACACTATCAGCCCCTGCGTGAGACATGCAGCAGAGACAGTCGGTTTTGGCCCTTATCTTTGGACATCTCTCCAGGGAAAGAGCCTTCTTGGGTTGCAAGTCCAGACAGAAGCTGGTAAGAAAGGAATGATGCAGAGTCTTCATCATCCACAGTCCCACCTGGTTTCATGCATGAAAATAAGAGGGTGAAGAGCAGAAACGGCTTTGCAATTTCCACCATTTCTCTCCCCCTTCTTGTTACAGGGGAGGAGTTTCTGAGGTGAAGACATTTCCATGCCTTGGGACAGTGCTTCCTACTCGTGACCCAGCCATGCCATATCAAAGCAGCATGCTGATGTATTTTGTGCTGAGATACCCACCGGGTTCCCAGCTGCTTTCCAAAGACTAGCCAAGTCACCTTCCTCTGGGCTTGTGTCTGGCTCTTGTGTTGGCAGCAGAGGTGTCGGGGACCTTTCTGGGAAGTGAAACACAGCCATGCACTGGGTGCAGAGAGACACGGAGAATCTCTCCCTTGACATCTTTCACCCTACTCCTCACAAGCTGCTTGGATTTTGTGTCAAGAGGGTGATTCTACAAATTAAATCAGTTCTTGTCTCCTCTTTGTTGGCATAGCAACCTGGGACGATAGATGGCACAGCCTTGCTACAGCTTTCTAGCTTGGCTGGAGGCACATCCCGGCTCCTTCGTGCCGGTGCTCCTGCTGATCTAGGCAGATGGTGCAAAAATCACAAACAGAGCGGGTCTGTGGGCAACGCTGGGCCCAGCTCCTGGGATGGCTTCCCAGCATCTGGGCTTGGATTCCCTCTGGTTGAAGGGCCGAGCTCAGCCCAGGCGAGGCAGGAGCAAACGTTGGTGCAGGAACCGGGCGCCTGGGCCAGCAGAAGTTATGGAGCTGGAACAACCACAGCAAAACTGCACATCAGCACGGTCGCCTCCAGGCTGTCGGACCTCCCAGTCCTTGGCAGGGATCCGCTTTTCCCTGCTGTCTCAATAAATGAATTTAAGCATTTTCCAGCTCAGCAACTAGAGCCTTTGCTAGTCTTGCATTTGTGTTTGATTAATGATATAGCCAGTAATTTAAACATCTCTTGAGGTCTCTGTCTTTCCTGAGTAATTCTGAAGTTATTGCTGTTTACATAGAAGAAAATCATATTGCCTCACAGAGAGCATTACTGTGGTGATAAGAGTGGAAATTGATCCTCAAGGAGCAGAGGCAATGGCACTTCCACAGAGTTTCACTGAATGCTCATCATTTTCTGGAAGAGTAAAACACCTTCTGCAGGAGGACAGTTGCCCACCCACAACCCGGTAGAGGCTGGGGCCATTCCCGCCCCACGAATCCGAAGTGCCTGAGACTGTTTGTCTGCTGCTTCCTTGGGAGAGGCACCAACAAGCCAAGGGGGCCAGGACTCACCATCATGAAAGCCCCCATATTGTGGATTCCTCCAGGCTGGGGTGGGGAGGATAAATTTCCACGAGCAGACTGGCTGCCAGACCCACTTGAGATAAATACGTTTGCAAAATTATCATGTTAAAAGGTTTTAATTATTAGGGACATGTTAGGAAGACAGCTGGGATTTACCTTCTGTTGTTCCCACCAGGCCTGATCAGGACTGGTTTTTTCTCACATCCAAGCATAAATCTGGAATAATCCTCCAGGTCAGAGGAATCAGGCTGCTGTCAAGGCAAAACCCGGTCTGGGAAGAGAGTGCAGACACTCATGATTTGGGGGATACTTTTACAAAACCAGGACTTGCTCCTAAGCAGCAGACGTGAGATTAGCACTGAGGCTAAGCCACGCAGATTTCTGCATGTGTAACCTTGAAGCCGCTTTGCCTTTGAGGAGAGAGTCCTGCAGCCAAGCATCGCACACAGCACCCCAGTCTGGCTGGTTTTCCAGAAGGAACTTGGAGCCAGTTCAGATCCTCAGGTCTGGTTAGGAAGAGCTGTCATCCTGCCACGGCTGCCATCAGTCACGGTCCTTTCCTGGGGCTGCAGAACCGCTCTGGGCAAATCCTGAGCAGAGGATTATCTGCATCTTCTTCTGTTCCTTTGCACTGAGATCCATCACCCACCACCCTCCAGTCACCACTCGCAGGGTGAGGAGAACCCCAGACTGCGGAGCTGAGCCAGGACTGGCCCCCAGGGGGGACTGGGCTGAGCAGCGGCCACCTGGATCCACGGTGGCAGTGCCAGGGGACAGAGCGGGGACACCAAGCCTGGCAGTCCTCCTGCCTGCTCTCCCACAGGCATGGGGAGCCCCAGCATTCTTCTGCTGCTCATTTTCTTCAACTGCCTCAGAAAAAACCTACAGAAACGGCTAAATCCAGATGAGGTTAGGAGTGAAACAAGAAGTGAAAAAAAGGGGCTAAATGAAGGCACATATACTCTCCATGTGTTCTCTACATTTCGGAGTCATCCTGTTACATCTGTCTGTCACCAGAAGGTCACCCTCTTTCCCACGCATACCAGTCAGCCCAGCAAGCCTAAATGCTTTACAAACACTGGGCAACTGGGAGCAGTGTTGCCTGAGGGCAGCAGAGCTTGGCTTTGCCTACGCAGCTCTTTCTACTGACGAAACGCAGAGGAGCCCGGCGCCAGGCTGAGCACGGGTCTGGCAGCACGGAGCGGGCGAGAAGGGGTGGGCCCGAGATGCCCCCCGCCCAAGGTTATTTATCGCAAGGCTCTCCCGGAGCATCCCGCTCCAACGCTGCCAATCCTCCCACCAGCAGCCCCGCTCAGGACAGCGGGCTGAGTACGGGCCTGGCAGCCGACCTCCCACTCGTGTCTCCTGCTCGGGTGGACTTGAGGCCAAACTTTCCCAGAAACGCGGGGTTTGATACCTCCCTGTTCTCTAACAGAGCTTTTCGCAGGCGCACTCTCGTGGCCCTGTATGAAATAATTTCAATTTAATGAGCTCAGTTAGCTGCAGATTAATCGAAAACAATTTTGCACAGGTTCCTTCTTCATTATAAGAAAATTCTGATCTGTCTTCTCATTTCTCAAACTGTCTCTCTGTGGTCTTCTTCCTTCTCTGCGCTCTCCCCTCATGCTGCTGATACAAATTACCCTTCCCTACACGTGCTGGCCGGGAGAGCAAAAGCCTCAGAAACTCCCTAACTCCTGCATCTTCCCACGGGAGAGGTATAGGGAGCTCCTCCCTGTGCATGTGGAGTGTCCTCAGCAGAGATGCTTAAAATTCCTGCCATGGCACGAGGCAGTGTTTGCTGCAGAGCAGCATCTCCCCTGTGTGCCCAGAGCGCCTGCAGTGGGGCCAGAGCTGGCAGCAGCTGGGAGAGCCCTGGGCTGGGCTCGCACCGAGAGGACAGAACATCCCCAGCCAGGATGGGTGAGAGATCTCCCGGCTTCCCAGCCCCACCGACCGGCCTCTCCCAGCACCGCTTCCTCCTGTCGGCTTCCCGCATGCCCGACGTCTGGGCCCACAGACCCTTTTGATTCTGTTCTCCTGTACCCAGCAGGCTCTGAGCCTTCTCTTTTTCAGGGCACTCACACTGCTGGGTTTCTGCCCTTAGGAAGTCCAGCTGCGGAGCTTTGAAGCCTCCTGGTGCTTTTGATGTGCTCACGGGAAGGAGAGTGTCTGCGCAACCCCACCTCAACGCTCTGGCCAGCCTGGGAGTCCTGCACTCACCAATTTTCATCCAAGCTCCTAAACTGCAGTTTCTTTCTGCTGCCAACCACATTGCTGGGCCCAAGGGAGCTGCAGCACATGCCAGGCTGACGAAGTTCCTAGCGCTGGCACTGCCGAGGCTGTGGCACACGTTGCAATCAGCTTTTATCCCCAAGCAATCCCCCACCCCTCAGCCGGCCCACCAGCTTTCCTCCTGGGAGGCAGAACCAGCTCACCAAAGTGATTTCCTTTTGAATTTGGGTGTGATTTTCAGCTGCTCCAGGGAACGGGAGGAATGATGCCCTGGGCAGAGCTCTGCCGAGCCCCCACTCCCTCCAGGTGTCGGCTGCCACCCCTTGGGGAAAATTCCCCCGACTATCCCCTGCAGCTTTGCAGGAATCCCCGTGACAGCATAGTTCCAGCTCAAACATAAAGGAAATATTAATCATCTCCATTATCTCCCAAGCAAATTAACCGCTACATAACATAAACAACCTTGAGACCCCCAGCTCCAGACGGGGCGTGTAGCTGTGCCAGCAGGGCTGGGGCTGGGCTCCCCCGGCGCTGCGGGGCAGGAGGAGCTGCTCCCTGCCAGTCCCTCCAGCAGCCAGGCGGCTGCGTCCCCGAGCACCGCCGTGTCCCCTGCGCGGGGCCGGCAGAGACCGAGTGCCCGCTGCGCTGCTGCCGCAGGCTCCTCACCCGCCGGGAGCCGCTGGTTGAGGTGAGTGACCGTCCCCTTCGCCAGCTGGGCCCCGAGCCATCCTCCCGACCGGGCGAGCTCCATCTGAAAGGCAATCCATCTCGCAGCCTTATCGCTGCGTGCTGCTTGAACCTGATTTACTGTTATTGGCAGTCAGCAACCTTTGCCATTTATATTCAATGCCAAGCTTCAATTTACAGTATACTTTCTGCTTCAGCTCACCCTGGCCTCTATCTCCACCTTCCACGTTAATGCAGGATATGCGTGGAATTCATCTTGGAATTTATTTTAAAAATGTCAGCCATGCTGGCTTTAATACGTTCCCTCATCAAAGCAGCACAAAGCTCAATTTAAATGAAAACTAGCGAATTACAGACTGTTATCCGAGCCAGAACCCTGTTTAGTCCCATTGAACTGGCAGTGTCCCCAGCAGCACAGCAGTGCTCCATGCCAGCAGCACTGCCCCAGGGTGGCTCCAGTCACTTTTTCTGGGAAGCTGGGGAAAGAAAGCAGGAGATGAGTTGCAAGCTTGCAGCCAAATGGAATTTGGTGGCAGAAGATGGCTAGCCACAACCTGTGGTGTGTCCCTCTGGCACGTCCCTCAGCAAGCCTGCTGTCACCCCACCTCAGCCAACCCCACGGCTGCCTGGGGGATTCCCACAGCCCTCCTGTGCACGGGGACCACCACCTGCGGCTCTGTACGTCTGCCTGGGAGCAGTGACCCCGTCCCCGCCACACCAACCCAGACACAGGAGGCCCTGCACCCGGACTGGCACATGATGGGCGATGGGGATAACGGGGGGGTGGGTGGTGGGAAGGGAGGGTGGGCGCAGGGAGTCAGGAGAAGGCGAGAAGGACAAGAGCCTCCCCAGGTCCCAGCTTGGGGACCTGCAGGTCGCTGGCTGTCTGCTCTGCAGAGGGCTAAGAGGAACACCCAAAGTATTTTTAATAGCTATAAAACATGAAACTGCGAGGCAGCTCTCCCTCCCAGGGGAAGGGCTGTCCCCAGGACGGGCCACGCTGTACAGGGATGGAGACCCTGCTCCCCAGCAGCGTTTAGTGGAGACTACGGGCAAGGACCAGCAGCTGGGCACACAGGGGAAAGCAATAGCCATTAATTAGGATAAAAGCAAGAAGGAGGCATGGCTGCCTGTAGGTGTGTGTTCTTGTGTTCAGGATGGGAGAGTGGCCACGCCACATTGATCTTCCTTGGAGCATCTTCTGTTGTTTGAATTACTGGTTTGCTAACTTGTGCTCCACCTCTTTGGAGCGTATAGGGCTGTTCCGGATTTGGGGGGTGTTTAGGGATGTCTATTGAGACAACAGCTTCTGCTTTTTGTGGTTCTAACTAACTCCATGTATAGATTTACTTTTGTGGTGGTTTCAGCCTTAATAGGAGGCTCAGTCAAGCCTGCACTAAAAACTTTGATGCGAACAGCAACAATTTTGGGAAAGAGAAAAGCTGTAAAAGGAGCCCTTAAAGGGAGTTTCATCAGGGCTTAAGGAAGAGTCTTCACCTTCACAGTCAGCAAAGCCAGCACCTCCTGGTGCGAGGGGCACCCAGCACCTTCTCCGGCTCTGGCTGTGGGGTGGAAGCTGTCCTGCCTTCAGCCTGAACCTGCCGGCAGCAACCTGTGGTGGCTGCTGCTTTCCTTGAAAGAGAGTGGAAAATGGGCTTATAGCTAAAAGAGAAATTAAAATACTGAAGGAACAGCCTGGTGGTGAGTAGCATATAATCCCCCTGCAGAATAAGCAGAGATAAAAAGCTGAAATGAGCGTAAACAGAAAATGAGAAAAGTGGAGCTGGCCGAGCCGGGGACGATGTGACGAGCAAGAGGCGGGCCCTTGCCCCGGATTATACAGACCCATTAGTTTCCCTGTAATTAAATAAACAGGCCTGATGCTTTACGGTGTGCACTGTGCTAGACCGTGGGAGCTCCAGGGTGCTTTGGCTCATTGGCACCAGCCACTCTGCCTGGATTTGGACACAAGAGACCCGAAAGGCAGGGTCGGGGGGGGAGTGTAGGGCTCCTACCCTGGGGGCTGGTGTCCAGGGCGTGCAAAGGTTCCCAAAAGCAGCTCCAGCTGCTCCCCACTGGCTGGGGAAGGGATTGGGATGTGTGTGCTCGCTGCTGGGGGGAGAGGTTTCTCTGCACAAAGTCAGGAGCAAACAACAAACATCATTGCAGAAAAATGCTGTTTCCCACATTTTGCACCAATTAATATTCTTTTGGAGAGCTAACCATTGCTCCTTTGAGAAAGGGACAAAAGAAATATCATTGACAATTTTTTCAGCCTCATTACAATATTCTGTACATCAAATGTGCCCAGTGTACCAGAAAATACAGATGTTGCAGCTGTCATTTGGGATAACCTGATTATCCTTTTATTTCTAGCTTTGTTCAAAATAAATTAGCTGTGGTAGTCTGTTCAGAGAGATAATTAGAGTCAGGCTAAACACCAGAATGTAAGCAGCCTTCTCTAGGTCAGGGACATAACTGAGGCCAAGCCAGGCTGAAGACTCAGCCCTGCGCAGGAGTCTGCGCATCCCACCGTGTTTGGGACCTTTTCTTCTCCTCCCTTCCTATGGAGGGGATGATGAAGAAATGCTGGTGAGAGACGAAGCCGTTGCAGGCTGGTGTGTGCTGCTATACCATGGCAGGGTTGCCGGGCAAGGGCTCCTTTTGCTAATTGCAGTACAAACACCCAAGAAAAGGGGAGTCCTTGCCTGCAGCTGCCGGTGGGCAGGAGAGTGCGGGGAGGTGTGCAGGCAGCGAGCCGGGAGGGCTGCGCAGAGCCGAAGCCTTTGCAGGATGCTCCCTGCCCAGCCCTGTGTCACCAGAGAGTTTCAGGAGGTCTCTGCGGGAAGATTTTTCCCTGCATTAGGACTGGCTTGGGAGAGAGCCCCGGGACGCTGTGGCTGCGGGCGAGCTGGGTCTGGCCAAGGCTCCCTGCAGGTCTCCGAGCAGCGCCCCAGCTCCGGCTGAGTATTTAGGCTGAGAACTGCATTGCTTCTAAGGCCTGATTTGCAGTCTAATTAACAAACAGACTCAGTACCAATTAAATGCTTCCATTCCAGTTATTAGCCCTACTCACTTTTTAATAATAAAAAAAGTGAAGACATTTTCTTTTTAAGACTGATGTGATTTTGGCAGCTGTTGAACACGTCAGTCTTAGCAGAAGCTAATTCTTCTGAATTAGGCCGTAGTCAAATATCTGTTTTCTAACTCTAAATATTTAAAGCCCAAATGATTAGATAATCCAGAACACAAATGAATAAAGCCTGAGAAAAAGGAAAAACAAGCCCGTCCCATATGTTCTGACAAAAATAATGCAAATAAATGCAGATGCAGATGAGTAGCAGAAGACCAGTGTGTAACCTTGTGGCACTTGGTCCAAATTGCTGCTTTGCCTGTGCTCAGTACGTTGCTTTTTGGAGGTTTCCCCTCGCTCCCTCTAAGGGGGATCCCTTTCAGCGGCACCTGCTCCAGGCTGATTCCAGTACAAGCTGCAAAGTGGCAAATTGAGTGAAGTTGCATGGAGCCGGCTGTCGTTAATTAGTAATAACCGCTGCAGGTCATTAACATGGCCAGTGGCTTCTCCCTGCTCCCTGCCCAGCTGACAGGGATCAATCCCGGCCACCCCGCACCCTGCGGCTGGGTCACGGGGAGCCACGACCGATTCCTGCTTAATGAAATTACGGTTCATAAAATTTGCTGTCTCACAAGAGACAAGTAAGCACATGCTGAGCCTTCCCAAGGAGCGTAGCAATGTACGTGTCGGGGCTGGGGGACGGACACAGGCGAAGTGAGTTGGGCTCAGCCTCACAGCACCTGGGGATGCTGAGCTGCCCCCAGGGACCTTCCCTTCCGTGGGGCTTTTCAGGGAGGGTTCCCACCCAGGAAAGGTGAAACACTTGCTCTGAACCAGTATGTGTGAGGATCTTGGGTCTCTCGGGGTTTATCGGCACCGTGGGGAATTAGAGGGTGGCAGGAGCACCATCCGAGCTGCCAGCCCAGTGTGCCAGCTGCATCCGTGTGTGCAGAAGAGCTTATGTGTGTGTAGCTGCTCTGGTGGTCAAGGAAAGGCTGGCCATCCCTGCCTCCAAGGGAACTTGTGGACAACATGGGCCTTGCAGTTATCTTCTCCCACGGGCTGGGGTTTTCTCTTTGCCAAGGACCGCTGGCTGCTCTGTGTTGCCCTGCATCTCACAGGTCCTGGACACCTGCACCAGCCCCATGCGGAGCTGGCAGGGTGAGTGCCGACGGGCTTCCCTCATGGCAGAGGTGAGCAGCCTGAAAGAGCAAGAAGATTCTGGGTTTGATTGGGTACCAGCATTTCTGGGGATGCTCACGCATGCTCTTGACAGGCAGTGTGGAGCCACCAAGGCTGAGCAGGCTTCCCCAGCACGGTGGGAATGGGTGGGAAGGAGCAGGAGCACTCAGGCTCTCAGCAAGCTTCAACGAAGCCATCATCCTGCTGTCAGGGTCCATGGCGTCGTGTCAGGCACTCACAAGGCCCTGGCTGTCACTGCTTGCCCCCTGGGTGCTGGCACGGGCTGGGGCTGGCACCGTGTTGGCAGAGGAGCTTGGTCTCTCCCCCTGACTTGCTTTTCTGCACCTGGCCAAGGGGAGACCCCGCACCGTGGGGCTGCTCGGGGGAAGCTGTGCAATTTGGGGTGAATCCCCTGGGGTAGGGTTGGGTGCTGTGAGGTCCCTGCCCGGCGGGAGGTGGCTTCTGCCAGGCTTCATATGGCTGCTTGTGCTGGGGTGGCAATGTCCCGTGCACGGAGGCAGGAGGACCCCAAGGTTTATTCCTCGGGGGAACCCCAGCTCGGCTGTGGAAGCCCCGGTGTCAGCCCCGCGTGCTGCAGTGAACAGGACGCACTATGGATTCGCAAGGAGGCTTTCCACTGCCTGCTTAAAATCATTGTGTTTTAGAAAAGTAAAGAAGGAAAAACTGCCTGATGAGAGGCTCAGAAGAGACGGTGCACGTACCGGGGAGTGGAGCGGGACACACTGCCCGGGCAAACCCGGAGCTGCAGAGCAGGTGCCAGGCGATGCCAGGGCTGGGGCGCTCATTACCGGAGCAGAGCTGGCTGCCCGTACGTTCATAAATATTCTCAATGCAGGCAAGACTGGCTGGGTTTTGATCGCGGTTTTGCTAGAGAGCTTTTGCAAGGATCTTTATCATTCAGTGTCTGTGTAAAACACTTTCCAGAGTCTAAATTCCGCTATAGAAAAACTATTTATCAACTGCCCCCCCTCTGCTGATACACGGGACAGGAGTTGCCAGCACGGTCTGACAGCCGGCTGGAGGCAATATGATAGATATGTGGCTAATAATCAATCGATACTTTTGTTTAGGCCTCTGTCTATCAGTCTGGCATTGTGTGAACTAATTAGATGATAAAATGTGATGAATGTGTATTAAAGTCAGCTTCCTCCTGTTAGCACTCCAGGGACCCTTTCCATTTTCTAGCTGACCTTTTAGATCTCAGCTTTATTGTACGTGAATGCAATTAAATCAATTTGTCGGATATTTGCATTGCTCCTGCTAGTTCAGAATTCAATTAGTCAGTGTCACTTTACCGTCCTTGTCAGCCTCTGCACCAGCTTGGGTAAAAAAAAAAAATAAAAAAAAATAAAAGAATCCTGTGAAAACCAAGCCAAATCCTGCCAATACTCAGCTTCTCTCTCCGTGGCTCATTCCTTCGTGGCTCGCACTATTTACTGCGCCAGGGCCCCGCACAGGAGGCTGAGCCCTGCTGGCATGTGTGGCCGTGACACCCGGGGTCCCCGTTGCGTGGGGCAGGGGGGGACCCAGCTGGAGCAGGCAAATCGCTTGGGTCTGATGGGGCAATTAGCAGGCGCCCCTCGTTACCTCTGCTCTGGCTGTGCCGAGTAGAAATCTTGTCTAGCAAAATTATTCACACAAGCAGAATGAAACTGCAACAGCCTTCTCCATGCTACAAGGGTTTTAAACAATATTCAAATGAGAGCCAACCTTGGCAATTATTTTTCTTCCCGCTGTTCTAAAGTGATGGCTCCTTTATCCATATTTTATCAGCCAGTGAGGAGCTCTGATAGTTAAGATTCTGTTGCTTGCTTAGATCCACGAGAGCACATCCTGAAAGTCTGTTTGAAATTAGCATACAGGAATGCGCCTGGCGAGCCAGGACTCGCTCCGCACCCTCCGCACTTGAATTTGGAGTTACTTCTCAATGGCGAAGCAGCTGCTCGTGGCTCCTACACGGTGTGCTGCCCCTCTCCCTCCTGCGGCTTTCTCGGGGGCTGTTCTTAGGCACGGGCAGTGGTGGGTGGAATGTGTTTGCAAAAACGTTTGCAAAGGCTGAGCGAAAGGGACGGCAGTGGGACAGGAGGGGAGAGTGAGCGGCAGGATCAGGCGCTGCAGGGCTGGGTCCCCCTCCAAGGCTGGTTGGGGACAGGGTTGGGTGCTGGGGGGACAGTTGGGGACAGGGTTGGGTGCTGGGGTCAAGGGAGGGGGGCCAGGCTGGGGCACTGTGGGGGGGTGGCAGCAGGACTGGCATGGGCAAGAACCGGACTGATGCACCCCAGCTGGAAGCATCCCTTGTGCTCTGCTCCTGCAGCCTCAGCGTCATCCCTATCCCCTTCCCTGGTGCCATGCGCCATCTTCACCCTTTCCCATGGCTGATGAGATGGGCGCATTCGTTCTTTACCTCCTCAGAGGTAAAAATTCAAACACGGTGGGGTGCAAGCACCAAGCCCGCTGCCAGAGTGCTGTGTTAAAGTCTCTGCTCACTCTATGTTGGGCTCAGACTCATCAGTCACCAAGTCCCAGCCCGAGGTCTGACCGGAACCTCCCACCATGCTGGACTCGTGCTCCGACTCCTGCCCTGGCAAAGGCCTGCCCAAACCCAGCCCTGAAGGGCTTTGAGGGAAGTTGTGTCTGAAACCACCCACCAAGGTGCAGCTGCAGGTGCTTCCAGTGGGCAGCTATTACTGGGGGCTTCCCAAACCAGTGAAATGCCAGCAGGACGGCACTGGGGAGAGACCCTGCAGGGGGGCTGGAGCAGCGGGGAAGGGGAGGGAGCTGCCACGCTCTTGCACCCTGCAAGCATGTGGTGCCTTCGAGCAGCAGCTAAGGAGAGGAGTCAGAAGCTTGCTGGATCTCATGTTTGGATGACAAGAGTTTTGCTTGCACAAGCTCACCTTCCTCCTCCGAGTTCTGGCTGGGATATGAATATCTGAACCATGGCAGGTATAATTAACAGATGGAACTAGCTAATTATGTCCTTTGCATGTGAGCAGAAGACGCAACTGTTAATTGCTATTTGCACATTTATTATTCCAAGCACCGGGACTGCTGGCATTTACTGTGACATGTGCCCTGTTTAAAAACAAACAAACTGCACTCCTGTCTGTGCTGTGGTACAATTTAAGGCCTAATTAATATAAGCTGCTATGTCGCCCTGTTGCTTTGAGGGGGAGTGTGGAGGGAGTGTGCCGGTGTCAGAGACAGCCCCCAGGCCCCGCAGCCAGCTGCACTGGAGCCTGGCAGCCCATCTACACGGCGGGGACAGCACTCCGAGCCGTGCAGGGGAAACGTGTGGGGCCACTCATAGGGAAGCAGACATCACCCCTGCGTTGCAGAGCTGCGAGCGCTCCCGATGAGCCACGCTGACCTCCAAAAGCACCTCTTCACGCGGTTATTCCAGAGACAACTCAGGAGCCAAACCCTGGATGTCAGCAGGAGCACCCTCACTTGCCATTCTGCATCTGCCAGCTTGGAGATCTGAGACCAACTGCAGTTTAGAAGTTTCTTCCAAAACTGCCTTTGCATCCTGAGTTTGAGCACCCTTCACAGTGAAGCCCCTCCAGTTTAGAGCAAGTCCCAGCCCACGCCTCATCCCTACCTCTGCTCCGAAATCTGCAGCAAAGCTTCCCATGAGGGGAAGTCTCCCTTGGAGCCTCTCCCAGGCTCAGGCAAGGACCGACCTGCACAATGAGAAGTGACTCCACACACTGGGGGCTGATCTGGGGGCTGCAAAGACCAAGGAGGGGTATGCAAGTGCCGCCTCCTGCTCCATGTCCGGGCACAGGACCTGCAGCATTGGAGCATACCCGTAGCAAACCCAAGTCTGGTCTGAAAAAGCCACTCTGCCTCTCTCTGAAATATAATAAGAAAAATAACAGCTATGTTTTCAAAAGTAATGATTAAATCTCTAGTCTTGAATAAGTATTTGTTTGAGATCAGTGCTCAGAGTGTGCCTTAGCTCTGTGGTTAGTTATATAAATATCGGAGATGAATAGCGGAGGAATTTCTACCTTTTCTATTAAAGGGTTGAGATGGATTTCAACGACCACACTTACATCAGGGGGTCTGAGCTCATATTCTCTAGGTGAAGGCTTTCCTTTGTGATTGGAGAAAGCGGTTTCTGAAATGCTGTTATTCCCCAGTGAAGGAGGACATACTGCACCAACCTCCGCTCTGCTATTAGCGCGAGGTGAGAGAGCATCCCCCCCACCGGCGCTCTCACCGGCACAAAAAGGGGTCTGAAACCACCATGGGAGAAATGATAGAGCCTGGGCTCCAGGAGAGGCCAAACGCCTTCCCCAGGGAGAGCAGGGATCCCTGGCTTGTCCCGGATGGGGACAAAGCCAGCCCGGAGCTGCTGCCCCTCCAAGGGGCTCTGCAGGCAGGTGAGCGTCCAGCCCATCGCCCTGGGGAAAGCAGCTGCCTGGACACACCAAGGGGCTCTTGCTTGGCCACCTCCCCTTCTTTTTCCGAGGAGGTTAGTCTTTCCTTGGCGTTTCCAGTGAAATCGTTCCTCCAAGTCCCTTTCCCTGGAGCAGGGGACCCCAGCCCTGCATGCAGCCTTTGCATTGCAGCTTGGAGGGGGAGCTCTGGGTCCCGGTGCCTCCTCCCACCCCTGCCCACAGCCTGCAGCCAGCTCCCGACATCCCTCTGAGGTGACCCCGTGACTGCAGAGTGAGAGCACATGTTTCCATCGAAATGTGGCCTTGGAGAAAAGCATCCTGTGACCTTGGGACCCTTCCTGGCTGTGTCGGAGAGAGCTTTTTGGAGGTGAATGCATTTCTGGGCTCGTTAGCAGGACAAATAAACTGCACTGAATAAGCCTCTAGATTATAGACCGTGAAGAAGTCCCCAGTGTCATTTTCCTCCTGGTAGAGCTTCTCCCAGGGCCTGCCTGATGCTACTGGTCCGCAGGACCTCACGGGGACAGGGCTCCATGCGCGTACAGAGGGCAGGCACCCAGGGACCCCCAGCCTGCCAGCACAGGGGTAGCCAGGCAGGGGAGAGATTCCAGCATGATTTCTGATGAGTTAAGCAACCACCACATACAAATCCCACAGAGTATATTCCGAGTGCATCCAGGATACTGGGTTAATGGAGAACTACACGACACAGAGCAAAGTCCAAAGCCACAGGCAAGATGCTTCACGTGTGATGAATCCCAGCTGCTGCGGCTCAGCACAGCTATGCTGTTGCGGCGCTGCCCTCTGCCTGCCCTGGCCCTGCCTGCGCTGGGAATGAGGAGGAGTGTTCCTCCAGAGCCTGCCTCACTCTCCGCATCCACGCACAACCTGTGGGATTCAGTGATCCCGCACTGTGCGTGTTGCAGGCACCATAGAATCAGAGAATCATAGGGTTGGAAGGGCCCTCTGGAGATCATCTAGTCCAACCCCTGCCAGAGCAGGGTCACCCAGAGCAGGTGGCACAGGAACGCGTCCAGGCGGGGTTGGAATGTCTCCAGAGACGGAGACTCCACCACCTCCCTGGGCAGCCTGTGCCAGGGCTCTGCCACCCTCAGGGTAAAGAAGTTCCTCCTCATGCTTAGGTGGAACTTCCTATGATCAAGTTTGTGCCCGTTACCCCTTGTCCTGTCGCTGGGCACCACTGAAAAGAGCCTGGCCCCATCCTCCTGACACCCACCCTTTAAGCATTGATAAGGTGCCCCCTCAGCCGTCTTTTTTTCCAGGCTGAAGAGATCCAAATCCCTCAGCCTTTCTTCATAAGATCATACTCCTGTGTGGGGATGGGGAAAAATAAAGGTGTGCAGGAGGAGGCTGGCAGGGTGCTGAGTGGCCGGTTTATGGGAAACCAGGCTGGAGCAAGCTGAGCAGAGGGGAAATTAGGCAGGGCTCCTCTGCATGCAGCATGAAGCAAAGCCCTGGGATGCTGGGGAGGGGCTGGGGGCAAGGGGCTGTGTGCCCAGGGCGAGTTGCCTCGTGCCCCAGAGCCCGGCCAGGCTTCCTGAGCAGGGCACCCACCGGCTTCTGAGGGACAAGCCCCTCTGGGCTGGAGCAGGCGAGGCAGCAAACAGGGTTAATGCCAGTTTGCTTTGGGAAAGGGTCTGAGGATGAGAGAGCAAGTGAAATATTTATAAGGATGTGAGAGATTCTCCCATTATAGACAAGCCAACAGGCCGCGCAGCCCCCGAGCAGATCTCCTGAGCACGGCTCTTTGAAGTAGAGCTCTGCAGAGCCGGCGTGTGCTCAGCTAACGGGCCACGCGCGGCTCCTCACAACGCTGCCAGGCGCTGCCCCTGCGCTGGGCATGCCTGTCCGTGGTGCTCACACACTTTTGGGGCTTATCGGGCTGGCAGATCCCGCCACCGGTCCAGCGTGCCGCTGTGGGAGGGCCAGCACACCAGCTTTCCCTGTGGAGAACGCCCCATAGGTGGGGTGGCAGCTGGAGTGGTGGCACTGCCCCGGAGCCCGGACCCCCAGCACTGAGCCCCCATGGAGGGAGGGTGCCCGACCCCTCCAGAGCAGCTTGCCCAGCGATGGGGAAGTTGATGCAGTGAAAAAATGAAGTTATTGGGAAGCAAAGCGTTGATGTCTCTGCTGAAAGGCATTGAGCAGGGCTGGGGAAGGTTCCCCTCAGCCCCAGGTGGGCGTCTCCTCCGGATCCGGCCTGGCCATGGCTGGGAGCCAGGCAGCACCCCGGCTGCCGAGCAGACTCCAGAGCGACCCTTTGCTGTCAGCAGGTTGCTGCTGTAAGTAAATACCACCGCTTACATTAATTGTTTTGTGTTTCCTGTAAAGGGCTTGGGCTTCTTCAAATGCAGACAACTTTTGTGGGTACCTAATGAACATATTCCATGCCAAATACCTGTGAGTTCCACTAAACAGCTGTTTGGGACCACTGGGTGCTGATGTACCACACATTCTAGGAAATATATTAAAAGTACTGTGTGAGGTATGGGGACCCCAGCTATCAAAAGCAATTTCTTCAATCTTATCTCAACGGCAAAATTATGTATTGGAAATTTCAGAAAGCTAGGAAATGCAAAAGTTAAGTTTCTAATACTGATGTTAACTCAGACCCAATTGGATTTAACTTGTCCGTTTTACATAATATGTCTTGATATGCACTTTGTCATCAAACTCCAAATAGGAAATATTTAATGTGTGCAAGATGATGAATTTTGTGTTCCTGTTACAAATACGTATTTTACATGCCCCTGACTGATGACATCCAGAGTACAGTTTAAGCGTTGCAATGCTATTTTATAATTTCAGAGCACAAAAAGGGAGGGGCAAGATGGAAAAGAAGGAACAAAACCAAATGAATGACCTTGGCATTAAAACTGCCTTCAGCGTTCATATTTGATGTCCATTCCCTGTGCATTTCCTGCAGATGTGGGTTCGCAGCTCCGCACAGCACCTGGTCTGGGGCAGCAGCGTGGCGACCGGCTGATGGAACCCTGCTGCAGTGATTTTGGGGGGACTTGAGGGAGATTCCTGGTTTGGAGCCACTCAAATCCAAAGGTGGGCTCCTGCAGAAAGGGAGAGGTGGTGAAGCTGACGGTAGGGAGCAGCAAGTGCCCAGGCCCCAAGCTGGGATGGTGTTCAGGTGTGAAACGTTTAAGCTTTTCTGAAGGAATTGCATTAAAACAGCTCTTGTCCCAAAGAAGTAGCAAATGCTGCAACTGCTTCTTTAATTGCTTGGGGCTTTTTTTATTTCTTTATTTAAAAACTCCAAAGTTGGTCCTCCGTACTTATAAATTCATCAGGCATCGACCTGGTGATTGGGGTAAAATAACCGTGGAGCAAACTGGCGGCGGGAGGAGGCCCCAGTGGGTGCAGGGTCTGCAGAGGAAAGCTTTGCCTTGCGAGGTGGGGAGGAATTTGGGGATGCTGGAGAGGTGGCTGAAGCAGAAGGGGGTGAGCCCCCCGGGATGGTAAGGGGGTGACCCTCCCAGGGCGATGAGGGGGTCCTGCCAATGAGGCTGGTGCGGCAGCTCTGGTCGGGGGGAGGCACCCGACACCCCTATGCCTGGCACGGTGACACCCTCCCAGCACCCTGCCGGTGCCCCCCCGACCCTGGAGGGGGAAGGCAGCTGCCTGTGGGCTCCGGCAACACCTCCCAGCACCGCGCAGGACTGTCCATGCAGTTTCATCTTCTGCCCATCCCCTGCCTGTGCACCTGCCTTCAGGCAGCTACTCTTTATTCCAGCCAGTCCCAGCGTGATAAACAAATGTTTTCTGGAGGTCAGGTCTAAATGTCCCTTTGCAGAGCTTGCTCCTGTTTGTCCCTCCCTGCACTGCTGTGCGCAGCTCTTTACAGCGCTGTGAAGAATTACAATTCTGCACCACAAAAGCAGGAAACAGAGCTATTAATTTCCTTGGGAGTCCGCAGGGTGCTTCCAGGATGGATGCTGCCTTAAGTAAATGTTACCCATTTCAGGAGGAAAAAGGGAGATGCACTACACAGGGCCAGGTCCCCAGTGCCACCCTGCACCAGACCCACAGGGGACCTCATGCGGGGCCACACAAAGTGTGCCTGGGAAGGAGAGGGGAGAGCTGAGCCCCTGCAGGAGACCCTCCTCCGACTGGCGGTCTGGAGCGGAGTTGGGTTATGTGCCTGACAGCCTGGAACGCCCGGCAGGGGAAAGGTGGAAGGCAGGGTGGGTAGAATTGTCTAAACACCCCAATTCTTATAATTGAAGCAATTGTGAATCATTTGAAACGCCAAAGTCTTGACAGGATAACGAGTTAAATCCAAGAGTGTGAATTCAATTATGTCTTGGGGTGCCGCTCGGTGGGAGCTGCCGCAGCGCATGCCCGGAGTGCCAGCGACGCGGGGGGCATCCGACCTGCCAGACTGGGAGGCTTCCCGCTGCCCTCAGCAGGCTGTCTCCCATCCGACCAGGCTGGTACCACGGATGCTGGCAGTGCTCCCCGGTCCCCTTGCGCTGCAGCCGGGTCAATGCAGAGCCGCAGCTCCCTAAGGTCTGGGGCAGCCAGAAACAGTGGGCAGCAACCCCCAATCACACCCTGGCCCTCACCTTCTCCCACAGGCTCTCGGATGGCTCTTGCTGGGATCAGGACCTGGTGATGGTCTGCTGGGACCCAGCAGATACTGGTACCCTGCACCTATAAATAACAGGTGAGGAGATGTTTGTCTTGCTGTCTGATCCCGCCACAGCTGGGCCGGCTGCTCCCCCAGCTCCCACCCTCTGGGCGCCATCACACCGCCCTGGCACTGCCGGCAGCGGCCGCAGCTTTGCATCTGGCTGGTTATTAGCTGTGCGGCGGGAGCCGGGGATGTGCAGGGCATTAGTCATTCAGTCAGCCGTGCTGGCAGAAAATATGTTCACAACTTTCCCTCTCCTCCAGCGCTGCCCCTTCCAGCCTGCACACCGGCGGTGTCTCCGTAATTGCCTCAGATGGCTGGCTGGAATGAGGGAGAGCCATTGGAATGGAGATGGATCAGCAGCCAATGTTCGTGGGAGGGACCCCAGGTGGACAGAGCCCACTGGTCATCTCCTGGGATGCCCTGGCTGGAGACAGCCGCCAGGGTGGCAGAAACCTTGGCTCAAACATCTCTGAAATCAGGGAGCCATTTCTGTGCCAGAGCTGGTGCGGGGGGAGAAGGGATGAGCTGGGACAGCCCCAGGGAAGCGCCTGGGGGGACAATGCGGGGTGGGAGGGGGCTCTGCGGGTGGGGGACAGCACTGACCATCGGCGTCTCCTGCTCAGGGCTGCCCAGCTCTCCCCTCCAGTCACAGTGAGCCCTGAGGTTGTCACCTGCAGTGGCAAGACCTGCCATCCCCTTTGGCACTCTGGAAAGGGTCCCCGTGCCTGCTGCCAGCTTGGGGGGGGCGGGGGGGGACACGACATCCTCCAAAACCCATGTGGGTCCTTCGCGGGTGCACAGTCTGCACGCTTGGGAACGGGCAAAATCTGCCTCCGTTCCAAGGCTGCTTTAGCACCGATATTGCAGGAGCATCTTTACATCAAGCCCCCAAGGTCCTCGCTGGTCGTGCTGCGGGTGGTTGGGGTGTTGTCCTGTCCCGGCATGCTCTGGGCTCCGTCTAGGGGCCACAGTGCCTGAGCCCCAATGGCCACAGGCAGCACATGCTGGCCCGCCCTGGCTGCCTGCCCTGCCCATCCACACGGCACAGGGACCAGGCAAGGGCTGCAGGGTCACTGCCACCCATTGCCTCCCAGCTGATTGGATCTGCATGAATTTTCCATCTCAAAAACCATCACCCTTATTTCCCAGCTTGTGCCAGATCCAGCAAGCTCTGGCTACTTGCAAGCACTGCAAACTTTAAAATAGAGGTGGCTTTGCAGGATGATGGATTTCGGTGTCTCTCTGCTCCAGCTTATTGAACAGGGTGAATTTTTATGGACATCTCTTTCTTCTCCTCATCTCTATTCATCCGAGTGTCTCCAGAGCACAAGCGGCTGGAGGAGCACTAAACCAGGGGACATCAAATTGGGGCTGGACGAGGGAAGAAGGGAGCTGCCCATCCTTTTCATTAGGTGTGCACATCCCAGCGTGCTGTTTCCAGAGCCCATGTCCCATGTCCTGGGCAGCCACAGGGAGCGCTTTGCACCAGGAACAGCTCAAATAGGATTTGTCACCTCCTTAGTAGCGGTTCGAGGACATCCTCCCTGCAGTCCCCCAGGGTATGGCTATGTGTTGGCCGGAACAGGCACACGTGGCTGCGTTGGGGCTCATTTTGCACCGATGGCACCGGGCAGGTCCCACACAGGGAGCCGGCACCAAGTGGCCATCTGTGCTGCCAGGACAGGGCCAGCCCGTGGGACCAGCTGTGTGTGGGGAGAAGGAGAGGAGGCCAGCTCGCTGGGGTAAGGGGTCCAGCAGCGTGACCTCCAGCCCTTCTGCCCAGCACAGGGGGCCAGAGCATCCTGGGGGGCAGCACCAGGCTGGGCTCTGCTGCTGCTCAGAGCCAGGAACCAAACACCGGTGGCAGGGATGTTGTTCAGCCCATCGCTATCGTGCAGGAATGGCAGGTTCAGCCATTGCCACCACCAAGCAGTGGCATTTCTAGGAAGGGACAGTGGGGCTGGCTGTGGGGCGCGTGGCAATCACCCAGCGTGTCCCTGTCCCCTGTCCCAAACCTTCCCTCCTGTACAACCACGTGAGGCCGCCTGCCAAGAAACTCAATATGAATCAATCAATGTTTGTGCCCTCTCAATAACTCTATTACATTCTCAAGGACAGATCTAAACCACCCAAACGGGCCTGAAGCAGATGCTTTGCTGCCAGAAGAGCGGACGCGCAGGAGATTGTAAATCATGCAACATTAATATTGTCACCGACAATGAAAATCTCTGTATCTCCGCATCTGCCTGTGAGTGGTGGCCTTCAGATGTGCTTAATAAGCACCCGAGCTCCTGCGCCTGCAACAGAGGGTGGGTGAGGGAGACACGGAGCAGGCTGGGGCTACGGCACCTTTTGCCAGGCAGCCGAGCCCAGGCAGCAAGCCCGGGCCAGGCGCGGGTCCCTGCGGGGTGCGTGCAGGGCAGGCATGGCCTTGGGGCTAGGCAGGGTTTAGGAAGCGCACCCAGCACTGCTCCCAGGGGCTTGGAGGGTGAGCTGCAATCCCCGGGGTTATGTAAACAGAACCTTTTCTGACATAGTTGAAAGAGCAGAGAGCCTTTTGCCCCATCACACATCACCCCAGAGCGGGGAGGCTTTTGCCAGGCCAAAGCCCAGAGCAGACACAGCATTCCCAAGGTGTCAGGGCACTGCAGAGCAG